>NC_090305.1:11102812-11404375 GCF_039906515.1 Pseudorca crassidens | reverse complement strand
GAAGAAGGAAAAGGGAGGTAAGGAAAGTAAGATGGGGCCTGATCCCCCTTTCCTACCCGTGTCCATGTGTTTTGGATGCTAGGAGTCTCTTTAGTGTTTGAAATAATTTATAAGCCAGTCAAATGAGGCGAAGAAAGATGGAACATTGAGCATCTACTGTGTGCCAGGCCTTGTCACTTACATCATTTAATTCTCTCAAAGATTAAATGAAGTAAGCATTTTTTAAATCGTGGTAAAATACATAACATAAAATTTACCATCTTGGCCATTTCTCAGCGTGCAGTTCAGTAGTGTCAAGTATATTCACATTACTGTGAAAAAGATCTGCAGAACTTTTTCTTCTTACAAAACTCTTTCTTCCTCAGCCCCTGGAAAGCACCATTCTACTTTCTGTCTCTATGAATTTGACTATTCTAAGTACCTCCTCTAAGTACAGTATTTGTCTTCTTATGATTAGCTTATTTCACTTTGCATAACGTCCTCAAGTTTTATCCATGTTGTAGCAGGCGGCAGGATTATCTTCCTAAAAGGCTGAATAATATCCCATTATATGGACATACCATATGTCGTCTCTCCCTTCAACCACTGATGGATACTTGGGGTGCTTCCACCTCTTGGCTATTGTGAATAATGCTGCTATGAACAGGAGTGTACAAATATCTCTTTGAAACCCTGCTTTCATTTCTTTTGGTTAGATGTCCAGAAGTGGAATTGCTGGATTAGGTAGGCATTTTTATCCCTGCTTTATGAATGAGGAAACTGAGACCCAGGGAACTCCTGTAACTTGCCCAAATTCCCATTGGCAGAAGGCTGCAGAGCCTATGTCCATTTCCACCCCATCCTGAGGATCAACCTTAACTGCGGTCATTGAAGTACACACCCAGTTTGTATGGAAAATTGGGGATTAATTTATGCACACACTGGGCAGCAGCTGATTTTGTAGTTTACAAAATTGGAAATGGAGAAGGCTTGGAGCTCGGTTTCATCAGAGGCTCAAGTTACACAAGTGCCTGACAACCATAAGTTGGCTGAATTCTTTTCTGGACACCAGATTGCAACATTGCTCTGCATTTGTTGCAGTTTTGTGTTAATTAAATGCTAACAGAAGTCCAGGGTGGATTGTTTTAGAATTAGCTGACCAGGGACCTATTTATAGTTCCTTAACCTTGGGCATGTCAATATTCACAAACAGTTTTAGCCTGGGTTGTTTAACTATGAAGTTGTAATTTATGCCAACTATCACATTGCCAAATAGTTTTAAGTCAATATTAATATTTTAAATGGAATTTTCCTGAGTCTGTTTTCATAGTGGTTCTCAGTTTGTGATGTGTGAGGAGAAAAGAAATGGTTTCCTTGTTTACTTTCTAACCTTATCGTCGTCTATTCTTCATCAGTTGACACTGGGATTTGTGTGGTATGGGTTGAGGCGGGCGGGTACTATATATGTGGAAAGGAAAAGAGGTCGTAAGAGGAAGAGGAGGAAAGAAGGGCAGGGAAGGAAGGAGATCTGTAGAATGATCTTATAGCTAAAAGGGATCTTAGGGACCATCTAAGCCCTTCATTTCATCAAGAAGGTCAAGAGGCAGAAAAGCTGGTGCTATAGTCCTGCCATGCAGTGTGTGAGTGCTGGGGTGCTGCTGAAATTCCAAGGTCCCCGCACTCCCATTCCAGGCCTCTCCGGACTTCCACATACCTATTTGCACTGGCTCAAAAGTTATTTTGGTACCTGGACAGGGAAAGAAAAGTACACTCCAACTGGGTTGTGCGAAGAGAGTTTGTAATCGCAGGGCGGGGTGGAGAGATGTAGGAAACCTTAAGGGAGAGTGCAGGACGCCGGGGTAGATACCTGTGGGGAGCCATTGTGACCCATAGGGTGGAAGGAGTGAGATAAGGAAGAAGTTACGGAAACCTGGAGAGAGACAGCTCTAGGAAGAGGCCCGCCTGATAGGAGCTGTGAACTTCGGCTGAGGGGCTCAGCCGTCTCTGTCGCAGTGTCCCGCTAGGATGACTGACGTGGACTGAATTGTGCTTCCTCCAAATTCATATGTTGAAGCCCAAACCCCCAATGTGACTGTATTTAGAATAGGGTCTATAAAGAGCTATTTAAAGTTAAATGAGGTCACAAGGGAGGGCCCTGATCTGATGTGCTTAATGTCCTTCTAAGAGACACCAGAGAGCTGGGTCTTTCTCTTTCTGCCAAGTGGGGACAGCAAGGAAGGTGTCCTTCTTCAAGCCAGGAAGAGAGCTCTCACCAGGGACTGAACTGGCTGGCACCTGGATTTGGACTTCTAGCCTCTAGAACTTTGAGAAATGCATTTCTTTCGGTTAAGCCACCCAGTCCGTGGTATTTTGCTACGGCAGCCTGAGCTGACTGCGACACTGGCTTCCTCCTGCCATCATCTGCTGGGCTCCCCACTGGCCAGACCCACCCAGAAGCCAGAGTTTGATGTGGTCCTTACAGATCAGCCTCTAGGATAGAAAAGAGTGGATCTAGAGGGGTAAAACATATACTCGGCACAAAAGTTGAGAAGTGCAATTCAAGCTGCCCAGGGAAAAAGAGAAAAATCTAGATGTGTAGTCTTCCGTAGCTCCCCAAGCCCAGACTCAGTTTCTGAGGTCTTCGGTCCATGGTTGTTTTGTTTTCTTATGAGCAGGCCCCTGAATTTTGGTCTTTCTGCACAAAGCTCTGAACTGGTCATGGTCTCTTTCAGCGATTTCAGGACCAGGCTGACTCTCTTGATTAGGTGGTAGCCTATGTCAATTACCACAATTTCTGGGAAGACAGGATGGCTCATGTTGCCATCTGGCCACATTTCCTGTATCATTAAAGGCCTTAATTTTAATGAAACTATTTGGGGTTCATTGTAATCAGTACAGTGAAATGTGGTGGATACCGTAGAATTTCACTTTGGTTTTAGGCGTTGAAACCATACATGAGACTTTGGCTGCTCTTGGCTCTCATCTGAGGTCATGGGAGAGTGTGGTTTCAAATGGAAAAACTGTGCTTCCCTGGTATTTTCCTGTGGGCGAAACATAGCTCTTACATGCATGACCATTATTTAATTGCAGGTACAGAATATCTTCTATGTATCACTGCTAACTTATGCCTTTCTTTTCTCATGAGTCACACAGTCCAGGAAACGAGACTGAGTCTGTTGTAAAGAAGGCCTGGGTTGGCAAGACGGCTTCATACCTGCAGATATGCATGTCCTTGGAGGGGGATACAGGGCCTAGTTGTATGGCATCACTGGCGTCCTGAGAGGTCTTTTATGAAGTCTGGTGTGCGAGGGAAGTTGACTTTCACTATTAAGTATTGGTCTTTACATCAGTTTCATTAACTTATGTAGCAGATAAATTATATGCTTACTCAGCCATCCAATAGTCTTAGTATATTGGATTATTAGACCATCTACCTTACTTTACCTTCTGTCACTTCTGTGACTTTACAGTATTGTGTTGGGTGAGATAAAAGTGAATGGACAAATGCTGTGTCTTTCTTTCTTAGTCAGTAAGCTAAAGAAAATATGGACTTTGAGAGGTATGGGTTTCTGGAATCAGATTGCCTGGGCTTGAATCCTGGCTCTCCATTTGCCTAGCTCTTAGATCTTAGGCAAGCCTCTAAGCCTCAATTCTCTTATATATAAGAATGAGGAAAGGTATATTGGTTAGGGTTAGGTTCAAAAGTATAAACCAAAAATCCCAAATAATAGTGGCTCTGCCACATATGAGTTTATTTTTCTCTTGTATAGAATAAATCTGGTGGTAGACAGGCATGGCTGGGATGGCAGCTCCATGATTTTACCACAGACCCAGGTTTCTTTTAACTTTTTCCTTTGTCATTTTCGGTTTGTGGTTTCCATCCGTAACTTACAAGAAGGCAGTTGATGCTCCAGCCATCTCTTCTAAATTCCAGGCAGCAGGAGAAATAGGAAAGGACAAAGAGGCACATGCCTTTAGTTTGTCTCCCTGCCTTTCTGCAGGCTTGACTCAACATCTTCTGTTTTTCATCCCATTGGTCACTGTTCGTTGCAAAGCTAGCTGGTAAATTAGTGCTTTAGTTGGGTACATTGAAGCTTCACGTAAAATGGGGGCTCACTTCTAGGGAAGAAAGGGAGAATAGATCTTGGGCAGGCAACTTTCAGATTCTGCCAGAGGAGACGGAGACAGACACACCTTCCTGAAGCTGGTGATAAATCCACATAAAAGCGTTTCGGAAAATGGCTGGCACTTGGGAAACATTCATGGCACACAATACGTGATTATTATCTAATGATAAACAGTGAGACTTTTATAAAAATAATCTAATAAAATAACATTTATATGCTTTTGCCTTCAAGATCTTGGAAGGCAACATATCATTTCCATTAATTTTCTTTCTTTTTTTTTTTTTTTGCGGTATGCGGGCCTCTCACTGTTGTGGTCTCTCCCGTTGCGGAGCACAGGCTCCAGACGCGCAGGCTCAGCGGCCATGGCTCACGGGCCCAGCCGCTCCGCGGCATGTGGGATCTTCCCGGACCGGGGCATGAACCTGTGTCCCCTGCATCGGCAGGCGGACTCTCAACCACTGCGCCACCAGGGAAGCCCTCCATTAATTTTCTATCACTATTGTCAGAAATAGTTTCAGAGCCATTTACTATTTATACAAGAACAACAACTTTATTGGTTACATCTCACTACCATCACCTCTTTCATCTATGGTATTCAATAAAATTAGCTTCAAAGGACACTCAAAGGATGATGGTTGTTGACTGGTAAGAATATGTTTAAAGTGTTCAGCAGACTCTATAGGGAATTCTAGTTCAGTTATCTCCTATTTCCAGAAGCCAAACTTCCAAACTGCCACACTAATGGGAGATATTTATATGAACATAACTGAGGAAAGTACACGTAAAACATATCTGCACTAACTGTGAAGATTAGTGCAAGCTAAAGTGCTTTGAATTAACTTTGGTAAGGTATTCATGGTAATGTACGCTTATAGATAAAATGGATGGTTTTTTTGGTTTTGTTGTTCGTGTGTGTGTGTGTGTGTGTGTGTGTGTGTGTGTGTGTTACCTATGAGTAGGACTGGTAACTCTTTCGGTCAGATAAAAAACTTTACGAACACATAAAACTCATTTACATACTAAATCATGCCATGATTTTCATAAAGTGGCCTCATTTTCTATATTCCATTTAAGACTAAAAACTTGTCAGGATGTAAGTTCTGGTCATTTATTAGTCAACTTGAGGGGATATGTTACATTAGAAAATGTACCCTGTTAAGTTTCTACTCTGACATCATTAAGTGTAGGATCTAGAGGTAACCTCAGATATTACCTGGTCCAATTTCTTATTTTATAGATGAGGAAACTGAGACCCAGAATTCAAATGACTTGCCCAAGATCGCATAGCTTACCTATGACAGAGCAGGTAGCAGAACTCAGCTCTTCTGGGTCCTAATATCAGGCCTCTGTCACTACACCAGATTTCTTCTTAATCACCTCATGGTTGACCTTGCTCTGTTCCCCCCTGCTGGGGCAGGGAAGATGGAACACTGGGTCTGAGGATTGTATCTTTGCCTCTTAAGTGTAGTGAGACCATGACCACTGCTTCTCTATCAGTATCCGTTCTTCTCTTCTTCTGATAACTCTAAAGTTGGTGCTGGGCATTTAGTTACCCAGCCAGACTACATTTCCCAGCCCCCCTTGCAGCGTGGTATGGCCAAGTGACTGCCCTGGCCAATGGGGTGTGAGCGGGTGTAGCTTCTGTGTCATGCCCTGGTCCCCATCCTCTTCCGGCTGGTTGGGAATGGTGAGACTGGAGCCGACACCTTGGACTCAAATGATGGAAACCATGTACTGAGCATGGCAGAGTTGCCCTTCTGGCTTTGCATGGTCCACCTCTGGACTATCATAAGTGGCAAAAATAAAATTATGTCTTTGTTTACAGCACTGTGTTTTAGGGTCCCCTCGTTACAGCAACTGTGACTGTACCCTCACCTGATATACTTGATGTTGCTCAAACGGTCCTGTACTGTAGTGGGGAGTAGATCATCTCCTTTTAAATTCCAAGCGACAATTCACCAAGCTCAGTTTTGCTCTGGATTAGATTTTAAACTTATATGCTAGTTTTACATCAACTTAAGACCATTCTTGCTACCAGGCAAACTTATTCACTAGAAAGATCATTGACCTGGCGAGTTTGGCCCATGTTTCCAACATTAGCTTGCTACTCACTTCCAGAATGCCTCCATGGCTCTTTGCTTCCTTAGTTATAGAATGGAGATTATAGTGTTCATTTATCTCCCGGGGTATTATGAGTAATACTTCATAAAAATAGTTGTAAAGCATCTGGTAAATGCAAGCCTTCTGCCTATAATACTGAGCGGATAGAGTAGCTTTCCAGGCACCCTGAATCTCTAATGATTTATAGATGTGCCTTTCCACTGAAGGGGGCTTGACTTTGGCGTGATCTGCCTGTGCCGATGAGCTCTCTCTGTCTTGATCTTGAGAACTCAGTGCAAGTGTTATCCTTTCTCTTACATCCTTGCTTCACAGCCCCACGATGAAGAAGGCATCTGACCTATGGAGCAGGGGACTGGAGGCCACTGGTTGACAATTCTATTCTTTTTCCAGAAGTGGTGCTTGTATCTATGCTCTGGTGATTGCTGGAGCCTAGAAATGTTAACAAGGAGACTTGCTTCTGAAACCCTTCTCATATGACCAACATCACATTTGCACAAAACACCACCAAGCTAGAATCACGCACTGGCATTAAAAAAAAAAACAGCCTCGTGACAATTCCTGTGTTAAGTCCATTTCACTTAGCAGATGACTCTTGACCCTTTGTTTCAGTACTTTCAGAAGTTTGCCAGAAAGTGCTCACTTGTGCCAGGCGTCCTTAACATTTCCCTCTGGTCAGCCTCAGCTCTTCCGTTAAGTTACTTCTGACCATTAATCCTTCTTTTATCCTAAGCATCTTGATAAGGGAGAGATCTGGAACACTTTCAAGACCAGACCTCCTTTCCTAAGGAGCACAAATCTGTTAGAGTGTGGTAATAGTATGAGAACACAGTCCAAGCACGTTTTTTTTGTGTGTGTGGTACGCGGGCCTCTCACTGCTGTGGCCTCTCCCGTTGCGGAGCACAGGCTCCGGACGCGCAGGCTCAGCGGCTATGGCTCACGGGCCCAGCCGCTCCACAGCATGTGGGATCTTCCTGGACCGGGGCACGAACCCGTGTGCCCCGCATCGGCAGGCGGACTCTCAACCACTGCGCCACCAGGGAAGCCCCTGGCACATTTTTAAAGTAAAGTACAAAAATGGGTGTCAGGAAAATGAGAGAATAGCACTGTCTCCACAATAGTCTTGCATGGAGAAAATCGGCATCAAAACCCACTTACCATGTTGGCATTCAAATGGAATGTTTGGATAAAATTACAAGGCAGTTATCCTTTAATGTGATATACTGTGGTCATTACTGCTTCACCAGTTTTAGATGTTCTTTGAGATGGTGGTGGAAAGAAGATAAAGAAGGAAAGGAGAAAGGAAGGGGTGTAATGATGTGGGGTAGGAGATGGGAGAGAGACGAAGGGTCTCGAATTCACACCTGCTCTATGCTATGAACGTTGTATCATTTAATTCTCAAGAATATGATGTCACTGAATTCTCACAACAGCCCTGTGTGGTAGGTATCATCCCAAATGTACAGAGGAGGAAGTGGGTATGGGGAGAGGCTAAGTAACAAGCATGTTTAGTTTAAAAGTGCTTGGTGAGAAAATCTGAATCTATACTGACTTGACTCCAAAGTCTTTCCTCTTGCCACGAGCCCATACTATCTTTCTGGTGAGTGGAAAATGTGCCAGGGGACGGAAAAGCATACAGACAGTGGAGCCCATTATCTCAGCCAGCTTAAACATATGCCAACAGAAGGACGTCACTTGGAATACAGTCAATTTAGACAGAAAAAGGAGAGAGAATGTGGAGTACCTTGCAACGTCCCTGGAGAAAACCAGATGTAAGAATACAATAGCACAGCAAGAATCCTTGAGTTAGAGAAAAGAGTCAAGCAGGTAGAGTACTGTGATGTCAGCTTGGAAAATGCAGGAGATCCTTAGCAGAATACTTAGATTCACAAAGCAACAGGATTTATGCTTATTAAAAAAAAAGAAAAAAACATTTTTTTTTTAATGTTTGTTTATTTGGCTGTACTTGATCTTAGTTGCAGCACACAGGATCTTTAGTTGTGGCATGCAGGATCTTTAGTTGTAGCATGCATGTGGGATCTGGTTCCCCGACCAGGGATCGAACCTGGGTCCCCTGCATTGGGAGTGTGGAGTCTTAGCCACTGGACCACCAGGCAAGTCCCAAAGAAAATGTTTTAATGGGATGAGGCTATTGGGAACCTTGGGAGAGGGTGAACGTATTTTGCATTTGGGAAGGATGTGAATTTTCAGGGGCCAAAGGACAGAATCCTAAGATGGCCCTTCAGGATTCTGGTCCTTGGTATATATACACCATCTCCCACTTATTCAATCAAAGACAAATCTAGGTGCTCCAGAAAAGGGATTATGCAAGTATAATTAAGGTGCCAAATCAGTTGACCTTAAGATAGGTAGGTTTTCAGGGAGGCTTGACTTAATCGTACGAGCCCTTTCAAAAAGCAGCGTTTAAAAAAAAAAAAAAAAGCAGGGTTTTCTCTGGTTGGTTGTAAATGAGGAAGTCAGAGAGATTTGCTCTGGCTGACTTGGAAGAAACAAACAAGCGTGATGTGAAATGCCTATGAGGGCTGATGCTGGCTGATGGGGGCCAGATGCAAGCAACTATGGACAGCCTCCAGCACCTGACAGTGGTCCCTGGCTGATAGCTAGGAGGAAAATAGGGACCTTAGTCCTACACGCACAAGGAAATGAATTCTGCCAACAACCTGTGAGCTTGGAAGAAGATTGAACCCTAGATGGGAATGTAGCCCTGGTTGACAGCTTGATTTTAACCCAGTGAGACCCTGAGCAGAGAATCTAGTTACTCTGTGCCCAGACTTCTGAATTACAGAAACTGTAACAAGTGGGTGTTGTTTTAAACCACTAAGTTGTGGTGACTTGTTACACAGCAACAGAAAATAATACAAATAATATATATATATTCCATTTTGCTGGTTCTCTCTATAAACTGTCTTCAGGTGTGGCAAGTATTTTTATTTCCTTTTGATATTGAGGAAATTGAGGCATGAATAGATTAAACAACTTGCTGCAGTTTATTTAGCTCATTAATCAGAGCTGGGAGTAGCTTGGTTCTTTTGACCCTTATAGTGATGTACCTTTGGTTCCGTCACAGCCTGCACATCCTGATTTGCTCACGCACACTCTCCTTACCAGGGCAATGCGTTCTATCATGTTTGGTTCAATGGGGGAGGTGAGACTAAGGGGGAGAATGTTGCAGGGGAAGAAGTCAGGAGAGGGGGAGGTGATGGAGGGCATCACCCACCTCTTCATGTGATTCCTCCACTCTGTGTGTCCCTGTAGAGAGAAACTGCCCCAACCTCTGGGCCACAGTCTTGGGTCTAATCTACAGTATCTTCTGATATAAAGTTCTACAGTTTTTATCTTCCGTCTTTAAACGAAAAACTTATTGTTAGCTGTGTAATACATTTGTGTGTGTGTGTGTGTGTGTGTGTGTGTGTGTGTGCGCGCGCGTGCACATGGTTGTGTACAAAATTTTCCAGTGGTTTCCTGGGAAGTCTTTTAAAATCTGTGGCTGGGCGCCCCTGGTGGCGCAGTTGTTGGGAGTCCGCCTGCTGATGCAGGGGACGTGGGTTCGTGCCCCGGTCCGGGAGGATCCCACATACTGCGGAGTGGCTGGGCCCGTGAGCCATGGCCGCTGAGCCTGCGCGTCTGGAGCCTGTGCTCCTCAACGGGAGAGGCCACAGCAGTGAGTGGCCCGCGTACTGCAAAGAAAGAAAAAAATAATAATAATAAAATAAAATCTGTGTCTGCCTCAGGATGGGAAGAAGAGGGTTCATTTGGGGTGGCAGAGATGTCTAGTTTCTGCCTCGTATCCATTTCTCTTTCTTCTATGCAATATGCATCTATAGCTGTGTTCATGGTTGCCCTGAATAAAGACTATACGTCCAGCTTCCTTGTAGCCAGGTGTGGTCATGTGACCGAGTTCTGCCCAATAGCATGTGGAGAGAAGTGAAGTTCTGGGCAGTGCTGTTAAAGCAGAATGTTGTGTCCTCCCCTTTTTCCTCTCCCCTCCTCTCCAGCTGGAATTGAGATGCGAATGGACCGAATGGTCTGAATACAACATCCTAAAGATGGTGGAGCCATGAACCAGAAGGACTGTTGTTATCGAGCTCGTAGCTGCCAGACAGCTTTGATGGCTCTCAAGCCTGGACCGTTCCGTGAGAACGAACAAACTTCTACCTGCTTAAGTCACTCTTATTTCAGATTTGTTACATCAGCCATACCTAAGTCCTGGCTAATGCATCTACTTACTGAAGCATCTGGGAACAGTCTGTGTGTTGTTCAACTGTGACAGTGTGTGTAAAAGCCGTGCACATGGACCCTGACCTGTTACTGTTCGTGATTTGGATGAAACTTGCTGCTCTGCTTTTTCCCAGTTTCTCTGACTTACTCTCCTCTTCCTTGTTAAGAACTCAGCTCCAGCGTTATTCACTTTGGTCCCTCTGGTTCACTCAGTGCCCTGTTGTGTGTGATCTTAGGACCCCTTGTGAATGTCTTTGCACCGGAACAGCGCCCTGTGTGGAGATTTTCTTCCCTAAAATGGCCCTTACCACGCGGGACTGGAGTGGCCCCATTCCTCCTCCCCGCAGGGCTATGAACTCCCTCAGGGCAGAGATGTCTCCTGCTGCGTCTGTTCCATATTAAGTCCACAGGCATATATGTTAAGTGATCATACATGTGAATGAAGGAAGAAGTGGAGGAATACATAAAAACCAGTGTAAAGCGGGGTGTTTATAATGATGGTCTCCCGTCATGGCTGAAAACTCGCTTCTCTCTGTGTTCGATGTTGGCCCACGTGGGACTTTGCAATATGGATGTCTGATACAAAAGGAGGTTTTATTTGGGAGGGACACACTGCACGTTTAAAGTTAAATGCCCTTTATTCTTCATACAATCGGAGCTCTCAAATCAAGTCCTAATCATACAACTTTCCATCCTATTTTTCTGTTGTTCCCCTTGTCCATTTCCTTCTACCCTCAGGAAATCCCCTCTATCTATCCCTTCATTTTCAAGAAGCAATCATGTAGTAAATCCCATCCCACTGAGTCAAATTTAGGTCATCTGTTATTTGGTCAAAATATAGTCTTACTGGCAAGTGGTATCACTATTATTCAGGAACACACATATTGTTTTACTTACAGCTGTGTAGTATTTTATGTTCTCATATAAATGTTATGCCTGGATTATAGCTGAGGCAAACTGGACTCCATTTATTTGAAAAAATATTGGGAAATCAGATTCATTCTATCCACCTTCCTGACAGTTTCCTATTTCTCAAAGGGACCCTTCCTTGGGCTGAATGGTGCTGCTTTGCAGACAGTCTCTCCACTGATTCTCTGGGACGGCTTTGCTGTTGGTCTGCAGGAAACCCTCAGCCAGGGGAGGGGGAGAGGTCAAAAAATCTGCCACAGGACAGAGACAGAGGGAAGGCTGCTTAGCTGAGCTACTTGGAGGAAGGGTGGTGGACAAAACTGTCAGGTTCTCTTGGGCTGGGATCTTGGAAGGTAGGTAGAAAAATGGTGACACTTCCTTTGGGCCAAGTGTTCAGAAAAGATGGAAGAATGCAATCCTGGTTGTGGATGTATGTGTCCTCATCACCGTTATCCTGTAGTCAGAGAGGGACCGCTCTGTTTAGGGTTCTGTGTGTCTGTGTCAGCGTGTTAGGACTTTGCCTACGCGCCCCCTCACTAGCACATGGTGAAGCCAGAATAGAAGCCTGGCTAAACATGTGCTTGCCTATTCCACTTCTATAGTCATGCTGTGTTACCTTGTACTTATACATGTCTATACATATGTATGTATACATACCGCAATTTTTGTGGCGATGCATGGAGGAACAGAGCTCTGGAACGTCTTTCACAGAATTACGCAGACAGGAATGGCATCCTGGAGCCTTGGTTTTAGCAGAACTCAGTTGCCTGTATAATGAAACACATGCTACATACAGATGAAATTGAATGTTCAAATCAAATCTGTAAATATGTTCATTTATGCACACTTTCCTCCTCCTTCTGAAGTGGCAGGAGCCACATTTTTGTTCGAAGCCTTTCTTGAGGGAGCGTGCCTTCTCCGGGGTCTGAAGTAAGGCCAGTGTGTCCCACAGGCAAGCCCACTGGGGAGCTACTTACCAGGAGAGGAGGGGCCAGGGGAGCAGCAGATTTAGGGTTTATTGGATTGTGACACCGCATAGTGAAATGGTAACTTGACCACATCATTCTTCTCGACTCCCCTCACCTGGGGATGGTGGATGGATAACTCTAAACCCAGGCTCACACTGCCGTGTCTACAGTGACATACAGAGAAAGCCAGGGACAGAGCTTATGATAGAGGCTGAACCTGGGGGACAAGATTAGATGCTGGTTTTAGTCGGCCTGGGTTCAAAGCCTGGGTCTGGTACTTGTGTAACCTTGGGAAAATCACTATAACACTCAGTCCCTTAGTTTCATACCCATGTCACAGGATGGACGTGAGAATTAATTGATATAAAAAGATGAATAGTACCTGGAACAGAGTAAGCTTCCAGGGAATACTAGCTAATACTATTATGAAAACATGGTCAGGGTGTATAGTTTCTCATAGTTTTTTTTTTTTTTTTTAAATCAGATACTGTAAGAATCAACTATGTTAATATGCTTATTTACATATTTTAAAGGCATATGACTAGACATTAAATGTTATTGTTTATTAAAATTCTGATTTATTAAGTTAAAAAATTAAGCATCAGATCTCCAGTAATGGGCTTCCCTGGTGGCGCAGTGGTTGAGAGTCCGCCTGCCGATGCAAGGGACACGGGTTCGTGCCCCGGTCCGGGAAGATCCCACATGCCGCGGAGCGGCTGGGCCCGTGAGCCATGGCCGCTGAGCCTGCGCGTCCGGAGCCTGTGCTCCGCAACGGGAGAGGCCACAGCAGTGAGAGGCCTGCGTACCGCAAAAAAAAAAAAAAAAAAAAAAACTCCAGTAATTTTCATTTAAATGGCTATATTTAATACTATTGTTAAGGAATCATGGTGGATTCACAGAACATAGATGTATGCATTTATATATGTACATACGTTTGCATTATGGTAAAAAGCACGTAAATGGTAAAGATGATAAAGTTTACCATCTTAACCATTTTTAAATGTGCAGTTCAGTAGTGCTGACTGTATTCATGTTGTTGTGTAATAGATCTCTAGAACTTTTTCATCAACTTTTTCATCGGGCAACCCCTCCCCATATCTCCCTCCCCCAGACCCTGGCAACCACCATTCTGCTTCCTGTTTCTATGAGTATGACCACTTTGGATACCTCATATAAATGAAATCATGTAGTATTTGTCCTTTTGTGACTGGCACATTTCACTTAGCATCATGCCTTCAAGATTCATCTATATTGTAGCATATGACAGGATTTCCTTTTTTAAAGGCTGACTAATATTCCATTATATGTATATAACATATTTTCTTTATCCACTCATCTGTCAACAGACATCAGGGCTGCTTCCACCTTCTGGCTATTGTGAATAATGTTGCAATGAACACTCGGGTGCAAATATCTTTTCGAGAAACTTCTTTCAGTTTTTCTGGATCTATCCAGAAGTGGGATTGCTGGATCATATGATAATCCTGTTTTTGGATTTTCAAAGAACCTTCATACTGTTTTCCGTAGTGGCTGCATTTAATGCATTTTACATTCCCATCAACAGTGCCCAAGAGTTCCAATTTCTCTACATCCTTGCTAACACTTATTATAATTTCTGTTTTTTTGAAAGTGCCCTAACCAAAGGGTATGAGGTAATATCTCATTTTGATCTTGGTGTATATTTCTCTAATGATTAGTAATGTTGACCATCTTTTATATGCTTGTTCGTCGTTAGTATATCTTCTCTGGAGAAATGTCTGTTCAAGTCCTTTGCCCATTTTTGGATTGAGTTACTTGTTGTTGTTTTTTTAATTATAAATTCTTGCTATTAACCCCATATCAGATAAATGATTTGCAATTATTTTCTCCCATTCTGGCCTTTTCACTGTGGACTGTTTCCTGTGCTGTGCAGAAGCTTTTAAGTTTGGTGTAGTCCTGTCTATGTTTGCTTTTGTTGCTTGCGCTTCTTGTGTCACATCCAAGAAATCATTGCCAAGTCCAATGTCATAAAGCTTTCCCCCTTTGTTCTCTTATAGGAGTTTTATAGCTTAAGTTCTAATGTATAAGTCTTTAATCCATTTTGAGTTAATTAAGTCCAGCTTCATTCTTTTGCATGTGAATATCAAGTTTTCCCAACGCCATTTGTTGAAGAAACTCTGCCTCTGTTATCACAGGGCTGTCTTCCCTCTGTGTGTTCCTCTCCACTTCTTGTAAGGACACCAGTCATATTAGATTAAGGGCTCACCCTGCTCCAGTATGACTTCATCTTAACCTAACTAATTATATCTGCAATGACCTGATTTCCAAATAAGGTTACATTCAGAGATTCTGGGGACTAGGGCTTCAATATATGTGTTTAGGGAGTACACAGTTCAACCCATAATAGTTTGTGTCAGGCACTGAGCTAGAATTTCAGCATCTAATTACTCCTTACTCTACTTAATCTCTTATGAGATTAATAGTTATTATCTTCAAGGGACTTCCCTGGCAGTTCAGTGGTTAAGACTCAGTGCTCCCAATGCAGGGGGCACTGGTTTGATCGCTGGTCGGAGAACTAAGATCCTGCATGCTGCACAGCGTGGCCAAAAAAAAAAAAAAAAGAACGCTGAGCTTCAGAGGAATTCAGCAACTTGCTTGGGTTTTCCAACTGAGGAGACGTGCTCCAACCACTTGCCTTTGCAAGTAACCAGGCACTTTGACAATTAGAGGGGGGACTTTACTTCCTGGTCCCTCTTGCATGTTAGCTTTTTAGCGATGGTTTTTATTACGCTTCTGTTTGATTCAGAGATTTCTCAGAGGATCAGGTTACCTGGGTCAGAAAGAACGTTTCCCATAGGCTGGAGCAGGCCTGTCTGGTCAGATGTTTTCCCAGTCCTTCCGGATATGAGTACAATGTTGACCATTCAAGGGGTTTTGGGTTTGGACCCAGCAGAACAGAAAGGTCTAGAATCTAAGATTTAGAGAGAAAAGCCGAAGAAGATTCAAGGGGCACATGGGTAGTGATTTTCTGGTTGTACAGATGATACATAGTGACATATACACAGAAATATGTAAGACCCAAGATGAACACATGGGCTATTTTCCTTCCTGGAGGAGGGAGAAAGTGGCCAGGGAATCTGTCTGCTTCCATCCCTGGCCTTTCCCAATCCTCTCTGTCTCTAGCCTTCTAAAGACTGATCACATTGGGAAAATGGAGGCAATTCAGTGTTACTCTCCACTTTTGCCTTAAAATTGCTTTCAGAAAAAAAACAAATAAGCCAATGAAATCTGAGACTGCCTGACTCTGTTCAGAAGCATTTACATCTTAGCAGAAGGCACAGACAGCAGAACTGAACTAGATCAGTTCTTCTCACCCCCTTTCTTAAAGCAACACATTAAAAAAAATTTAAGTTAAAATTTATTTGGAGGACTTCCCTGGTGGTGCAGTGGTTAAGGATCCACCTGCCAGTGCAGGGGACACAGGTTCGAGCCCTGGTCCGGGAAGATCCCACATGCCATGGAGCAAGTAAGCCCATGCGCCGTAACTACTGAGCTCTAGAGTCCACAAGGCACAACTACTGAGCCCGTGTGCCACAACTACTGAAGCCCACGTGCCTAGAGCCCGAGCTCCGAAACAAGAGAAGTCACCGCAGTGAGAAGCCTGCTCACTGCAACAAAGAGTAGCCCCTGCTCGCTGCAACTAGAGAAACCCCGCATGTAGCAACAAAGAACCAAAGCAGCCAAAAATAAATAAATTAAAAAAAAATTTTTTTTTTAATTTAAAATTTATTTGGAGATCAACAAAGACAAGAAGATTGAATGGGAGGCCCCTTGACCAGAGCAGGGTCAGGAGCCTGGAGCTGTTCTGTTTGCTCCTCTTTGGGGCAGCCCGTGAGGACCCCCTACAGGACCCCTAGGGCCCGGGGGAGCCCTGTTACAAGGCATTGGCTCAGGTCATCTTTGAAATTCCTTGCATGAAGAAAGATTTCTAAGACACATTAAGAGCAAAAAGTAAGGGACAGAATAGTGCACGTGGTATGTACGGTCCCCTATACTTGTCATGTTTCTATTGCTTCATGTGTATGTAAACGTCCAGAGAAAGAACTAGAGGAACTGCAGTACCTGTGAGAACAGACACTTGTAGGAAAGGCAGAGGAATTAGAGAGAAGAAAACAGAAGGCTTTCATCTTGAGCTGCTTGAATTTTTTTCCCCAGTATTCATGAACTTAGATATTACTGAATAAATTGAAGTACATAAATAAACAAAATAAGTCAAAAATAAAATAAAATAAATGGAAAAGAAGGAATTAAAAAAGACCCTGTGAAAGCCTGTATGTCTATAATGAGAGAATTTCAGTTATCAGCTCAGAGCATGCTGGGGGAGTATATTTGGTGGATCAAACAAGAAGTTACTCCTTACGTATATATATGCACATGGTATATCTTTAGTAGCTTTGAGATATTTGATCCATATAGTTCTGATTTATTTATATGTGTCGACCTAGTGTGATTCTTTCAAGGATAAGCTGATACCAGATTGAAGGTGCCTTTAACAAAAACTCCCTTGCTCTTCTTTCCTCTTCCCTTAATCAATAAGAAGCCACATTTGACAACAGGCAGACCCTGAGCCAAGGATGTTTGAGACTTTATAGTGAAAGGCATTCATCTCACGTTGAGAGAAGGCATTTTACTTCCTCACTCATCTAGCGGGACAGGTCCAAGAATGAGGGTTTCCCTCAAGCCCAGAAGGAAAGTGAGTGGACTATTTTCCTTAAAGAAGGGTTTATAGCCCGCCCTAGCTTTCACCACCTGCTGCCTAACACAAAGTTTCTAGTATTTCAAAGAAGCATGGAGGTGTGCAGGTCAAATAATCTCACTTCCTGTGGATTCCCAGTCTCCCTGTGTATCTTATTTGCAGTTAAAACCCGCCATGATTCAGATTTGTTGTGATTCCAATAATATCTTGCCTCTGCCGAGGAAGGACCAAGGTCTGGTCTTCTTTCTCTGTATCATCTTATTAAACTGTCTTCTCTATATGACTGCAGCCAAACTGGAAAAGGGCACAGAGTTCATATCTGCAAACTGGCAGAGATGTGGAGGGGGGCAGAACCTGCTCTGAATGGCCAGAAAAAGCATTCACTTGCTCATTCACATCATCGTTTATTGAGCTTCTACTATGTACCAGCTGCGATATAATTACTAAGGATGAAAAGATGATTGTGACACGATCCATAAGCTTAACCTAAAGGAGCCCACAGTCTAAACATGGTGGTATTTCTGAGGAATCAGACTACGAATCTAAAAAGAAATTTAATTTCTTTAACTAATTTAAAAGTAATTCAGAAAGAAATCTAAGTATACTGCTATCCACTTCTTAGAAAGCTTGTCTTGTACCAGTTAGTAAAACTGAACATGGTTAGCTAGAGAGTAGATACGTATAGATCTAGATCAGTTGAAAATGGATGAATCAGTATGTATATCTTGAGAAATTATAAATTATCCTTTTTAAAAATTCTTGTTACCTTTTTGTCATTTCTAGTGGCACTTGAATTTATTTTTCTCTCATCAAACGAATTAGTTGGCAGGCGAACATTTTTATTTACTTGAGTGTGTAGAAAACTGCAAAAAGCCAACAGACAAAAAACCCCTGCAGGAATGTCCTCTCATTTCAAGAGCACTGGTCCAGCTAGAAAGGCCATTCTTGAAATAACTGGAGAAATTTAAATGTGGGCTGGATATTACATAGTAGTGTTGTATTTGTGTTAACTTTCCTGATGTGATCATTGCACTATGGTTTTGTAGCAGGAGGCCCTTGTTCTTGGAAGTGCTGAAGTTTTTATGAATAAAGAGTCATGACGCCTGCAAGAAACTCTTAAATGACTCAGCTGAAAATAAGAAACAATTTAAAGTAAACAGAAATAATTGAAACGATGTGTGTGTATGTATAGAGAGAGAGACAGAGAGAGACAGAAAGAGAGAGAGGAGAGAGAGGAAGGAAGCAAATATGCAAACTTGTAACAATTGGTGAATCTGAATGAGGAACACGTGGGTGTTTGTTATACTATTTTTGGAACTGTAGGTTCAAAAGTTTTTAAAGTTAACACTTAGGAGTGAGTAGAATAAAAAGCTCAGGTCTCTGGCATGGTGATATATCCCATCAATGGAACTTTCTCCAAGTTTCCAGCACCACTTGGACCTTTCACTATTGGGCATACTGTGTGTCACCGCTCGAAAAAACTCGGAGGATTTCATAGACTCTGGATCCAGTAACCTTTCTTCATTCTGATGTGCTCTGCTGATTCTGTTCCTTAAAACAATTGATGCCTAGGTCACCATGGGAACTCTGGCGGTACCAGTTGGCTGTGGTTTATTGCAGGTTAATACTGGTCATAACGAAGCACCATCGATTCTCAGATCACTTTTTTTTTTTTAATATACGACTACAAAAGAAAATAGTCTGTCAATTATAAGATGCCATCAACTCTAGGATGCATGGTGATATCAGAGATGCAAAAATTTGAAAATATTGCACCTTTTTAATTTGATGAGGCTTTGTGTATCGCCAGAATTATAGGAGGAGCAGGGCAAAGTGTGGGTGAAGAGAGGCAAATCAGTGAGTTTCACTGGAGTAGCCCTCAGAGAGCTGGTGCTCCTGGGGACAGGGCCTGGGAATACCCACTCTTAAAACCTAAACACACAGAATGTGCTCCTAAGAAGAGGTACCGCTTGTGAGCCTTAATTTGGCCACTCCTGTTCCTGCTAGTGTAGTAAAAGCCACTTTGCATACACGATCTCATTGTATCTTCACAACAAACCTGTGGGGAATTTATCATTTCCCCCTCTTTGCAGACAGAGAAACCCCAGGGCTAGAGAGATCGAACAACTTGCCCAGTGTCACACAGGAACTAGGAGGTGGAGCTGTAACTCACAAGCAAGCAGACAACCGATGTCAAAATCCACAGTCTAACCACCGTTCTGCACACACTTTGCTCCACATGCTAAAAGAGAAGAAAAGAAAAGAAGAAACGCACCGAAGAAAAGGGCTGTAGTTATATAAGATTGAAAAACTAAGAACATGCATAGTCTGAAGCCTGGAAATCTGGGTCATCTCATCTCGAGGCCTTCCCAGATCGTCCTACATTAAAAAGCCACCCCCTTCCTGCTCCCACATCCCCCTCCGCTTGTTTTCTCTATAGCACTTACCACCATCTACCTTACCGTATATTGATTTGTTTAGTGTCTGTTCCTCCGCCTAGAATATGAGCCCCAGACGGGCTCTGTCTTTATTTTGCTCGTTGCTGTGGCTCTAGCACCTGCAGCGGTTTCTAACACATCGTAGAGACTCCATTATTATTTGCTGTGTGAATGGGGGAGTGGGTTCTAGTCCTGCCTTTGGCATTTAGTAAATGGTCAGTCTGAGTCCGAAGCTCTTGGCCTTACCCTTCCTCTAAAGTGCCTGAGACCCGCTCCTCTGTTCCAGCCCTTCTCAGCTTGGTTCCCGCAGCCCTTTACAATGGGAGACTGTGTGTCTTTGCTCGCTATTAGTCCTTCCCTCCGTTCTTATCTTGTCAAAATTAAAGCTAGGGTTCCATTTTTGTCTGCACTAGCAATTCCCTTCCCTCCTCTCCCTTTTGGAAGCACTGTCTGGATGGATAACTCTCCACGGGTTCCTTGGATGAAAGGCGGGTGAAACGGAGGAGGAGAGGGGAGGGCCAGGCTGTCCAGGTGGAGGTCCCATACCGACCACTGAGGAGGGTGTCCCCAGGCCGTCTCTTCACCGGGCCCTCAGTGCCAAGCAGAACTCCTCCTGTGTCCTCTACAAGGTCCCCACTCCCTTCAAAGATTTTCTCCCAAGTTACCTCCAAGTTACTAGCCAAGTTTCAAAAATTACATATATATACATGCCTATGTATGAGTATATATAGACACACAGAGTATACGTGTGTGTGTATATACATATATGATTTTCCACTAATGCACAAATATGATCACCTCATCACACAGCACCTGAACATTTCACTTCGTAAAGGGGCTGCTGTCTCAGCTAATGATAAATGGAGGCCCTTACATTTCTCTCTTAGGTCGTGTTTCTTGACCTTTAATTTCTGAGATGGGGCTTTGAGGTTTATTGCTCCTGGGGAGGGAAGTGCTGGTCTTTTGCCTGTTTAGCAAGACGGTTGGTTTGGCTGAGAAGACCAACCTCACTGGTTCCCAATCCACTCAGCACTCTGCTGACACAGGGAGCTCTCAAAAGAACCAATATGATCACCTCGCTTAACACTTTCCAATGGGCTTCCCTGGTGGCGCAGTGGTTGAGAGTCCGCCTGCCGATGCAGGGGACGCGGGTTCGTGCCTCGGTCCGGGAAGATCCCACATGCCACGGAGCGGCTGGGCCCGTGAGCCATGGCCGCTGAGCCTTCGCGTCCGGAGCCTGTGCTCCGCAATGGGAGAGGCAGCAACAGTGAGAGGCCCGCGTATCGCAAAAAAAAACAAAAAACTTTCCAATGAATCATCATTGCCCTTAGGAGAAATCCCAGGTATCTGGATGTCATTTATAAGACGCATCTTGATTGGTTTCTCCTCCATCTCCTACCTCTTGGGGCAGACTGTGTTATTATTCCTAACCATCCACCGCCCCTTCCTGGGGGAGGATTATACCTCCCCTGCACCATTAATGTCAAGCTTGGCCACACGACTTGCTTTGGCCCATGAAATGTGAGCAGCAATGGCGCTTCCAGGCAGACATTTAATAGCCGGTGCACAGCTCACTTTCCCTCCCTTATGAGACCAGTAATGTTCCACACAGAGGTTATTTCTACCATCTACCAGCTCCTGGAATGAATACGAAATAAGCAGAACACCCGCTGATTCTCAGTGGATGAGTCACATTAGGGAAATATCAACCCTTGTTCTAAGCCACTGAGATTTGGGGGCCATTTGTCACTGCAATAGAACCTCCTCTATCCTGACTGATATACCTTTGCAACCTTATCTCTTGCCATTGCCTCTTTTCATCTTGTACTCTAATCCAGTGGCTTTCAAGCGTGTTTTTAATCCACCCACAATAAGAAATATATTTTACATCATAACTTGTTCCTCACCTCATAGATATACAGAGATACACGCATAAATTAAACAAAAGTTCTACAAAAAGATCCTTTTTGCGTGCGATTCACTCTGATACATGCTGTTCTATTCCATTTAAGTAAAAATGCTGGACAGGACCCCCTAAGTTGATTTTGTGACTCATTAATGAGTCATGACTATGTTTGGACGACATTGGTCCACCCGCTTGAAAACCTCACTTCCCTTTACAGGCTCCTAGTATGTTTTTCAGGGCTCTACTAGGAAGGCACCTCTTCTAGGAAAACTCTTACTAATGTAGGTGGCCGACGAGACCCCACAGCATCCAGTTTTGTACTTGGATGTACTATTTTGTACTTTGCTCTTTTTTTCTTTTTCAAAAAAATTTTTAATAAAAAATACATAACATAAAATTTACAATCTTAACCTTTCTTGAGTGTGCAGTTCCGTAGTCAGTATATTCACATTGTTGTGAAATAGATCTCCTGAACTCTTTCTTCTTGCAAATCTGAAATTCTAGACCCACTGAATGATAACTCCCCCTTCCTCCCTTCCCCCAGCCCCTGGCAACCACCATTCTACTTTCTGTTTCTATGAATTTGACCACCTTTGATCACTCAGATAAGTGGAATCATACAGTATTTGTCTTTTTGTGACTGGCTTGTTTCACTTAGCATAGTGTCCTCAAGGTTCATCCATGCTGTAGCATGTAACAGGATTCCCTTCCTTTTAAAGGCTGATAATGTTTCATTGTATATACCACAGTTTGATTTTCTGTTCATCAATGAACATTTGGGCTGCTTCCACCTCTTGGGTATCTTGAGTAGTGCTGCTATGAATACGAATAGGTGTGCAAGTATCTCTTCGAGACCCTGCTTTCAATTCTTTTGGTTACATATCCAGACGTGAGATTGCTGAATCATGGGATTATTCTTTGTTTACTTTTTGGAGGAACCTCCATACTGTTTTCCATAGCAGTTACACCATTGTACGTTCCCGCCAACAGTGCACAAGTGTTCTGATTTTTCCACATCCTCGCCAGCACTTTTATTTCCAGATCTTTTTGTTAGTAGCATCCTAATCAGTGTGAGGGGTTTCACTCTTGTCTCATGTGTATTCCTCAAACAGCCTATAAAGCCCTTGAGGACAGAAATCATTCTTATCGTTTGTGGTAACTCCAGCATTAATATGATGCTATACAGTGTGTGCACAGTAAATATGTGTAGCATGAAGGAAGGTGTTTCCCCTGAAATTAAAATATGTCTGCAAATTCTTTGTCACTGTTCCCTTCAAATGATGGTGCCAGATTTCCCTCCTCTTCAATGTGGGTCAGGCTTACCACTCTCTAACAGATAGAATGTGGCGGAAGTTATGCAATGTGACTTCTGAGGCTGGGTCATAAAACAGTTTTAGTTTCTGCGTGGCTTTCTCTCTTGGATCACCACTGAACAGGCCTATGAAACGGCCACGTGTAGAGGAACTGAGGCCTCCCCTTAACAGCCAGGGGCGAGTCCTCTTAGACGTGGGTCCTCAATCCTCCAGCCCTGGGCAAGCCTTCAGATGACTGCAGCCCCAGCCAGCATCTGTCTCCAGTCCTAGAAAACATCCTGAGCCAGAACTGCCCAGCTCTCAAATTTCTGACCCAGAGCAACCCTGAGAGATAATAAATATCTAGTGTTGTTTTAAGCTGCTCAGTTTTGGGGTGATTTGTGACACAGCAATGGATAAATAATACACTCCCCCTTTCAGATAATCAAGTTGATGCTTGTAGAAATGAGGTAAGCTGCTCTGGATCACACGGCTAGTAAGTGGAAGTACTGAGTCTCAAATACACAGCTCTAAACTCCTAGACTACGTGACCTTAGACAGAGGAATACCGGGCTCTGGGGGAGTGTGTTCTGGCCCCTCACTGTAAGGGTCCCTCTGGAATGGTACCACGCAGCAGTCTCACAGCGTTGCTGCTCTGGGTTTCGCATCTTGGGCTGGGTCTCGGGTCCCCTCCTCATTATTGACCTCCAAAGAGTCCTTTGGAAAAAAGAGTCATTGGAAACTTTATCCAATTAAAAAAAAACTAGCTTCCTTTTTTTGGTCCTGATCTCCTTGCCCCTTATCTTGCTTTCTTGCTTTTCTGGAGTCTTCTCCACCCCAGTCAATCGTTTGATAACAAAGCTCTCTTGCTCCTGGCTGGAACATGCCAACGTTTCTGTAGAACAATTAAACTTCATTTCAGGGTGAGCTAATTTCATGACAGCTTTCTGTAGCTGAGAAGGATCATCTGTGTGGGATCAGAGTGCTCAGGCTGCTCCGCTGAGGCTTGGAAGCATCCCTGACAAGCACTCCCTTTGTCTTCGTGCCCTAGGTCTAGAGCGCCCCGCCCGCTCTGTTTTCACTGAGGTTGGGTCGCGGTGTTGACATCCCTTCTCTTTCCTTCATGTTTCTCTCCTTCTTGTTCCTGTGCTTCATTGACTGGCTCCTGTTTTAGGCTACATTGTGTTCTTGGGAAGTCAGCCCCTTCTCCTCAAAGATCAGTTTACTTACCTGTGTAATGGATATAAGGATACGTATCTAGCAAGGCTGTTCTGAAGGCTAAAAGATAGGACACACAGGGTCAGTATTCATAAATGAGAGCCTTTATCAGGACAGTGTTTCTTCCCCTTCCACTAGGAACTCCGTTGATAGTAGGATAATCCTCTCTTAGCCCATTTACAGAGATCCTACTCTATTTGTCGTTTGGTCTGAAATTGCTTCTTCCTTCTTCTTTTTTTATTTTTTCCCCTTTGTACTGTAGCAGCTGCTGCATTTTAGATCTGCCGTCTGAGATTCAGCTTCCTTTTCTGCTCGTCTCCCCAGCCACTCAGCATCAAACTACCCCCTCCTACCTTTCGGTTTTGTCTGTCCTCTTGTCTAGGTTTTCATTGCCCTCCCCAAGGGCCATGAACCCCTCTGCCATCTGCCCTCACCTGGCCCAGCTGTTTTTAGGTCACCTAATCCTTTTACATCATTCCCTTCCCAGGTAACCAACAAATGGCCGTATTTTCCAAGGAACTCCTGCAGACGCCTCTTCCGCGTCTTAAAAATACTTGACATTGATGATTTAAAACAACTCTGACTCCTGCGGATGACTCCTCCAAACTCTTCCCCCCCACTCCACTTTGGGAGGAAAGGGATACCTCTGACTAGCTCATCAGTGTGCACGCCCTTCTGAAGACACGCCAACCGCAGTCCTGTGCAATGACAGAAATTTCAAAGTTCTAATCTATCCGGGCTTTGCATTATGGCGGCAAGAAGCCCTCTGAAGTCCTCAGGGGCAGCCTGAAGGACACATCTGACCCCTTCTGAATTTTCTCACTCGTTTGCTAATTACTTGGGAACCTGGTCCTTTCTATCCAATTGATTGGAGGAGCTCATCCCTGACCTGCTAACATTTCAGACTGGCTTCAGGAATATATACCTTTTCCTTTTTCAATACATTCTCCACAGGATTAGAAGTTCAGGATGACATCACAGAGCACGAAATATGTATCTACTCCCCCATCCCCCCTTCCCTAAATTCTAGTCCAGAGACTTTCAAGCAAACCAGAAAGTTCCAGAAGGAGCTGTGGAAATGAAAGAAGTTGATGTTCTCTTTTGCTTTTTTGGCAGGAGTTTGCTCTAAGTGCTCCAGTAACCCAACGACCATATGCTGCATTGGTGTTTTGACGTGACCAGAGTGGATTAGTGGGGGTTGGACTGGGGGCAGGGACACAAGGTTGTCATTGTCACAGAAAGACAGTCAACAGGACCAGACCTCCTTCATTTCCTGCCCCCGCCCTTAACTAACTGTTTGATATTGGGCAAGTTATTTAACTGGACTAAGCGTTAGAGTCTGCCTCTGAAAGGGTAATAATGATACCTCCTTCACTGGGCTGTTTAGTTGGAACGATGTCACACACAGGAGTACCTGGGACCGCGTGGGTGCCCAGGGGATGGCGGGACCGTCGTGGGACTGAGGGTAGGTAAGGGCTGAAGGGCAGGCAGAGTTCTCTTCTTGAGTTGCCTGGGCTTTTCTGGTCGTGGATGAACTGTGGGTTGTCTGATCACTCTTGAGCTGAGATAAACAGTGAATTTCAGGCAAGGTTATATGATTCTGCAGGGCAAAGCTGAACAAAGCCCACTTTACTGCCTGTTTTACAGCCTGTGACTTTTAATGGCTCCTGTAGTTGACAGTTCTTGCCAAAGTGAAGTTGTTATCCTGCAGTTTCTTTTGCATTTAAATAGCACTTCGGTTTCCAAGGTGCTTAGCAATCATTTATTCATTCCTCCTCCCCTGCTAGGTCCTACTCTTTTCTCCTCTTTATTTATTTACTTATTTTTGCAGAGTGGGGAGCTGGCTGAAACCCAGAGATTTGCCCAAGGTCACACAGACCTGGTCAGGGAGCCACGATCCTGTCCTTTTTCAGAATGTCCTTTTTCACATCACAGTTCTGTGCTAAGTTTGCAGTAGCCTGTTACTTCTCACTGCTCAGGGGGCATCAGTCGAGATCAAGGGATGTTTGGGAAAGGATTCCCAAAGTAAGTGTCTGCTAGAACTGCTCTTCCTCACTTGGGGAAATTAGGGGAGAAATGTTCATATTACTGGCCCTAAAACCTTAGGATTTTGAACCTCCATATTGATTCTAAGGAAAGTTATCCCAAGTAGTTGAGGTCCACTGTCTGAGGTCACTTTGAGTGAACTTGGCCATGGCTCAGATGTTGACCCAGCCGTTTGGGCAAAATAACTAGATTAGATTTCCCCCTTCTTTCATAGAATTAACCCATTTTATAAGAAAATCACTTTGTGCCTCTGAAGTCAGAAGGACCCACGCATTGCTCCCCAGATGCCCGTCCATTCTAGCACCCTCCCTCCAGATCTTCAGCCCCGCCAGCCCCCGTTTCTCAGAACCTTGCACAAGTCTGCACGTGGACTTATGCACCCTTTCTCTCTGCTCCCTCCCACCTATGCAGTGTCAAGGTATTGGTCTCTACTTTAACAAAATTTAATGTTCGTATCACAATCAAATTATTTGCCAGGAACGTTCAGTTCAGAGACTATCTTTTAGCTTCATCCACATGCCACTAATATACAAAAAATTTTTAAGCCTCTTTCTGTAGTTTCTGCTATTCAGTTTTTTTTTAAACATTTTCTAGAATCAATGATTTTTTTAAAAAAAGTAATTAATTAATTAATTTTTGGCTGTGTTGGGTCTTCGTTTCTGTGCGAGGGCTTTCTCTAGTTGTGGCAAGCGGGGGCCACTCTTCATCGTGGTGCGCGGGCCTCTCACTGTTGTGGCCTCTCTTGCTGCGGAGCACAGGCTCCAGACGCGCAGGCTCAGTAGTTGTGGCTCACGGGCCCAGTTGCTCCGCGGCATGTGGGATCTTCCCGGACCGGGGCACGAACCTGTGTCCCCTGCATCGGCAGGCGGACTCTCAACCACTGCGCCACCAGGGAAGCCCCGTTCAGTTTTTTTGAGTAGTGAAGTTTTTCCTTTAGCAATATTTGCTCTTCTTATTCATTTTTGATTTTTCTCTCTCACTACCAAAAGCTTAGTTTAGAGACTTACTACTTCCATTTGACTAGTGGGTTTTTAGTGAGTAACATGTCTTAGCTCCTGTGACGGTCTGTTGCTGATGAGAGGGACAGAAGGAATATAAGCCGGTCCTTGTCCTCCAGGCAAACCTATCAACCGGTGTACCTGAAATGCCTGATGAAGGGCTCTGGCCCCTCCTTGCCTTAACCTTTCCCCTGTCACTGCCATATTCCCTTCGTGCCTTGCAGTGTCTATTTTTCCATTGATGTTTCCATTTTCTGAAGATTATCCAGCTTTGGTTAGGAGAGTTGATCAATATCTTTCACCAAGAATGTCAGGGTCTTTGAATTGTTTGGTCTTATTTATTTTTCTCTCTGAAGAGTGGTTTCCTTTAAGCTACTCAAGAGCAAACTCCAAGGACAAAGGTGAACATTCAGAGAATGACAGGTGAATGGTTGGTAGCAAGATGGGTTGGAGAGATAAATGCAATTCTTGCTTTTTGCAAAAGCACAGGGACACCGTCCTGTCGCGCCTGAACAGGGGATTAAATGTGAGGTTACTCCCTTTAGAATACCCAGTATTGCTATGAGGTTTTAAAAGATTTGAGAACGTAAAGAATTTGGGCTTACAAATTTGCAAGTTCCCTGAGCTATGTTTAAAAATAACTTCCAAACAGACAAAATGAACATCAAGAAAGGGGTTGGGGGGAGGCAGTCAAATGAACGACTCATAATGATAAACATTTATCAGGCAGTTACTATGAGTCCGGCACTGGGAGCATGGAGATGAATAGAACAGAATTCCTGCCCTCAAGTTCTCAGGTGAGTGGATTATAGAACATGATGAAAATTGCGATAGAAATACGAATAAAGCACAGATAACTTTATCCAGAAATGGAGGACTATGTAGTTAAAGTTCCTAGGGGGATGATAATTCTGAATTAGGTCTCAAAGCATAAATAGGAGGTCACCGGTTGGACAAAGCAGGACATTATAGGCACTGAATTTCATGTGGTAATTAGGGGGCTCTAAGACTGGACTGCCCTATGGGAGGTGACAGTAGAGCCACACTAAGGATTTTGGACTTGATTCCTTTAGGTGAAGGAGAATTAAGGAAGGATTTTAAGTGATTTGATCAAAATTGCCTTGCTTTAGTTTAGAAAGCATCTCTTCTATACCAATGCTAGAAATAGAACTGATTCATAGTTTTTGTCTAGTAACTCCTCATTCTGCTTTGTATGATGATAGTTTCATTGTTACTAGTATATTTGAGTTTTTCTGTGTATATACATACCGATAATGCCTTTATTATTCATGGACTGATTAAGGGCTTTGGGAATAGCCTCAAGGTTGCTGAGGCAGTTGGCTACTTCTTAGAATCATATAAAGGTGAAATAAATTATAGAACTTAATAGGAGTTGAAGCTGTACATTAGGTAATAAAGGAGGGAGAGAAGGGAAATTATATTTATAATATTACTAGTTTGATGGTAACTCTGAGTACGTTATACAACCAAGAGGGTGGCTCATTCATTATTTTGGATCTCTGAAATTAAAAATTTCAGCACTGCACTCTCTTCAAGTTCTTCCCAATAGCATGCACAAGAAGGAGGAGGATGCTGAGAAAATGCTTTTTACTTTTTTAGAAAAATTCATTTAGGTTTATTACCAACCTCATAATCTGGAGGATTAAACATTACTTTGAGCACGTTACAAAGGCACAGAATCAGAGGACTAACGTCACATGGCCCTCAACTGAGGAATACATAAAGGCTAAAGATATGAAGCAAATTCTTCACCTGGGCTTCCTTCATGCTGGACAGTACAGAAAAATTGATAACTTCGATGAGTTTCCTAGATTTTTCTTTGATCAGATGCCAGGCAGTGGTATCTTTAAATAAAAATGGAAATAAAACCTGGGAAATGCTAGTCACCACATTTGGAAAGGGTTCAAGACCACCCCCTCTCTGCCTTTTCCACGTTGAATAATAATAATCATAAAGCTGACTTCCGGGAAGATGGCGGAAGAGTAAGACGCGGAGATCACGTTCCTCCCCACAGATACACCAGAAATACATCTACGCGTGGAACAACTCCTACAGAGCATCTACTGAACGCTGGCAGAAGACCTCAGACCTCCCAAAAGGCAAGAAACCCCCCACGTACCTGGGTAGGGCAAAAGAAAAAACTAAACAGAGACAAAAGGATAGGGACGGGTCCTGCACCAGCGGGAGAGAGCTGTGAAGGAGGAAAAGTGTCCACACACTAGGAAGCCCCTTCGCGGGTGGAGACTTCGGGAGGCGGAGTGGGGGAGCTTGGGAGCCGCGGAGGAGAGCACAGCAACAGGGGTGCGGAGGGCAAAGCGGACAGATTCCAGCGCAGAGGATCGGGCCGACCGGAACTTGCCAGCCGAGAGGCTTGTCTGCTCGCCCGCCGGGGCGGGCGGGACTGGGAGCTGAGGCTCCGGCTTTTGTCGGAGCGCCGGGAGAGGACTGAGGTTGGCGGCGTGAACACAGCCTGCGGGGCGTTGGTGCACCGCGGCTGGCCGGGAGAGAGTCCGGGGAGAAGTCTGGAACTGCCGAAGAGGCAAGAGACTTTTACGTCCCTCTTTGTTTCCTGGTGCACGAGGAGAGGGGATTAAGAACGCTGCTTGAGAGAGCTCCAGGGACGGGCGCGAGCCGCGGCTAGGGGTGCGGAGCCCAGAGACGGACGTGGCTAGGGCCGCCCAGAGCGGCTAGGGCCGCTGCTGCCGCCACCGGGAGGCCTGTGTGCGAACACAGGTCACTGGCCACGCGCCCTTCCGGGGAGCCTGTGCAGCCCGCCACTGCCGGGGTCCCGGGATCCAGGGACAACTCCCCCGGGAGAACGCACAGGCGCGCCTCAGGCTGCAACGTCTCGCCGGCCTCTGCCGCCGCAGGCCTGCCCCACACTCCGTGCCCCTCCCTACCCCTGGGCCTGAGTGAGCCAGAGCCTCCGAATCAGCGGCTCCTTTAACCCCGTCCTGTCTGAGCAAAGAACAGACGCCCTCCGGCGACCTACACGCACAGGCGGGGCTAAATCCAAAGCTGAGCCCCTGGGAGCTGTGAGAACAAAGAAGAGAAAGGGAAATCTCTCCCAGCAGCCTCAGAAGCAGCGGAATAAAGCTCCACAATCAACTTGATATACCCTGCATCTGTGGAATACCTGAATAGACAACCAATCATCCCAAATTAAGGAGCCCTGTGGATGAAAGGCTCTTGGGGCTGCAGCCAGGAGTCAGTGCTGTGCCTCTGAGGTGGGAGAGCCAACTTCAGGACACTGATCCACAAGAGACCTCCCAGCTGCACATAATATCAAACAGCAAAAATTTCCGAGAGATCTCCATCTCAACGCCAGCACCCAGCTTCACTCAACGACCAGCAAGCTACAGTGCTGGACATCCTATGCCAAACAACTAGCAAGACAGGAACACAACCCCACCCATTAGCAGAGAGGCGGCCCAAAATCATAATAAGTCTACAGACACCCCAAAACACACCACCAGACGTGGACCTGCACACCAGAAAGACAAGATCTAGCCTCATCCACCAGAACACAGGCACTAGTACCCTCCACCAGGAAGCCTACACAACCCACTGAACCAACCTTAGCCACTGGGGACAGACACAAAAAACAACAGGAACTACGAACCTTCAGCCTGCAAAAAAGGAGACCCCAAACACAGTAAGATAAGCAAAATGAAAAGACAGAAAAACACACCGCAGATGAAGGAGCAAGATAAAAACCCATCAGACCTAACAAATGAAGAGGAAATAGGCAGTCTACCTGAAAAAGAATTCAGAATAATGATAGTAAGGTTGATCCGAAATCTTGGAGATAGAATGGACAATAGAATGGACAAAATGCAACAATCAGTTAACAAGGACCTAGAAGAACTAAAGATGAAACAAGCAACGATGAACAACACAATAAATGAAATTAAAAGTACTCTAGATGGGATCAATAGCAGAATAACTGAGGCAGAAGAACGGATAAGTGACCTGGAAGATAAAATAGTGGAAATAACTACTGCAGAGCAGAATAAAGAAAAAAGAATGAAAAGAACTGAGGACAGTCTCAGAGACCTCTGGGACAACATTAAATGTACCAACATTCGAATTATAGGGGTTCCAGAAGAAGAAGAGAAAAAGAAAGGGACTGAGAAAATATTTGAAGAGATTATAGTTGAAAACTTCCCTAATATGGGAAAGGAAATAGTTAATCAAGTCCAGGAAGCACAGAGAGTCCCATACAGGATAAATCCAAGGAGAAATACGCCAAGACACATATTAATCAAACTGTCAAAAATTAAATACAAAGAAAACATATTAAAAGCAGCAAGGGAAAAACAACAAATAACACACAAGGGAATCCCCATAAGGTTAACAGCTGATCTTTCAGCAGAAACTCTGCAAGCCAGAAGGGAGTGGCAGGACATATTGAAAATGTTGAAGGAGAAAAACCTGCAACCAAGATTACTCTACCCAGCAAGGATCTCATTCAGATTTGATGGAGAAATTAAAACCTTTAGAGACAAGCAAAAGCTGAGAGAGTTCAGCACCACCAAACCAGCTCTACAACAACTGCTAAAGGAACTTCTCTAGGCAAGAAACACAAAAGAAGGAAAAGACCTACAATAACAAACCCAAAACAGTTAAGAAAATGGGAATGGGAACACACATATCGATAATTACCTTAAATGTAAATGGACTAAATGCTCCCACCAAAAGACACAGATTGGCTGAATGGATACAAAAACAAGACCCATATATTTGCTGTCTACAAGAGACCCACTTCAGACCTAGAGACACATACAGACTGAAAGTAAGGGGATGGAAAAAGGTATTTCATGCAAATGGAAACCAAAAGAAAGCTGGAGTGGCAATTCTCATATCAGACAAAATAGACTTTAAAACAAAGACTATTAGAAGAGACAAAGAAGGACACTACATAATGATCAAGGGAGCGATCCAAGAGGAAGATATAACAATTGTAAATATTTATGCACCCAACATAGGTGCACCTCAATACATAAGGCAAATACTGACAACCATAAAAGGGGAAATCGACAGTAACACATTCATAGTAGGGGACTTTAACACCCCACTTTCACCAATGGACAGATCATCCAAAATGAAAATAAATAAGGAAACACAAGCTTTAAATGATACATTAAATGAGATGGAGTTAATTGATATTTATAGGACATTCCATCCAAAAACAACAGAATACACATTTTTCTCAAGTGCTCATGGAACATTCTCCAGGATAGATCATATCTTGGGTCACAAATCAAGCCTTGGTAAATTTAAGAAAATTGAAATTGTATCAAGTATCTTTTCCGACCACAACGCTATGAGACTCGATATCAATCACAGGAGAAGATCTGTAAAAAATACAAACACATGGAGGCTAAACAATACACTACTTAATAACGAAGTGATCACTGAAGAAATCAAAGGGGAAATCAAAAAATACCTAGAAACAAATGACAATGGAGACACGACGACTCAAAATCTATGGGATGCAGCAAAAGCAGTTCTAAGAGGGAAGTTTATAGCAATACAATCTTACCTTAAGAAACAGGAAACATCTCGAATAAACAACCTAACCTTGCACCTAAAGCAATTAGAGAAAGAAGAACAAAATAACCCCAAAGTTAGCAGGAGGAAAGAAATCATAAAAATCAGATCAGAAATAAATGAAAAAGAAATGAAGGAAACGATAGCAAAGATCAATAAAACTAAAAGCTGGTTTTTTGAAAGGATAAACAAAATTGATAAACCATTAGCCAGACTCATCAAGAAAAAAAGGGAGAAGACTCAAATCAATAGAATTAGAAATGAAAAAGGAGAAGTAACGACTGACACTGCAGAAATACGAAAGATCATGAGAGATTACTACAAGCAACTCTATGCCAATAAAATGGACAACCTGGAAGAAATGGACAAATTCTTAGAAAGGCACAACCTGCCAAGACTGAATCAGGAAGAAATAGAAAATATGAACAGACCAATCACAAGCACTGAAATTGAAACTGTGATTAAAAATCTTCCAACAAGCAAAAGCCCAGGACCAGATGGCTTCACAGGTGAATTCTATCAAACATTTAGAGAAGAGCTATCACCTATCCTTCTCAGACTCTTCCAAAATATAGCAGAGGGAGGAACACTCCCCAACTCATTCTACGAGGCCACCATCACCCTGATACCAAAACCAGACAAGGATGTCACAAAGAAAGAAAACTACAGGCCAATATCACTGATGAACATAGATGCAAAGATCCTCAACAAAATACTAGCAAACAGAATCCAACAGCACATTAAACGGATCATACACCATGATCAAGTGGGGTTTATTCCAGGAATGCAAGGATTCTTCAATATACGCAAATCAATCAACGTGATACACCATATTAACAAATTGAAGGAGAAAACCCATATGATCATCTCAATAGATGCAGAGAAAGCTTTTGACAAAATTCAACACCCATTTATGATAAAAACCCTGCAGAAAGTAGGCATAGAGGGAACTTTCCTCAACATAATAAAGGCCATATATGACAAACCCACAGCCAACATCGTCCTCAATGGTGAAAAACTGAAAGCATTTCCACTAAGATCAGGAACAAGACAAGGTTGCCCACTCTCACCACTCTTATTCAACATAGTTTTGGAAGTTTTAGCCACAGCAATCAGAGAAGAAAAGGAAATAAAAGGAATCCAAATCGGAAAAGAAGAAGTAAAGCTGTCACTGTTTGCAGATGACATGATACTATACATACAGAACCCTAAAGATGCTACCAGAAAACTACTAGAGCTAATCAATGAATTTGGTAAAGTAGCAGGATACAAAATTAATGCACAGAAATCTCTGGCATTCCTATACACTAAGGATGAAAAATCTGAAAGTGAAATCAAGAAAACACTCCCATTTACCATTGCAACAAAAAGAATAAAATACCTAGGAATAAACCTACCTAAGGAGACAAAAGACCTGTATGCAGAAAATTATAAGACACTGATGAAAGAAATTAAAAATGATACAAATAGATGGAGAGATATACCATGTTCTTGGATTGGAAGAATCAACATTGTGAAAATGACTCTACTACCCAAAGCAATCTACAGATTCAATGCAATCCCTATGAAACTACCACTGGCATTTTTCACAGAACTAGAACAAAAAATCTCACAATTTGTATGGAAACACAAAAGACCCCGAATAGCCAAAGCAATTTTGAGAACGAAAAATGGAGCTGGAGGAATCAGGCTTCCTGACTTCAGACTATACTACAAAGCTACAGTAATCAAGACAGTATGGTACTGGCACAAAAACAGAAATATAGATCAATGGAACAGGATAGAAAGCCCAGAGATAAACCCACGCACATATGGTCACCTTATCTTTGACAAAGGAGGCAGAAATGTACAGTGGAGAAAGGACAGCCTATTCAATAAGTGGTGCTGGGAAAACTGGACAGCTACATGTAAAAGTATGAGATTAGATCACTCCCTAACACCATACACAAAAATAAGCTCAAAATGGATTAAAGACCTAAATGTAAGGCCAGAAACTATCAAACTCTTAGAGGAAAACATAGGCAGAACACTCTATGACATAAATCACAGCAAGATCCTTTTTGACCCACCTCCTAGAGTAATGGAAATAAAAACAAAAGTAAACAAATGGGACCTAATGAAACTTAAAAGCTTTTGCGCAGCAAAGGAAACCATAAAGAAGACCAAAAGACAACCCTCAGAATGGGAGAAAATATTTTCAAATGAAGCAACTGACAAAGGATTAATCTCCAAAATTTATAAGCAGCTCATGCAGCTTAATAACAAAAGAACAAACAACCCAATCCAAAAATGGGCAGAAGACCTAAATAGACATTTCTCCAAAGAAGATATAGAGAGTGCCAACAAACACATGAAAGAATGCTCAACATCACTAATCATTAGAGAAATGCAAATCAAAACTACAATGAGATATCATCTCACACCAGTCAGAATGGCCATCATCAAAAAATCTAGAAACAATAAATGCTGGAGAGGGTGTGGAGAAAAGGGAACCCTCTTACACTGTTGGTGGGAATGTAAATTGATACAGCCACTGTGGAGAACAGTATGGAGGTTCCTTAAAAAGCTACAAATAGAACTACCATATGACCCAGCAATCCCACTACTGGGCATATACCCTGAGAAAACCATAATTCAAAAAGAGTCATGTACCAAAATGTTCATTGCAGCTCTATTTGCAATAGCCCAGAGATGGAAACAACCTAAGTGTCCATCATCGGATGAATGGATAAAGAAGATGTGGCACATATATACAATGGAATATTACTCAGCCATAAAAAGAGACGAAATTGAGCTATTTGTAATGCAGTGGATAGACCTAGAGTCTGTCATACAGAGTGAAGTAAGTCAGAAAGAGAGAGACAAATACCGTATGCTAACACATATATATGGAATTTAAGAAAAAAAAAATGTCATGAAAAACCTAGGGGTGAAACAGGAATAAAGACACAGACTTACTAGAGAATGGACTTGAGGCTATGGGGAGGGGGAAGGGTAAACGGTGACAAAGCAATAAAGAGGCATGGACATGTATACACTACCAAACGTAAGGTAGATAGCTAGTGGGAAGCAGCCGCATAGCACAGGGAGATCAGCTCGGTGCTGTGTGACCGCCTGGAGGGGTGGGATAGGGAGGGTGGGAGGGAGGGTGACGCAAGCGGGAAGAGATATGGGAACATATGTATATATATAACTGATTCATTTTGTTGTGAAGCTGAAACTAACATACCATTGTAAAGAAATTATGCTCCAATAAAGATGTTTAAAAAAAAAAAAAATCATAAAGCTAATTGCTCCTAACCAAGAGGAACAGACAAAAATAACATAAAATTATATGGATATGTGCTAAATGCAATAACAGCAAATGTATCCAGTTATTAGAAAAGGACATAGTAGAGTTCCTGACCCACCCCAGAGTGGGGCCAATGAAGGTATTAGTGAGAAAGTGTCATTTGATTAAAGGGTGGCTGCAGTTTTCATACAAAATAGGAGGAGGATAGTAGGATGGGGCGGTAGATAAAGCAGCTGTTTTGAATATATGATCTTGAGCAGATTACCTCACCAGTCAGCTTTAATTACCCATCTGTAAAATGGGGATGAGAGTACCTAGCTCATTGGAGGGTTGTGAAGACTAAATATATTTTTGAGGTATTATTGTTAGGGTTCGTGAGTGTGGACTCTGGAAACAGATGATGTACTGGGTTAAATAGCATCCCTGCAAACTTCATGTCCACTCAAACCTCAGAATGTGACCTTATCTGGATATAGGATCTTTGCAGATATAATTTGTTGAGTTAAAATGAGGTTGTACTCTATATTAATAATACTAATAAAACTGGACATAATAAATGACCAGGATGTGGAGAAATTAAAACCTTTATGGATTGCTGGTAGGAATGTAAAATGGTACAGCTGCTGCAAAAAATGGTATAGTGGTTCCTCAAAAAGTTAAACGTATAATTACCATTTGTCCCAGCAATTCCACTCTTAGGTATATATCCCAAAAGAACTGAAAAAATAAACTGATACTTGTACCCCATTGTTCCTAACAGAATTATTCGCAATAGGCAAAAGGTGGAAACAACCCAAGTGTCCATCAACAGATGAATGGATAAACAACATGTCTTTCTCCAGACAATGGAACACTATTCTGCAATAAAAAGGAATGTAGTTTTGGTACATGCGGCAACACGGATGAACCTTGAAAGCATTATGCTAGGTGACATAAGCTAGACACAAAGGGAGCAAGAATTGCATGATTCTATTATATGAGGGACCTAGAATAGGCAAAGTCATAGAGACAGAAAGTAGAATAGAGCTTACCACGGGCTAGGAGGAGAGGGAAACAAGTTGTTGCTTAATGGGTACAGAGTTTTTATTTGCGGTGATGAAAGAGCTTTGGAAATAGACAGTGGTGATGGTCAATGTAATTAATGCTGTTGAACTGTACACTTAAAAATGACTAAAATGGGGCTTCCCTGGTGGCGCAGTGGTTGAGAGTCCGCCTACCGATGCAGGGGACACGGGTTCTTGCCCCAGTCCGGGAAGATCCTACATGCCGCGGAGCGGCTGGGCCCGTGAGCCATGGCCGCTGAGCCTGCGCGTCCGGAACCTGTGCTCCACAACGGGAGAGGCCACAGCAGTGAGAGGCCCGCGTACCGCAAAAAAAAAAAAAAAGACTAAAATGGCAAATTTCGTTATATACATATTTTACCACAATTTAAAAAAAAATGAGGTTATGCTGGATGAGGGTGGGCCTTAAGTCCAATCAGTGGTGTCATTACAGGAAGAGGCAGAGAGACACATGGAGAGAACACCCATGTGAGGGCAGAGACTGAGACTGGAGTGACGCATCTACCAGCCAGGGAACAACAACGTTGCCACCAGGAGCCAGGAGAGAGGCATGGGGCCCATTCTCCTCAGGCTTCCACGAGGGAACAACTGTGCGAACGTCTTGTTTTTGGATTTCTTGCTTCCAGCACTGTGAGAGAATAAACTTCTGTTGTTTAAAGCCACCTAGTTTGTGATAATTTGTTATAACAGCCACAGGAAACTAGTACAGATGACCTAGGTTTAAATCCTAGCTCTGCTGCGTCTTATTTGTGAGAACTTGGGTAACTGACAGCTTATCTGAGCCCCTGTTTCCTAATTGTAAAACGGAGGTAATGGTACATACCTTATCAGGTCATTGGGAAGATCAAACATAAATTCTTTTTTTTTTTTTTAATAAATTTATTTTATTTATTTATTTTTGGCTGCGTTGGGTCTTCGTTGCTGCTCACGGGCTTTCTCTAGTTGTGGTGAGCAGGGGCTACTCTTCATTGCGGTGCACGGGCTTCTCATTAGGGTGGCTTCTCTTGTTGCAGAGCACGGGCTCTAGGCACTCAGGCTTCAGTAGCTGTGGCACGCGGGCTCGGTAGTTGTGGTTCGCGGGCTCTAGAGCACAGGCTGAGTAGTTGTGGTGCATGGGCTTAGTTGCTCCTCGGCATGTGGGATCTTCCCGGACCAGGGCTCGAACCAATGTCCCCTGCATTGGCAGGCGGATTCTTAACCACTGCGCCACCAGGGAAGCCCCAAACATAAATTCTTAACATACTGCCTGGTGTGTAATAATCACTCAATAAATGCAAGTTATTAATGCCAATTATGATAATAATTAGCAACACAGAGAAATGAGAATTGACTCCCAGGGGAGGCTGTCTTGGCGAGCCCTAATGCCAACAGGATTTGTTTGAAAATCGAAAGGATTTACTTCAGAAGCTTTACTTGGCCATTCTCATCACAGAAAAACGTGAGGGAAATGGGTGTTATTTGAGCTGGCATCATTGAAATGGATCTGGAAGTTGAATGATTTGTTTCTTAGTTTCCAAGAAGCTGAGAGAAATTGACAGGCACATCTTCTTTCCTCCTAACAGCCGCTCTCTTGCCGGTACACCTCCCCTTACACCCGTGCACGTTGTCTCATCTAGAAGAGAGCTGTGTTCTTACGTTACAAGTGTGCTCGCTGCCCCGATGGCACAGGTGTGAGCTAGCCGTCCAGGTGCTCCACACAAATTACAGACCCTGCCGCCATGACCGGCAAAGCCAGGATCGCTGGCTGTCAGACTAAAGAGGGAGGGGTATTTGATTTCATTTGGTGGTAAATGAGAAAAAAATCCATTTTTCAAAGAGCAGTCTAAATCCATAGGCGAGTGGGAGGCTTTGGGAATAGATGGGTGGGCCGGGTAGCCATAGCTGTTGTCTATGGCCTCCGGGTAGATTAGCTGTGATCTCTACTAACACGTTCATTGTTGTCAACAGCATTAACACGCCCACCTCTTACAGGTGCCATGTTGGGCTGGTTCAGTGCATGTGCTCCCCGACACTTGCAACAATCAATAGAGTTGAATCCACAGGTCTGGCCGGGCCCAGTTTATGTTCTTAGTCTCTTTCATTATTGGGCTCTATGATTTGTAAGAGGTTTTAACCCAGGTCATCCGACATGGTCCTCAAAACAGCTCTGGAGCTGTTAGGACTGGCCTTATCATACCCACGCTGCCTGCAGGGACTCTGAGTCTCAGCGAGGTTAAAAGACTTGCCAAGTTCAGAGCATTAGTCAGTGGTTGTCCAATGTGTCCAGGAACAAGGTGGGCTCCCCTACCTCCTAGAGGCCAGCACCCCGGTAACAAGAACGTCTTCTGAAGGAGAGTAGAGAGACAGAGATGGAACCATCAGATACATGCCCTCGGGGGTGAATGGTGGAGGCTGAGCTCTGGGCCCAGGGCAGGGAAAGGTCAGAGGAGGGGTGGGTGTAGGTAGAGGGCAGGACTGGAAGGGGGCTTGAAAGGGAGCATTAATTCCTGAACCCTGTTTCCCACTCTAGAGATGGGGGCTTTTTCCTTCCTGCAGCTGGGATCTGCAAGGAAGGTTGAGTCCACCACCGAGGGCTGACAGTGCTAAAGTCTGGGCCCCCGAGCCATGGTCCTATGGTGACCCATCAAGTTCTGTGTCCCCAACATCCTGCTATGTCCCCCACATTGGTCCACTGGCCTCTCCAGGATTTCTCTGGACCTAGGTTCCCTACCCCCACATTCAAAATTATTAAAAGCAAAAGGCAAAAATACGGATTATAATAAAAGCGTCTATGGGAATTCCCTGGTGGTCCAGGGGTTAGGACTCCGTGCTTTCACTGCCGAGGGCTGGGGTTCAGTCCCTGGTGTGGCCAAAAAAAAAAAAAAAACAAGGGGTGTCTAAAAGTTTACAAATCAAAATTATTAAAACAAAGACAACTAGTTTCTGGTGACTCCCAGCAATCCTCGATGTTCTTGTTCTACAGCTGCATCACTCCAATCTCTGCTTCTGTTTTCATGTGATCTTTTCCCTGTGTATCCCTGTGCCCTCTCCTCTTCTTAAAAGGATACCAGTTATGGGATTTAGGGGTCATAGGATGATTTTATATCAAGATCTTTAACAAATTACGTCTGCAAAGACCCTATTTCTTAGGTTGTATTCAGAAGCCCCTGATGAGCATGAATTTTAGGTGGAAACAATCCAACCCACTACAAAGTGTAAAAACCATTCCTAGCTCTCGGCTATACTAAAGTAGCTGGCTGGGCTTCCCTGGTGGTGCAGTGGTTGGGAGTCCGCCTGCCGATGCAGGGGACACGGGTTCGTGTCCGGTCCGGGAGGATCCCACATGCCGCGGAGCGGCTGGGCGCGTGAGCCATGGCCGCTGAGCCTGCGCGTCCGGAGCCTGTGCGTCCGGAGTCTGTGCTCCGCAACGGGAGAGGCCACGACAGTGAGAGGCCCGCGTACCGCAAAAAAAAAAAAAAAAAAAAAAAAAAAAAAGTAACTGGCTGATTTTGCTGACTCCTGGTCTAGCTCACTGTCTTGAACATAGTAAGCGCTCTAAATCCTTTCAAACAGCACCAGAAACATAGCAGGGCGTTAAGAAAGACATCTAAAACCTTAAACAGATTCCATCATACCAAATTAACTAAGCCTTATACATAACTACATAACACTTTGCAATACTAGCTGATCCATTCCTGATATCTACTCTATGAGGTAGATATTCTTATTCCCATTTGTAAGTTGAACTAGATGTAGCAAGTTTAAATGACTTCCATAAGGTCCGTGGATGAGGGAGGACTTGAACTTATTCCAAAGCAGCAAGGGCTGTAGCGCGTTTGGGGAGGATGAAGCTGTTACAAGGCAAGTTCGCCGAGTCATGATGGTGGGGAGGGAAAAGAGGGGGTCAGGAGTGGAGACGTCACCTTATAGCTCATCAAGTTAAGAAAAACGTGGTGTGGTTATTGGATATGCAACAAATCACAAGACAGGGAAGGCACTGGCTGAGCTGGGGAAGGCTGTTGAAGGCCCAGGTGCACTGTGGGAGAAAGCCGGGGCTTGGAGCAGGGTGGCTGGACAAATTGATTCTGTCTGGGAGTGAAGGAGGGAGGCTGAGTCACCCTCATAACCCGGGTAATGGCTTGAGGGTTTTGAACTTGAGTTATACGGTACAGAGAAGATTTTAATGACTGAAGGGGATTAGAATATGCCACCCCCAAATATGTCACTTGGGGAGAAGGATTATTTTGAGCAGAAGGCAATTGAGAAACAACAGACACAGGAAAAGCTCTTTGCCCTCCCCCATCTGCCTGAAAGCAAGACATAAATTTCCTGTGAGAACGGTGCCCTCCTTGTACCAGAAAGGGGAGAGCAACTCAGCCCTGGAGGAGGAGTGTCAAGGCTGAGGTGAATCCGCATAAACAGACCTTACTAAAATAACCCTTATCTTCCATTAGTTTCCCCCATATATTTCCTAGTCACCTTCCCACAATTTATCACAACTAGAAGCCGAAACACCCTTTCCTTTTTCTATTCCATTCTCCACAATTATCATTCTTTGTGAAAATGGGGTTTTCACTTCTTTTCTCTGAGGCCCGTGTGTGCATAAAAATATCATCAATAAAAATTGCATGCCTTTTCTTCTGTGAATCTGTTAGTTGTCAATGTAATTCACAGCCCCCATATACTGAACCTAAGAAGGTAGAGGAAAAGCTTTTGTCCCTCCCTGACATGACTTTTTCTTAATTTAAAATCTTAACGTAAATGGCCCAAATTAATTGCCTTAAATTCTTTTACTGTCATCATTCTATGGGGAATTCCATGTGTGAAATTTTTCTTAAAGAAGGACTGGATATTTGATGAACTCTCATGACTAAAATGGAGCCTGCAGACCCCAAAGTGTTAGCTGGCAGGTAGCAATTGTAATTTTCAAAGGCTTTATCAATGGGAGTCAAATGGACAGTAACCTAGGCTGGCTCTTGTGCATTTATTATATTCTTCATTGTTTTCGAACATTCCAGTACTGACTAAGATCTTGCCCTACCATGGCTTGGGGCTGGTATCAGCAACCAATGGCACCATTCCAGAAGCTTGAGACCGTGGCAGGGGGCGGTTTCCTCAAGCCCATCTGGAGGCCAACTTGCTGGGCCTCCAATGCTGCAGGAGCAGGGCTGCCTCTTGTCCATGTGACCATCCCCAGGGCCTTGCCCAGTGCTTGGCAGACAGCAGGCTTCCTATTATTAAGATTTGTACTGTTGCAACTGGGGCAAATCTGAATTTGACTCTCTTCTACCCAGCAGCCCACTCACACCTGTTGTTCTTTCTCCTGTGGGAGCAAAAAACCCTCTGCTGCCCTATTTCTCTCCGAGGTCCTCAGGGCAGATCCTATTCAGGCCCCCTTGCCGTTATTTCCTCCCCTCTAGTTAAAATTTCCAGTGTCTGTGTGGGCCTGTGTTCAGGCCAAGGAGATAGCAGTCTGATTAAAATAAGTCACACTGAAAAGCTTCTGGGGGAATATTTGCATTTTAAAAGGGAGTTTGGGGACTTCCCTGGTGGCACAGTGGTTAAGAACCCGCCTGCCAATGTAGGGGACACGGGTTCGAGCCCTGGTCCAGGAAAATCCCACATGCCGCGGAGCACGTAAGCCCGTGCGCCACAGCTACTGATCCTGCACTCTAGCGCCCGCAAGTCACAACTACTGAGCCCACGTGCCACAACTACTGAGCCCACGCCTAGAACCCGTGCTCCACAACAAGAGAAGCCACCGTAATGAGAAGCCCGTGCACTGCAATGAAGAGTAGCCCCTGCTCGCCACAACTAGAGAAAACCCAGGCGCAGCAACGAAGCCCCAACGTAGCCAAAAATAAATAAATAAATAAAATTTAAAAGATAAATAAATAAAAAGGGAGTTTGGTGGTCTAAAATTCTCTGCTTGGTAGGCTGTTGGTAAGAGGGGTTTTGAGTTTGAGGGACTTCTTGATGCTCTTGATCTAATTCAGGCTCCTGGGATTATAAATGAATCTTCCAGAGGTACTCAAAGCAGTGGTGGTGGTAGCAGCTCCTGGTCCATTTATTAGCAATATGGACTCTCCATCTCACCTCCGGCTACAGGAGCAGAATCAACCTAATCAGAATCTGCATTTCCACTCCACTTTGAGAAGCAATCTGTATCTTCCCCAGGGGCAGCGGAGGCGGGACTCCCACAGGTGAAAACAATAAATGTCTTGATTCCTCCTTGTGAGAACTCCATGACCCTTGCCCTAGAATGATATACTTTTTATATCAGTAGTTTTCAAATTTTATTGTGCAGTAGACTCCTCTGAGGGCACCAGTGAAAATTGCAGAGGCCCAGAGAGTCAGATTCAGTGGGTGTGGGGTGTGGTCCAGGAATTTGCATTTTTCACAAGCTGCTCGGGTGGTTCCAAAACAAGTGGTCCTAGTTTCACATTTTGAGAACCCTAGTCCTTAACTGCGTTCTAGCCCGGTGCTGCGTTTTATGGGAGGGGCTGCAGAGCATTCAAGATAAGAGCCTGCTTATTTCACAACAAAGAGGAAATGCTGGGATAAAGGTAGCATTTCACATAAAAATCCCAAATTTAAGAGCCTAAAGTCCTTGTTATTTACAGACTGGATCTTCTTCCTGTTTGTCTGTTGAGGAAATACAGTAACTTTAAATTTCAGGGCTGGTTTAAGGCAAATCATTGGAAGTTATGTTTACCACCTGGGCATCTGTTTCGCTCTGCAAGAGAAATGTGATTTTTTTTTCCCTTACCACCCTTGCTCCCTCCCTCCATCACTTTCCTTCCCGCCCTTGGGACCCACCCGTGGGCTGCTCACGCTTTCTGGAGTCTGGGGAACGGCTGCTGAGTGCAGCAGCTGAAAGCTTTGTAGGTGGTTGATAGAGAAGGCGGTAGGATTGCATCACTTCCTTGGTCTCTTCAGAGTTATTACAGAAAGTGAACTCGCTGGCCGTAGGGAATTAATTGAATATGATAAGCCCAGAGTAGTTAAGAAAATACCTGTCCTGAGATTTTCTGGAAAAGAACACTCTACATTGCCATTCTTTCGCTCGGGTTTTGGTCTGTGGGACTGCTGAGACAGCCGGTGGAAATGTGGTCATGCACTAGGCTACGCCCGCATCCGTATGCATGGAGGGTACCGAGAGGCAGAAACATTCCTACAACCTGTCAGCTGCTCCTCAGCGAGCTTCACTGAAGAATCAACATGTCAGGATTGTTCCCGCTGCAAGTCTGAAGGCTCAGCTTGTTTCCTAGGCTTTGGGTGTCTCTAGGAAAAGGACTATTGAATATTCCAGAACGTGTGTTTTATTAGGAATGTGATGATTGCAACCATGTGGCAGTTCTTTTACCTGATGAGAGGACCTTGGAGGACAAAGACCTCAGGAAGTACACGTGCATTTGCTGCTCAAACTAATTAAGCAAATTCCCAACCTTCTGTCAGGGCCCCTCATTGGGCCGAAGTGCAGTCAACCTGTGCCTCTTGACGTCTGCCCTGGATGTCTTTTTCCCAGTGAGACAGGCAGTTACTCTTTTGTGAAAATGCCTGAAACGTTCACATTTTCAGGTATTCTCATACACCAGTGAAAATCTCTCCCAATCTCATTTGTTTGGACCCCTCTGCCTGGTTTTTTCCCTGTGAGCCCCAAATCGTCGCCTTGGCCTTTCTCTTGATGGATTCATTGTTTTGATTTAAGCCATTGTGGCAGAAAATCTGATGTCATTTGCAGCTGCTACACTGAGATTCAAAGAAGCAGTCATTAACCCTTGCAGAGACCCACACGAAGGCACTGTGGCCTTCCCCATACTCTGTGTCAATAACCACGACGTGAGTCAGGTTTCCGTATCGTGCTTAATATTTGTTGGGCGTTGGCGAAGGAGTTTTTAGGTCTTTCATACATTCAATAAATACCCATTAGACCCTTACAATGTACCAGGTGAAGGGGATCAGGATATGCCACCCCAAATATGCCACTTTGACGTAAGGATTATTTTGAGCGGAAAGCAATTGAGAATCAGCAGATGCAGGAAGATGTCTCTTCCCTCCCCTTTTCTGCCTAAAAGCAGCATGAATTTTCCTTTGTGAAGGTGTCCCCCTCTCTCATACCAGGAAGAGGAGAGCAACTTATCAGGGGAGACAGAGTTGGCTCTGAGATGAGTCTGTACAAACATACCTTACTAAAATAATCCTTATCTCCTATTAGTTCCCCCTTATATTTCCTAGTCACCTTCCCACAGTTTATCATCCCTTGAAGCCCAAACCCCCTTTCCTTTGTTAAAATGGTATGGAAGCCCCTGGGTCGCCTCACTGCTTTGAGTTTCACTTCTGTTTTGTGAACTCCCGTGCACATGAAATATTAATAAAATCTGTATTCCTTCCCTCCTGTGAATCTGTCTTTTGTGAGTTAATTTGCAGGCCTCCAGGATATGAACTTAAGAGGGTAGAGGAAAAGTTTTTCCTTCCTGATACAGGCAGGTATATAAACCTGCTTATCTCCTTAGTCTTTTTCATCTCCAGGAGCCTTACGCATCCCCCAGCCTTTAGGAAAACTTTTGATTCCTGAGCACTGGAGAAGGAATTCTCCTTCCAGAAAGGTGTTGGGAACTTGCAATGCTGCTGCTGGAGCCTCTGACAGGTTTTCTGTGTGGAAGGCTCACTCTCAGATCCACGGCCCTGAGCGCCCTCAGGGGGTCGGAGGGGGAGGATTTTGGTGTGACACTGATGTGTGGAAAAAGGAATTTCTCAGGCTGTTGGCATAGTATCTGGCGAATCCGTAGGATCCGTCTTAGATGTCAGGAGCTGGGCCCCAAATATCGATCTTTTGCATTTAAGTTTGGATGTCTTCAAGGGCTATTTATTTTGTATATGAAAGATAATTCTGTAGTTTATTTCAGTGTTATGAATTAACATTTTATTTACTGAAGTTACAAATTCAGAAATCTAGATCCTTCTTAAGTGTTTTTATTTTTTAACATCTTTATTGGGGTATAATTGCTTTACAATGGTGTGTTAGTTTCTGCTTTGTAACAGTGAATCAGCTATACGTATACATATATCCCCATATCTCCTCCCTCTTGTGTCTCCCTCCCACCCGCCCTATTCCACCCCTCTAGGTGGACAAAAAGCACCGAGCTGATCTCCCTCTGCTATGCGGCTGCTTCCCACTAGCTATCTGTTTTACATCTGGTAGTGTATATGTGTCCATGCCACTCTCTCACTCTGTCCCACCTTCTTAAGTTTTTAAGAGTCTTAGTATTCTAGTTATCCTAGAATGTTTTAACAGTCATTTTAAAATGGCCTTTGAATTATGTTTGTTCTATATCATAAGCTCAATTAATTGAATATCAGTTATGTATTTTAAACTGCATTTATAAATTTAACATGTCACATTTCTTAAGTCCTTAAATTATCTGACTGAAAAAATTTTCAAACATTTAAGTAATGTTTGTAAATCTAATAACTGTATATAGTGGAACTTAAGTACTCTTAAATGTTCCAATATTGTGTAAACAGTAAGATTTCAACTTAAAATCACAAACCTGAATCAATTATTCAACTACACATTCTAAATCGCAGTTACAAAGCTGAACTGTCACTCTTATTGGCCATGTTATCTCAAACTTTGCAAAATTTTAAAACACTGCTAAGGTGTATATGAGCATTGTGTCCCCCAAAATCTATCTGTTGAAGCCCAACCCCAATATGATGGTATTAGCAGGTGGGGTTTTGGGAGGTGATTGGGAGGGTAAAGCCCTCATCAGTGGGATTAGTGTCCATATAAAAGAGACACCACAGAGCTCACTCACCCCTTCTACCTGGGAAGACACAGCCAGAAGACAGCTGTATGTGAACCTTACGAAGCAGGTTCTCTTCAGACACCGAATCTGCCAGTACCTTGATCTTGGACTTCTCAGCTTCCAAAACTGTGAGAAATAAATTTCTCTGGCTGATATGCCACTCTGTCTGGGGTAATCTTTTATAGTAACCTGAACAGAATAAGACAAACACCAAAAATATCTATAACTTACTCCCTAACAGAAAAATATTAGCAGTTTCTATGCTGAATTCTAAATCTTCCTAAGAAGATTTAGAAGGTGCTGACCCACTAAAGAAACAGTTGTGCACTTCAAGCCATTTTGGGGAAACATTCTCAGACCCTTGATTCATGAAGATGAGAGACTTCAGGTGGAACACTGAGTACATTATTGTTTGTGACCCTGATGGAACACATGGAGGCCTATTTACAGTCCGTGGACCCCACCATGGTGATCAGTTGATCGGATTTTGTATATCTTTAGCTCTTACAGTAACAGAAATGTTTCTTCCGTCCAATTCCAAAGGACCTTTGAACTGAAAATAAACCTGCATTCTTTTTCACAAAATGCTTATCTCTTAGGACCAAGCAACTCTTACAGTGTTAACATAATGTGACTTCTTTCTGCCTATCTCTTGGCTTTGCCTCAGTATTTGATAATTGTCTGATAATTTGGCCACAGCTTCCATTCTGCTGACATTTTAATTCTACGATTAAAAATAGAATATTTTCGTGCATAAAAGAGTATGTTCCTGATCTAGAACCTGGCGCCCAGTACCTGCTCAGTCAATGGTAATTATTATTATTTGAGATTTACGGCCGGGATCCCCAAACCATTAAGAGCACTCAGTGGTTACACTAAGTCTTCAACAAACGCTGAAAACTAGACAAGGTACAAGAAAGAAGAGATAGCTCCTAAATGGTAGGTGTAAGAGCTCGGCCAGAGAAAGGGAATGAATAAGAGGGAAAAAATAGACAGAAAATAACCTACAACCATATAGGGATATTTATATTTAGTGAAATATTTTCAGCTTCAGCTTACACAAAAAAACCAGTGAAGCATCCAGTTGATACGCGAATGTGTCACTGCAGGAAGATGGTGATTCACAGAGATTTTCTTCATAAAGAAATAAAGCCTAGCCTATTCAAAAGCACTTCCATTTAATGCAGCACTGCATTGAACGGGGCTCTTTTCAAGGGGCTACTATTAAAGGCAAGATTATTATCTTCAGCATTTAGATGGCGTGCTGACTGGGGCCATAACACCAGGGCACTTAGACGCTCCCATTATCAATGTACAGTCTGGTCTTTGGAAGTTTAAAAATAGCTTTTCACAACCTTTTATGGCTTCTCGCGCATGGGCTGTGGCTGTGGGCTCTGGAGAAGGCTGGGCCCCCTGCAGGGAAGGCTGCTGTGTTGGAACCTTGCTAGCATGTTGACCTCAGGGGGTCCAGGCTGCAGGACCACCCTGGATGTATGACCCTGTCGTAACAATGTCCTTTGAGACCACAGGTAAGCTACAGTTTAGAGGAAAGCAATGTTTCAGGGACGTGATTCTTGTTCCAACCGTGACATCCGGGCCACTAATCCTCTCTAGGTTAGATACCCAGTTAGGCACATTGTGTGATTCAGAATTCTCTCTTTCTTTTTTCAGATCTCAGGTTTAATGAATATTTCACGAGCACCTACTACGTTCAAGATTTTACTCTAGGTGTCGGGAAGATAAAGAGGAATAAGGCTTTCTCTGACCTCAGGTGGGCTGTGGGTGGGAGAGAGACGTATGATGGATCCTTTCAATGTGGTTGCTCAGTTCTTCCTCTCCAAGGAAGGTCTCAAATGCAAATGCTTCTGGGAGCCAGGCCCATCTTGGGGATGAGTGGACAGGCCTGTGGGGAACCATGACACATGGAGATCACGCGCTCAGTGGTTCCTGGGGGCAGGGACTCAGTTCCAGAGGCTGCTGGACCAGAACGTAGGCCCAAAGCCCCAACATTGCCAGGACTTCCCATCTCTGAAAGGGAGTCTGCGATCTGGATTTTTATGTGAAATATCCTAGTTTTTCAATGTTGGAGACTCTGCAGGCCAACCCCCAATACACCTGCAAGCCAGGTCTGCGTTGGAGTGACCCATTGGCTCACCTCGTGTTGCAGAGAATGATGGAAAGACGGGAAACTTTGCTAGTCTTTTCACTTTTAGGCATTTGTCCAATATCTTCCTCTTTTTTTTCTTTTTTTGCGGTACGCGGGCCTCTCACTGCTGTGGCCTCTCCCGTTGCGGAGCACAGGCTCCGGACGCGCAGGCTCAGCGTCCATGGCTCATGGGCCCAGCCGCTCCGCGGCATGTGGGATCCTCCCGGACCGGGGCACAAACCCGTGTCCCCTGCATCGGCAGGCAGACTCTCAACCACTGCGCCACCGGGGAAGCCCCGAGATCTTCCTTTTTGACGGATTTTAGTCTCTCATGAAGAAAAACCTTCGCAATAGAACAAAGGCTTAAGTCCAAAGGCTTAAACAAGATGCTTCTTAAGTGACGAGTTGCTGGGTACTGAGATGGCTTTGACTAGATGCTGGGAGACGGTGGGGTGGCCTACTTTAGAGGGTTCTCCAGGGAAAACACTGGGCAGAAGGAGGTAGACAAAGCCATGTGACACACAAGCGAGGGTGTGTTGAGCTCATAGAGGTGGGAGCAGAGCAGCTGGGGCAGGGCTGAGCCACCACACTGGTGGAGCCTGGCCCTAGGGGCTGGCCTGGAACTGAGCCCCTGCGGTTGTTACTGACCCGCCAGAGCTTCTGTGTGCTCCAGACAGGGCCTGAGGTCTGTGGCTGTGCAGATCTGTGCTGTCCCGTGTAACCACCAGGCACGTGTGGCTACTGAAACTTGAAATCACTAAAATGAAATGAAAACTTCAGCTCCTCGTTAGACTTGTCACGTGACGTGTTCAGTGGCCACAGGTGGCACGTGGCCCCCGTGTTGCAGAGCGCAGGGAACATTTCCAGCGTTGCAGAAAGTTCTGCTGGACGATGCTGATCTATAGCTTTCCACACTCATTCCTTCCCCATGTGTCTTTACTGAGATAACCTGACTTGCCTCTCTTTTTTGCCATTGGAAAGAGTCTCCCCAGTACCGTGACTTAAAGTTCCCCCCAAACCTCATGTTCTATGAGAAGGATAGATGTATTTGGTACGAGGTTTCTGTCTGAGACCCGGCCTCAAGGCGGTCCTCCCCTCCACTTTGACGTCCCCACCCCCTGCCCTGTATTTATTTTTTTTAATTAAAACATTGTAGTAAAGCACATAAAATTTACCATCTTAACAATTTCTAAGTGTGCAGTTCAGCAGTATTAAGTACATTCACATGATTGTGCAGCCATCACCACTATCCATTCCAGAACTTTGTCATCTTCCCAAACGGAAGCTCCATACCCACTAAACAGTAGCTCCCCGTTCCCGTCCCCCTCCCCCCCAGCTACCGCCATTCTATTTTCTGTCTCTTTGAATGTGTTCTAGGTCCCTCACATAAGTGGAATCACACAGCATTTGTCCTTTCGTGACTGGCTTATTTGCATATCATAAAGTCTTCAAGGTTGATCCATGTCGTAGCTCATGTCAGGATGTCCTCCCTTTTTAAGGCTGAATAATATTCCATGTCGTGGATATACCACATTTTGTTTATCCATTGGCTATTGTGAATAATGCTGCAGTGAACACGGGAGTGCAGGGGTCTCTTCAGGACACTGCTTTCAGTGTCTTTGGATATATACGTACCCAGAGGTGGGATTGTTGGATCATATAGTAATTCTATGCTCCTCCAGAAATGGAGAAACGTGAGACAAGACAGGCTAATGATCTAAAAGTTTGTCTTCTTTGTAGGTGAAAATAAATTTCTGCAGACTTTTTTTTTTGTAGGAAAATCTTTTCTCTACTTGATCTCCGGGAGGTCGGGACTCCTTGCGGGGGACGGGGAGAACTGACTCCTGAAAAATAAGCCCCAGACCAGCAGTTAAGATCACAGTTCTGGGCCCAGGGCCCATGGACTTGAACAGTAGCCGTATGGAGAATCTAGTTTTAGATTTTTGTAGTTATAATTCTCTGGTCATGCCCTGGCCTTTGATAAAGTCTCAAGTGTTACAGTCCGTTATTAACTGACACTGGGGGGAATTAAGAGGAGCCAGGTTTGGGGTGAGGTTAGGGCAGCAGCAGCTGCCTGGAGAGTAGGTTTCGGGACAGCAAGAAGGGCAGAGAGGTCGCTCAGGGCCCTCCTAGAGCCAGACGGTGGTTAGGATGGCAAGGGACAACCAGGACAAGTTTGTGGCCCAAGTGGGCAGTCCCTGAGGATTCCCAAGGAGATCTGGGAATGGGAACTTGGTGAAAGGTGTGCTTTCCTGCAGTGAAGCACAGTGAGGCTCCTGCTGGGATGGTTTGGGTATAAGAAGGAAGTCTAGTCATTCTTCCATATCTTTGGGGTATTGGTGGATATCAAACCCCCTGGATACTCGTCTCTTATATGAAATGGGGTAGCATTTGCATATAACCTACTGACAACATCCATATACTTCAGATCATCTCTAGGTTACCTACAGTACCTGATACAATGTCAATGTGATGTAAAGAGCTGCTGGTGTGTTCAAATTTTGCTTTCTGGAACTTTCCGAAATTTTTTTCTCTGTGAGTATTTTCGATCTGCGATTGGTTGAATCCGCAGATGTGGAACCCGCAGATACAGAGGGCTGACTGTATGACACTGTTTTGTGGTCACGGGCTGGTTAGGTCTGAGTCACGGGTCTCACGTCCCTCCCATGGTCACCCTTTGGTCACTCACACGGTCATACCATGCTCCGTGGCACTCGATCTTCCCCTCTGCAAGTTCTAGCTTTCTGTGGCTTGGGCACCCCAAGGGTGGGAGTGGCAGCCACTTGGCTGGCCCTGAAGTTTGCCCACTGAATATGTCGGCTGTGTGTGGCAGCACATTCTTTGAGATCCTGCAGGAGAAAGAGCAGGGAGAGAGCCCAGGGGCACAGGCAAGGCTAGAAAAAAACTAAGAGAAGGTAAAAAAGGAGAGGTTATAAAGAAGGCTTTCATTCATTTCTTTGTTGGTATCAAAAATGCTTTAGGAAAGGTTGAATTCATTGCCAAATCTTCATTCTGCTCTGAGCCTGGGCTCTCTCACCTCCAAATGAAAGGGTTAAGTCAGATCAGCTCTTTTCAGTCTGTCTTCTCTAGCTTCTGGGGTTCTGAGGAGTTCCCTGGGGGCCTCAAAGGCAGAAGCTGAGCAAGTCTTTAACTGGAGGAACTTTACTCTCCTGAGTTTCATGAAAGGCTCCCCAGCTGAGAAAGGCTTGCAAACCAGGCACCAGAGGCCCTCTGGGCTCATCACGGGACCACACTGCTTCTAGTGCACCATGAATTAATGTGTATGTTTTATAAATGTTATAATTATCGCATGAATAACACAATTATTTTATATATATGATCTATGAATTGATTTGTAAAATGATATTTAAAAACCATTAACAAACATTTGAAGATAACCCGCAATGTGGCTTCCCTTTTTTAGTATTACTTTCCTGCTTCTTCTCTGTGCCAGGGGTACCCAAGACCACCCCAGGTTCAGTGATTCCCTAAGAGGACTCACGGGACTCAGCATATAGTCATACTCATGGCTATGGTTTATTTCAGTGAAAGGATACAAAGCAAACTTGGCAAAAGGAAAAGGTGCATGGAATGAAGTCTGGGGGAAACCAGGCGCCAGCTTCCAAGAGTCCTCTCCCAGTGGAGTCACACGGGATGCACTTAATTCCTCCAGCAAAAAGTCATGACAACACGTGTGAAATGGCATCTGTCAGGGAAGCTCATTAGAGACCCAGCGTCCAGGGTCTTCATTGGGGGCTGGTCATGTAGGCCCCTTTGACTGGTATGTTCCCAAATTCCAGACCCCCAGAAGGAAAGCATAAATCATGTTGACTGTATAACTGATTCAGGCATAATGAGCCACTCTTCTCAGGGAATGGTGGGAATCCCCAGAAATCCAAGTTCCCAGATGCCAGCCAGGAACCAACCCTGCAAGCAGGTCTTTCTAAAGATAGCAGTCAAGGGACTTCCCTGGTGGTACAGTGGTTAAGAACATGCCTGCCAATGCAGGAGACACTGGTTCGAGCCCTGGTTTGGGAAGATCTCATATGCCACGGAAAAACTAAGCCCGTGCGCCGCAACTACTGAGCCTGCATCCCACAGCTACTGAAGCCAGTGTGCCTAGAGCCTGTGTCTGCAACAAAGAGAAGCCACCACAATGAGAAGCCCGTGCACCTTGATGAAGAGTAGCCTCCGCTCGCTGCAACTAGAGAAAGCCCGTGCACAGCAATGAAGACCCAACGCAGCTAACAAATTAATTAATTAATTAAAAAAAAACCTCAATAGTTTATAAAAAGACAGCAGTCAAACTTTCTTTGTTAACTTTCTGCTGTACGTTCTCCTCCTTTTCTTTCTTATCTCCTCCTTCTTGTTCTTCCTCTTTTTAATAATATATTGGAAGTTGCAAAGAATGGAAGCAGCCCAGGCTTCTCTTCACTTCTGGGAGGCCCTGTCACTGGGTGCAGACAGCACTTCTCCTTCTGGCGAAGGATGATTTTGAGGAGGGATGTGGCAGGAAGACTGTGTAGGAGCCTGATGCTGGGGTCCACGGCTGAAGCGATGAGCATACACCATGGCAATGGTAAGGGAATGGAGAGGGGACAATTTTGAGGGCCACCACCAAAGAAGGATGGATGGCTACATCTCAGAGGATGGTTTTTGGCTGATTTTTCCCCAAATTCAGCATGCTTCTGGGCTTCTTTGGCCTTAGGTTGATGTGTTCATAAAAGGTCAGTTCTTCCCTCTTCCTCACATAATAACACATACAATCGAATCTTCAACTCAAATAAATCTTACTATTCCATTATATTTTATTCTCTATGTCACAGTTTAATCTCTTCATATAGACACTTTAAACATGGCTACGAATCTGTGTGTACTTAGGAATTAGTGTCTTATTGGATGCAGAAGAGCTTATTTCATTTATGAGGAAAATTTTAATTTTAATACAACCTTCATATTCAGAAGCTGACATAAAGGGACAGTGGTGAAAAGGCATTGCTTTCTTTCTATTCCTCATACATTTTTTTGATCAGTTGAAGTTTTCCTGATTAGAAATTACATATATATACATATACACATTTTAGAGCCCAAAGTTGAAGCCAACTCGAGGTACGTAAAGCAGAGAAGCCTCAGTTATAGGGTGGATGAGCTCTTTGCTTTGAACTGGGTAATTATCCTGAGGTCTTAGTTAGGCTTGGTTGGGGTGGGCGTGAGGGACAGATAAGATGTTGGAAAAGCCCAAGTATATGCCTATCAGTGGGTCTTCCTGGTTGGATAACATTCTTCAGTGTGAGGATCCTCGGACAAGGGGGTGGCGTTGAGAGCTGGAAACACCTGGTTTTGATTGCTGAAGCTTGTCTTGGTGGCTGCTTGCAGGAGGTGCTTTCCACAAAAGGCACACCAAGGAGGAGGAAAGGGGAAATGAGAGGGGGAAATAGCATTAACAGTGTAAATCAAGGGACCCAGTTTCATGAATTATTCAGAGTTACGAGCCGAAAAACAAAACCTTCTTTTACATTTACCTTGTCTTGATCCTTTAGGCTAATTGGTCAGTACAATCACTCCTAATTATTTGGGGGGCTTTTGACCCTCTCCCTTCTATGGAATTAAAGTCTCTCCTTTTTCACATTCCATAAAGTAGAATGACTCTGAGGAACTGATTTTGAGAATTTGAGAAACTGATCAATGTTCCTTTAGATCCGGGTTGTTAAACTTTTTTTTTAAACGTCATGGACCCTTTGCCAGGTGATTGAAATGTTTGCACCCCTTCTCAGTATAATGTATTTAAGTGCCTAAAATGGAAAAAATATACTGAATTACAAAGGAAACCAATTATATTAAACTACATTTATAAAAATATTTTTAAAAACCAAATTTACCACATAGTGATATATGTGCTCCTCTATTAGTGCATCAGACAAGACCTAGCGGCAGATCTAACACCCACCATGATTCCAAAATAGTAATGTGTAAACAATATTTTGTGATATCTAAAAAAACTGTATGTGATTTTTATTGGTGACAAAGTCATCATTACTGCTCATACTACTGTGGTCTGTTGCTTACATTCAGAATAGAAGAAAATGCTAAATTTCAGTTAGAAGCGAGGGAAAATAAGAATAAAAAATCTTTTCCGCCAATTTTGAATCCCCTGAGCTCTGTCTATGGGTCCCTTGAGGGTCCAAGGACCCTGGTTGAGAACCCTTGCTTTAGAAAATTTTAGATTTTTAATCCCTGTTTTGATTAAAATATCTGCTTTCTTATCTTGGTATTTCTCTAACTGAGGTCCTAAGCAGAGTGTCCTAAACATACATTGTACTCAATATTTATTTACTTTACTTTTACTATTTTTTTAAAAAAGACATATATCTTTTACTATGTATTAGGTACTGTTCCAAGTACCTTATGTATACTAATTAATTGTTTACAACTATTTACCAGTAAAACGGAATTAATGTCTACAAAGAATAACTTAGTATTAGCTTGTTACTCAATTGGTTGTGACATCCTTTTCTTGGGGGCTGTTACTCCTTGGCTCTTTTTTACCCTTTGGATTTAACAAACAATCCCAACACTTTCTTCTTTTTTCACCAGTCTGTATGTGTAATTAGGACACAACAAAACTTTATATGTACTTGTATAGCTTTTCACTATTTTCTTTGTGTTATATTCTGCTTGGGATTCATAGTCCTTAAAAATTTTTTTTTAATTGAATGATTCTTTAAATTCTTTAGTGCTTCACAATCTTCAAAAGTTTCACAGACATGATTGCATATAATCCCATAATAACCCTTCTTCCCCTCTCCCTTTCCCCTCTCCCCCTCCCTCTTTCCCTTCCCCTCTCCCCCCTTTCCCACTTCCCCCCATAATCACTAGTCTGTTCTCTATATCTGTGAGTCTGCTTTTTTGTTTTATTCACTAGTTTATTGTAATTTTTAGATTTCACATTAAGTGATATCATATAGCATTTGTCTTTCTCTGTCTGACTTATTTCACTTAGAATAACGCCCTCCAAGTCCATCCATGTTGCTGCAAGTGGCATTATTTTATTCTTTTTATGGCTAAGTAGTATTCCATTGTGTGTGTGTATATATATATATATATACCACATCTTCTTTATCCCTTCATCTACTGATGGACACTTTGGTCATTTCCATACCCTGGCATTTGTAAATAATGCTGCTATGAATATTGGGCTGTGTATATCTTTTTGACTTAATTTTTTTTTTTGAGTATATATACCCAGGAGTGGAGTTGCTAAGTCATATGGTAGTTCTATTTTTAGTTTTTTGAGAAACGTCCATGCTGTTCTCCACAATGGCTGCACCAATTTACATTCCCACCAACAGTGCACATGGGTTCCCTTTTCTCCACATCCTTGCCAGGATTTGTAGTGCTTTTATTTTTTGGATTCTGTGACTTGATGTTTATTGATAGTTTTGGAGAATTCTTTGCCATTATCTCTTCCACTATTGCTGCTAACCCATTATCGTCCTTTTTGGGATTCCAATGACATTGACCTTAACCACCTTACATTGGTGGTTAAATCTTTTTAGGGGACGTATGCCCCATATGTCTTGTATGCTCTTTTTCTGTGTTTCCACCCCTTCTGCCCCCTAAACTTGAGGCTAGATGTTTTCTACTGACATATTCCTGTTCACTAGTACCCTCTAGAGCTGTGTACAATCTGCTGTTAAACTTATCTATCGAGTTCCTAACTTCCGTTGTATCTTTTAGTTCTATAATTTCCATTAGTTTCTTTTTTATTGAGTCCAGTTCTTTGACTAAAGTCTCTCTTTTTAAAAAATCACTGAAGTAGAGTTGGTTTACGCCTGTCTTTTCTTGAATATATTACCACAGCTCTTTAAAAGTTTGTGTCTGGTCATCACACAGATGAACAGGGTCATAAACGAGCCACCTGTGGGACTGCTTCTATTGTCTGTTTTTCGCTCTTGGTCCTGAATTTTGTTACGGAACCAGGTTCCTTTTGCCCGATGCGCAGCAAGCCAAAATGCTGAGACGCCGAGGTTCGCAGCAAAGAGAGGGTTTACTCACAGGGCAGCCAACCAAGGAGACGGGAAAACAAGTCTCAGATATACCTTCTGCCGCCTCTCGCTAGGCAAGGGGCTGCAGGTATTTTGGGATAAAGAACAAAGAAGCAGGGCGCTCTGAGGCTAGGCGAGCGATGGGAGCGTGAGGAAAGGTGATTGGAAAAGGTGTGTAATCCACTTCTGCGCAGGCGTAGGGAGCTTCGGGCCTCCCCACGTTGGAATATGTAGGCTTTAGTACGAGCTGAGGGCAGAGTGTGGGGGCCCTCTGACGTCACCACGTCACCACGTCACCGGGCGGACACTCACGCATGCCCAGTTGGAGGGTGGGCGGTCCTACTCAGTCTTGAGCAGCTCGCTGGAACAGGACACAGCTAACTCCAAGTTCCTGGAAAACACCTCCGGCAAACATCTTATTGATTGTTCAGGCCAACTGCAAGCCATAAAACGACCTTGATTAGCGAAGGTAGGTGAAATGGACGTGACTAATAATTACCCACGGTTTCACCTGGTCATCTTTTGATTGACAGTATGGATAAAATACTGTAGAGACGGGGCTTCCCTGGTGGCGCAGTGGTTGGGAGTCCGCCTGCCGATGCAGGGGACGCGGGTTCTGTGACCCGGTCCGGGAAGATACCACATGCCGCGGAGCGACTAGGCCCGTGAGCCATGGCCGCTGACTGAGCCTGCGCGTCTGGAGCCTGTGCTCCGCAACGGGAGAGGCCGCAACAGTGAGAGGCCCGCGTACCGCAAAAAAAAAAAAAAAACAAAAAAAACTGTAGAGGTTCTGAATGATATTCCCTTCTTCCAAAGAGGTTCACCCATTCCTCTTGGAGGCAGCTAGAGGTGTCATGTTACTTTAATCAGTCAGTGTCCAAACAGATTTCGGGCTGGGCTGCATTCTTTGCAAGGTTCATCCTGCCTCTGGGTCCTCCCGGCACACACAGATCCCGCTGACAGCCTGGAGTTTTGTCAGTGCCCCCCTCTTGGTGGATCCCAAACTCGAATCTTTGTCTTCCCAGCACCTGGAGACTTGAAAGCTCCGCTGAGCTTTCCAGCTGCTTTTAGCTGGGTCTCTGAGCTTCTTGCCTTCACAGTTTAAGAATTATCAAACGACTGGAGGGCAAAACCAGTGCAGAGCCTCAGGCGCACTGCTCTCTGCTTCTCTCTTCTCTCTGGCATTTTGGCTCCAACTCCACTTTGTGTTTCCCTAGTCCTGAGGGGTTGCCAAAAGCTCTGCAATGATTCTCAGCCTCTGGCTCAAAACTACTTAAAACCCAGCAAATGAAGTGTTGGTTCACTTCTACGAGCTTCTCTCCCCTCTGGATCCTGGCACTTCTGGAGAGTTTAGCAGCTCTCCAGTGTCTGCAAACAGATAATTAGGTTTTGGATTTTTTTTTTAATTGTGCAGAGCCAGAGCCTAAAATTTTGCAGTTTAGAAAACGCTTTCTCCTAAGTTCCCATTTTTTAATCTTCACAAAAACCCCGTGTGGGAGAAAGGGCACAGGTCACTATCCCCGTTCGACAGCGTGTTTACTAGCTGCGGTGGAGGTCCGGAGAGTCTAGGGGAAGAATCTTTCTACCTAAAGGCAGGGCTGACACCGGAACCCACATCTCTCGGTTCCTAGTATGATATATGCCTTCATGCCATCCTGCCGCTCGTGTGTATTAGTTTGCTAGGGCTGCCGTAACAAAATATTGCAGACTGCGGGGCTTCAACAACAGAAATGTATCCCCCGACAGTTCTGGATGCTAGAAGTCCAGGATCAAGGTCTCGGCAGGGCTGCTTTCTTCCGAAGCCTCTCTCCTTGACTTGTAGATGCTGCCTTCTTGCTGGGTCCTCACACGCTCTTGTGTCTGTGTCCTAATCTCTTTTTGTGATGACACCAGTCGTATCAGATTAGGGCATACCAAATAGCTTCATTTTAATTTAATTTTCTCTGTAAAGGCTCTATCTCCAAATAGAGTCCCATTCTGAGGTACTAGGGGTGAGGGTTTCAACATGTGAAATTGTTTGGGTGGCGTGTGGGTAGGAGGCACTTTTCAGCGCATAGCATTATATAAAAGACTGACGAATGCAATGACCATTTTCTTAAAATTTCTATAAATTAAACGTGTAGGGGTCACGTGTAGGAGCTGGGAGCACCAGCTCCCCAGCACCAGCATGAACTGGTTAGAAATGCAAATTCTCGCTCCCCACCCCAGACCCTTCTCGATTAGAAACTGTGGGATGGACCCAGTAAACCCTTCAGGTGATTCTGACAGAGACTTCGGATTGAGACCCAGGACCTTAGCACTTGGGGAAAGGACAGCTATGATGCATGGTTGGTTCAGCTGCAAATTCTGGTCCTGTTATTCCCAAGTCCTTTTCTAAAGGATGGCTCTCCTGAGATGTCATGTTATGATTGATGGCCAGATCTGTCAGATAGCAGCGTTTAAATCAATGCTCATCTGTCTTGCAGTATCATTCGGCAGTCGAATATCACCTACTCATTTGAGGATTTATAAAGGAGGCAATTTTCAGGAGAAAGCTTTCTTATTTGAGGAATGAGATTCTTCACTTATCTGGGCCTCAGTTTTATTATCTCTAAAATGAGAAATCTGGATTCTTTTTCTAGCTCTGACAGTCTGTGCATCCATATGAATGACTCAGAACAACTGGTATCCCAGCAGTGGCAAGTATTATGGTTTTCTAGGATTCCCTGAATGGTCAGACTAAACACCCCAAACTGCAGCAGTCAGAGTGCTTCAGATTAGAATTTCTAGAGATTCTCCAGCTGGGTTTCTGTAAATGACACTGGCCAAAGACAGATGAACAAGAGAAAAACAAACTGAAGTTTATTAACATGTGCAGTGTGCATGTACACATAGGAGCACCCGGTGATGAGTAACCCAAAGGGGAGGTTTCTATGCTAAAACAAAGACCAAGTGGTTTTGGGTTTCTGGGTGGGAGAGGCAAGTTATGGGAAGGTGACCAGGAGAAGTAAGGTAAACAAGGTTGCTTTTTTAAAAAATTTTTTGTAATCAGATCTGTCTCTCTTTTTAAAAAATATTTATTTATTTACTTGTCTGCACCGGGTCTTAGTTGTGGCATGCAGGATCTAGTTCCCTGACCAGGGATAGAACCTGGGCCCCCTGCATTGGGAGCCCAGAGTCTTAGCCATTGGACCACCAGGGAAGTCCCCTGAACAAGGTTGTTTAGTGAGGTTTGCTGTGCAGGTTTAAGTTGGTTCCTTCTTCATCATAAAATTTGATCAGAGTCCTCTTCCTGGTATAGGAGAGGTAGGCATCTTTACAGAAGGAAAATTCCTTCATAAATGTAAATTTCCTTTGCAAAAGGAAAACTATGCCCTGTTTTTAGAGCTTTTTCTGCGTCTGTTAGTTCTCAAGGGCCTTTGGCTCAAAAGAACCCATATGCCAAAGAGACATATTTGGGCATATTTTGGGTTGGCATATTCTGGGACCCCTCCATTTGCATCCAATCATTGCTGTGTTCCCCCAGGCCTGACTGAGTGCATATAATGAGTGCTTGATAAATGTGGGAGGATTTAGGTCAGAATCACCATATTGCCCCAAAGATCCCAGCTTCCTCAAACCCAGGAAGCAGCCTCACCTTCGGGGTGCCCTCAGTAAAACTGTGGGCTCAGTGTTGCTATGTCACCAGCAGCCATCTTATTGTGTTTTATGTTTGCAGTGATCAGCACCCTTTGTGTCTCATACATACGCTCTTTTGATCTCCTCATTACAGACAGCTTCACAAAGTACTCAAGCAAGGTTTTACTAGGCCCATTCTACTGCCTTGCAGAAGCCTCCGGAAAGTTAAATATTTGCCCCAATTCACAAACTAGCCGTTGAAGGAATTAGGAAGCAAACCCACTCGGCTAGTGGCAAGGTACTTCCCGCTACCCCCTGGGCTTTGTTTTGGGACTGGGAATAAAGAGAAATAATACATGCAAGAACCAAACTCCTGAAAAATGAGGCAGTGCCTTGGAGTTTCTGCTCTGAGTGACCATGGAGCCTTGGGCTGCTTCTCTTTCCTGATATAATCAAATTTATTTTTAAACAGGTTGAGTTGATTAAAGTGTCAGGTGGGGATGGAGTGGGTGAGCAGACAGAACGAGACCTGTTTGGCTCCTGTATTAATTTCCTCCTGGTAGCTGTGCAAAATCCAACTGACCATGTTTCTGGGGAAATTTAGAAGGCTACTGGTTATTCTTATCATGGGGAATTGTGGCTTGGACTACGCGGAAGGAAAAATCAATAAGGAGCTGAGGAATGCTGTGGGCAAAGCTGGCTCTGAACGTGAGGTTCCTCTAAGCAAGTCTGCAGCAACACTGCGTGCCTGCTTACGGGACAGTAATGTATTTGCATACGGTAATTATGTATTGCCTATGCCTTACTGCTAATTATTTTAAAATGACCATAACTACTATTAACATGTGACAGTGCCTCATTAGAATGTGTAATTGTGTCTGTCAGTAATGATATTATTACGTGTCTTTTAACAGAATATGGGACATTAATTCTGGTCTCTTAGACTCTTCACTAACAATTCTCCGGGTAGAATCTTAAGCCCCCAGAAGTCAATTCATCTATTCTCTTATGTCTGTGCGGGGTTGTACTTAAACTGTTTTAGAAAGATGGTTGTCTTATTTATTAAAGACATACCCAGACACACACACCCCCTCGTAACTCCAAAAAGTCTATAGCCATGTTCTGCAATTTGCTATAGTGTTTTACAGTTGACTCCAAAAAGCTTTCTGCCCAGGTCAAACCTGAATTTTTTTGATGGGCGTAACTCTGTTCCTTTTCTTTCTCCCAGAGCACAGCTATTCTCAAACTAGAGAATTGCCCTGTGGCATCTGGTTCCAGGCTTCTTCCAGGGGTGGTGCTCCCACAGGAGGGCATTTAGAAGCACATGGGGGATGGTTGTCATTTGTTGTCATCGTCGCAGTGTCTGGGCACTGTGGGCACTTCCTAGGCCGCGGTTGGGGCTGCTAACACTGTGCGGTTCTGTCCCAGTCCACGAAATGTGGTTCCACCCTGCGGGCCAGGAACAGCCCTCGTGAGCAACACTTCGCCGTACCTCTCTGTCTCTGGGCTGTGGGACCCCTTGAGTCTTTTCAGTTCCCCAGAGCCGTTGGGCCTCTTACCCAGAAGTGCTTTCAGCTTTGTGGGCACCCTCAGGAGATGGGGTAGAGGTTCCCACTCTTGCAGAAAGTGTTCCTGCGTTATAGCCAGGTAAGCTCGGGGCTGTGGGTCTCAGGCTTGTGTCCTAGGCCTTGAAATTACAAAAGGGTCTTTTTCAAAAACGCAACCCAGCGCTATGTCCTGTGGTCTTGTTATGGGGCTTGTAACTAGGGACGAGATAGTATCGCGCAGATGATATAAATAGGGAAGTGGTCAAGTAAATAAAAACGAAGGCACTTGCTCAGTGTAATCTTTTTCCTCCTCTCATGTCTGCTTCTGAGGAAGCCTTCCCTACCCAGGACCACTCGACTGGAATAGGCCACGGCTGATTGGATCCAGGGGGGGACCCCTGGCTGGAAGGCTTGGCCTGCGCCCTGTGACTTGTATGGCTTGGTCCAAACAAGTGAACCAAGCCATAGTCAGGTCGTCTCCTGGAAATTTGTGCTGAGATGTTCCCGTGGGCTGTAGGGCCTGGGACTGAAAGGTTCTGGAGACACAGGCCAGGGGTCGGCATTCTGGATTAGGATTCAGATGAGCGAGCAGAGGAAACTTGTTTGCAGAGAAGAGACGAGAGCAGAAATGCAGAGAGAGAGAAATGGAAAGAGACAGAGATGGGCTGAGGGACTAAAAGTGTGACTCTATTCTCCAGTTCCCAGTTTGGGTCCCTCTGAAGCCTGATTGAGCCTTAGTTGAATTGTGTGAGGCGCTGTGACTCACTGGTGAATTCTTACCATACCCTTTCCTCTTTTCTTTGAAGAATCTCAGTTTGCAGCCTCAAACAGGTTAATTGGAGACACTGCTCCAAAAAAGAGAAGGGGTTTTTATTCAATCCTGAGGTATTGCTTCTGAAAAAATGTTGCCTGTGTTCCCAAGGACATTCTGGGGGCTCTATTTTTATGGAAGAGGGCAGCCTGAGAGGATGTATCAGGGGAAGGTTATTTTTGGTGCTTCCTAAGTTTCTAGTTTTTATGTTTGCCTGGGGTCACCTCCGAGCATCCCTGTCTCCCAGAATTTAAGACTTCCAGTTGCCTCCCTGAAGCAGCATCTCCTGTCATCAGTATTTTCTTTCTTTTAAAACAAAAAACAAAACATCAGTGTTACTCTCAAGTCTGGGGGAGCTGTTTCTAAGAAGGTCCCTTGGTCCTTTGGTCCCTTGTGTCCTTGATGCTATCACAATATAAATGCAGAACAGACACCTACTTGGAGAAGAAAGAAAAAAAGATGCCTGCTATGTGTTTAAACCCAGATGCACTTCAGATGTTGTTGTTGTTATTATTATTCTCCACTGATGGTCTTGCCAGCCGTTATGGTAGGAAGTTAAAACACCTGGTTTATATTATCATGACTTGTCTTTAAGGCTAGTTTGCAGGCAGTCGGGCAGGGGACTGTGAGCATGCTCAGGAAAGCACTATCTGATCCTTCCTGGGGATTTTTTGATTTATGTTTCCCTTTTTTTCTTTCCTGTTGTAGTTCCTTGAAGTCGGCTTCTCTCTTTACAGCTGCTGTTGCTGTTGGCCTGGGCTGGTGTGGTCCTCCCTTGCCAAAGGGACACACAAAGCCAGAGGCTTAGATCTTCTGAGGTATCCAGTGTCTACCGTCTTCTCTTGGCCTTTACTCCCTCCCTTGTGCCATTTCATTTACTCTCTTAAAGTAATTAGTAATTTAGATGGGACAGGATGTGAGGGTGTGCAGGTGGGGGCATTCCAGCTCTGATCTCTTTCTCTGTCTTCTGTGCTTTGATGTTCTTGTCTACGTGCAAAACTAGAGAGCAGACTCCTGGATTCTGAGGTGACTTCTGGGGACAGATCGATTGCTTTGGGAGCGATTACTCTCCTTTTGCTGCTGGTGATGCTGGGGCGGGGGGGAGGGGATTGTTGAACTGATCAATTTAGTACCAGTTAGAAAGCTACAGTAGGGGACTTGCTCTGAAAAAGATGGGCAAGTTTTATGAGAAGAATCGTGTTGGGGGAACGTACAAGTTTTGAACGGGGTGTTATGGGGTGTTGTTACGGGGTGTCATGTCAGTTACCGTCTTCTACTAGCCTTGTGGTTCAGTATACCAAGGTCACGATTCAGGAGTATGAGTGTGGCACCTGTCGACAAGACTTTAGATCCCTGGAGTCGTTCAGGGGATAATGAATAAGACTGCACTGCGGATGGTAAGGCCATGGAGTTTTTCTGCCTTTTCTGGTTTTCCCCCAGCTGGGTGAGTTTAGAAACTCTGTTTCATGACTTCACCAGTGGTGATCACCCTCTGAGAGGCTGATGCAATTTAACCTCACTCCCACCAGGGTGATGTATGCCACAGACAGCTGAGGAGCTGCTCTACGTTGGGGCTATATTTATGACGATGACCCAGGGCTTCTCTGCCCCAGCCTCTCTCCTCCTGGGGAAACACAGACGTCTACTCTTCCCCTCTGCTCTCGATTACGTGGCTCTATACGCAGCCTCTGCACCAGGCTGGATGCAGAGCTTAGAACCTCTTCAGGTTTCTTCAAAAGAGCAGTAAAGACTTCAGTGAATTCTCTGTGACGGAGATGAAGGAGGAGGCTTAAATCGTACACTCAACAGCAAACAACCTAAAATTCCCGTTAAATATTCTGTTCTCTCCAAAGTCCCTTTAATCCACCCACTGCCCAAGCTCTTTGGCTGGTCTCCCAGCCCCTCACCTGGATATTCCTGTAATTTTCAAATTCTTCACATTTTTTATCAAGCAGAGCAATTCACTTGTAACCAAACTCACAGTCAAGTTTAGGACCCAAACCCATCGAAATGCTCACAAAATAAAGGACCTTAAGGTGGTAAGACCCAACTTCTTTAGAAGGCAGATCAGCACTATCGTTACTGCTTGTGGTCTCATACCTCAACCCATGTGGTTAATCAGTGGATTTCTTCCTGGTACATATAGGACCGTCCCCAAGAGGAAGCCTGATTCCAGCGGCTAAAGAAGGAAAATTTCCTCCATCTCATTACACCAGAAACTGGAAAGCAAAACCAGTCATTAGAACGTTGCTCAGCCAGTATTCAGGGAATCAGAGTGAAAGCAGTTGGATGGCTCTGGGCGAGATTTCAGTCTAAGTGAAAGGCAGGCCTGGCACTCTCTCTGCTGTGCGGGAGTGTGTCATTCTAATGATGATGTGACTGTGGCCAGATTCATAGATGGGTAAACCCTAACCACCTCTTCCTTCCCAGCTCTCCCTCTGCGCTCCATTCAGACCTTCCCGTCTCTCTTTGATCTGTCATCACAACACTTTGTTACTTCAATACTTTCCCAAGAGAGTCCTCTTCCGAATTTTATTGATTTCATCGTGTATCGCAGTTGGCTGCTTCTTGATGCCAAAGAGAGAGGCACCTTCATTTCGCAGATTAGGGTTTGCCACCTCTCTTATAGGATGCCCTCCTTCAGAAAGCATTTCTGGTGATCACCAGTCTGCTCGTAGACTCACTATAGCTCCTAGAACCAGGAGGAACCTTTACACCATCCCATCTGCCTTTTTCTGAGGATGACACTGAAGGTCAGAAGAATAAAACGACATGCCCAAGTTCACACAGGTGGTGTTGGAGCCAGGACTACATTTCGGGTCTTCTAAAGTCTAGTTGCTATGTTTTAACCCCATCTCACTGTGTACCTATCAGTGATTTGTGGCTGTCCTTTTCTCCAGAGACTCTGCAGTTAGACCATAAGCTCCTTGAAAACAGGAACCATGTCTTCTCTAGGCTGTGGTTAGTTTCCCAGTGGGCAGCCAGCATATGTTGTTCATGCATTTCAACAGACGTTTTTAGAGCACTCATCATATTCGAGTGTTATATTTTACATATATATGTGAATATCATGATATATATGAATTTAAATATATATTTACTCAAAAATATATACATATAAGTAAATGCTGGGGATGTGGAAGATGAAAAAGACATACTTTCTTTTCTTAAGAAGCTCACCATCCATGAGAGCTGCTGTAATTGAAGTACTGAGAAAAGTATATATACATGCAAGAGAAGGAGAGAGAAATTCATCCAGGGGCTCTGGAAACTTTATGGACAAAATAGGGTTGGGGCTGGGCCTTAAAGAAGAGAACTTCACCAGAGTAGCGGGAGGGGGAGAGGCGTGTTAGCTGCAGCTTGAGTGAACACGTAGAGGCTGGAGAGCATAAGGGTATGACGAGAAACGGCCCACAGGCCGCTGCAGCTGAAATGTGGGAGCTGCAGATGGGAGACTTAAGGTTGAAAAGGAAGGTAGAGGGCTTTGATCACGTATGGAGTGGTGCTTTGATGCATTCCTCTACCATCTAAGAGAGAACCTGGCCGTGAACAGGAACTCTGCAAACAGGCAGAATAAATTTGTAGAATAAATTCGTAAGTGTGCTGTGGGTCCACTGACTACAGAAATTATGGTGTCCAGAGGCGGTATATTGTTTAATAAGAGCATGGATTTGGTTCAAATCCTAGCTTTCCTACATACAAGCTGTGCAACCTGGGAAAGGTTTCTAACTTCTCCTGGACCTCAATTTTCTTATCTGCAAAATGTAGATGATAATAATACCTACCTCACACGTTTGTTACAATGATTAAATTAGGTGGGTTAACATATGCAAGACACTAATAATTTAGAGTAGTGCCTGTTTTGTAGTTAGCACTGTATTTCTTAATTATTTGTTATTATAATAATTATTACTGGCTTTGTATATCATCATAATAGGGAAAAGCCTGTCTTTTCGAAAATGTCTCCCATTGCATGCCCTACTGTCTGAAATTCTTCCATAAGGCTTTCTTTAAAAATTCAAAGGCCATTACTAAAACACAGGTGTAATTAGAAGCCAATTGTAGGATACCAGTCATTATCGCTTTAGCAAGAATTCCGTCACTTGATAGAGCCTGAGGAAATGGGCTATATAATGCCAAATAAGGAGAATTAGTAATAGTACAGCTAAGTCGCTTATCTGGAGGGGGAGGGACTTTTGGAAAATACAGTTACCAGAGTCTAGCAGTATTTTACAAACTTAATGTTCTGGGAAGGCACTTAAGGGGTCCATAAATGTTTTATTATAACATTTCATTTAAAAATAATATAAGCTAAAAAAAAAAATAATATAAGCTAGGGCTTCTCTGGTGGCGCAGTGGTTGAGAGTCCGCCTGCCGATGCAGGGGACACAGGTTCGTGCCCCGGTCCGGGAAGATCCCACATGCCGCGGAGCGGCTGGGCCCGTGAGCCATGGCCGCTGAGCCTGCGCGTCCGGAGCCTGTGCTCCGCAACGGGAGAGGCCACAACAGTGAGAGGCCCGCATACCGCAAAAAAAAAAAAAAAAAAAAAGCTATTAAAAATATGTGCTGAAAAACAACATGTATACAATGCCAAATATTAAAAAAATGGAGTACCAACATGTTATCATTTGTTGTCAAATGAATGCATTTCTTTTTGTAGCTATCAATGTTCTTACTTTTTTTTAACATTTTTATTGGAGTATAATTGCTTTACAATGGTGTATTAGTTTCTGCTTTATAACGAAGTGAATCAGCTATACATATACATATATCCCCATATCTCCTGCTTCTTGCGTCTCCCTCCCACCCTCCCTATCCCAGCCCTCTCGGTGGTCACAAAGCACCAAGCTGATCTCCCTGTGCTGTGCGGCTGCTTCCCACTAGCTATCTATTTTACATTTGGTAGTATATATGAGTCCATGCCACTCTCTCATTTTGTCCCAGCTTACCCTTCCCCCTCAAGTCCATTCTCTATGTCTGTGTCTTTATTCCTGTCTTGCCCCTAGGTTCTTCAGAACCATTTTTTTTTTTTTAGATTCCATATATATGTGTTAGCATACCGTATTTGTTTTTCTCTTTCTGACTTCCTTCACTCTGTATGACAGACTCTAGGTCCATCCACCCCACTACAAATAACTCAATTTTGTTTCTTTTTATGGCTGAGTAATATTCCACTGTGTATATGTGCCACATCTTCTCTATCCATTCATCTGTCAGTGGACACTTAGGTTGCTTCCATGTCCTGGCTATTGTAAATAGAGCTGCAATGAACATTGTGGTGCATGACTCTTTGAATTACAGTTTTCTCAGGGTATGTGCCCAGTAGTGGGATTGCTGGGTCGTATGGTAGTTCTATTTTTAATTTCTTAAGGAACCTCCATACTGTTCTCCATAGTGGCTGTATCAATTTACATTCCCACCAACAGTGCAAGAGGGTTCCCTTTTCTCCACACCCTCTCCAGCATTTGTTGTTTGTAGAATTTTTGATGATGCCCATTCTGAGTGGTGTGAGGTGATACCTCATTGTAGTTTTGATTTGCATTTTTCTAATGATTAGTGATGCTGGGCATTCTTTTCAAATGAATGCATTTTTGTGTGGACTTTATAATGCAGCTTCTTCTGCATCCTCTATTTAATTGAAGAATATCTTTAGACCGTAAGGCAAACTGGGGAGTAGTTGCAAATGGGGTCTGTTTTTACACAAATCCTCGTTAATCAAAAATTTCTTGATATTTGCTATCTAAAACAAAATACAGAAATAAACTGGATAATAAGGTTGATGGAAGATTGCCACTGTTTTCCATGACTCCCAATTTAAAAATATGTTCATCAAAACACCGTTGTTCTTACTGACTTTATACTAGGTAAATATCGTTATTTTGAGTTTATGAAAGAAAAGCGTATTAACAAAATCACCTTTGTTACTTTCACGCGTTAAAATTTTCTATATGATGCTTTCATATGGAAAAAGGGCTCTGCTGCTAAAGAGTTGAAAACCCATCAATTGGGAAAGTGGCTTTGAACTTGGAGATGAGATAAGTGAGAGCAGGACAATATCTGTGCTGCAGACTGAACAGTTTGTCAGAGGAGAGACATGGTGCTGCCCTCACGCCCAAGGGTGTTGCTTCAGTGAGATGCAGGACATGACCACAGGCTAGAATGGCTGGGAGGTCGTGATTTTTGGGGGTCTCTGAATTTAACATTTGTGGCTTTAGCTATTCCCAAACAATTCTAGACAAACCATGACCCCGTAGCGTGTTGTAGTTTTGCTGAGGCATAAATTTTAAAAATAATTCCGTACAAATGCTTTCATCTGAAAAATACTAACATAAGATAAAAATTGAGGCATGAACTTGACTCGTGTGTCATCAGTCTGCGGGGCCAGGGGTGTGGGCAGCAATAGGCCGCGCAAAGGACGGCGCCCTGCAGATCCATCAGCCAGCTTTCATCAGCCTCTCCATTCAGCTTTGTTCTCTGCTCGTCTTTGCACTCTAACTCCTTTGAATTGTGACAGAAACTCAATTTCTTTGTGAAAAATGGCCCTGGAGCTCCTTGGAGAAGGGGCTGGTTCTAGGGCTGGAACAGAAAATATACAGGGTTAACCAGGAGCATCTTGTAGTGCCAGTAAGTAAGGAAGTGCTAGACAAAACGCGACAAAACACACGAGAAAACACCAAAACCCACTACAACGATGTGGGTGTGTGAGAGGGACAAGGGAGCTCCCAATGGCCAAAGTGGGAACATTTGAGCCACAAAATACATGATGAGCCACAAAATACGTCAAGGAGTATTGGATTCTAACCTAAAGGATAAAATAAATATCAATGAGTCCATCTGGATATAAATACATGAAGTACATGATTGAATCAATGAATGGGGGAGAAGGGACAAATCTCCTGTGCAGAAAAATTCCCAGTAATTCATGTAAGTTCTGTGCCTTCAAGGAAGAAGATCTTAACTCCTCACTCTGTAAGTGTGGGCTGGACGTGGCGACCTCCTTCCAAACAGTACAGTCTGGAAAAGGGGAAGAAAAGAGTAACTTTACAGTGGAGAAACCTGACAAACACCACCTCAGTCAGGTGATCCAGGTCAGCATCAACAGTGCTAAGTGATGTTGATCGTATGTACCAGGACGTGACGTGATGAAAATGGAACTTCACCTTTGTGATATTCTTCCACAAAACTCATAACTCTAGTCATCTTGAGCAAAAATGCCAACAAATTCCCACAAAAGGATGTCTTACAAAATACCTGACAGGCACTCTCGAAAACTATTAAGGTATCACAAACAAGGTAAATGTGAGAAACTGTCACAGCCAAGAGAACCCTAAGGAGACATGACAACTAAATGTAATGTGGTTTCTTGGACGGAATCCTGGGGCAGAAAAAGGACACTTGGTAAAAACTAAGGAACTTTGACTGAAGTATGGACTTCAGTTAATATTAATGTATCAACCTTGATTCATTAATTGTAACAAATATACCATCCAATGCAAGATGTTAATAATAGGGGAAATTGTGTGTGGGGTGAGGGTGGAGAACAAATGGAATTCTTTGTAACCTTTGCTCAATTTTTCTATAAATCTAAACTGTTCTAAAACAAAGTCTGTTAATTAGAAGGAAAGCTTCTGGAAAGAAATGTAATTGCTTGTGCTACCAATGGGGTGGTAGCAGTAGACCAATAGGTCTAAGGAATATGGTTCTTAAGCAGACATAATTTCTCCTGGGAGAAATTATATTTGGGTCATGGAGATCTGGGAATATATATCCCTTTTGAATGTCAAGCGTTTACAGTTTTCAGTTAGAGTTCAGTAAGTTTGACTTTAGTGATTTGATATGTACTAGTATCTTACTAACTGTCATCGTGGATAGAGGCTTTTTCTGCATGTCGTTTTTCTGATTTGTCATGTCAGGAAAAACATTTCCTCTACCCTCTTAGGTGCGGTGCTTGGAGGTCTGCAAATTAAACTGACAAAAGACAGACTAGCAAGAGAAAAGACAGATTTTTATTCACATAAGAGGGTGTTTACAGAAAAATGTGACTCAAAATGGCAATTATAATTTGGGGCTTATATACCATCTTAATAGGAGAAGGGGAGGGGGGAGAAAGGCATTTATGAGAAAACAAATGAATTTTAGGAAAGAGAAATGGGCGCTTAAGAGAATAGATGGGAGATATGATAGTTTTGTGATAATGTCTATTCATGTAATTTCTTATCCCAGTGTTGGGCTTCTTGTCTCTAGTGATGAGTCAGTTTTCACTGGTTTTGAAATTCCCAAGGAGGGGATTTAAGACAGTTGAATTCTTTTGGGAGGCTCTGCTTTTAGGCAGATAACTGGAGTTGGGAGTGGGGGGAGTGGGACAACAAAAACTCCAAACCCCTCTTCTCAGTGCTGTATTCTAGATTCCTTCAGTTGAATGCAGGCTTCCCAAATGTCACCAACCCATCCTGTGTTTCCCGAGGTGAGCAAAACACCATTTAGAGCTTTGGCAGTGTCTCCAGAGGGAATGGCAAGGTTGAAATGGACAGAGAATTGGAAATTTAGTTGAAGGCACGTCTTTCAGTGCAGAGACTTGGTTAAGATTGGCTAAGGCTCATGATCCCACAGTCCAGGACTGGTGGGAACAGCAAGGTGAGGATTTTGAGGTGAGGGGTCTGACACTTTAGGGCTCATACTGTCTGTTTTCCACTGAAGAGTTAATGGGGTTTTCAGGAAGTTCCTGACTAGAGTCTGTAGGAATAGTGACATTATGCTAATGGAGACGGTGGAATAGTCAAGGCAAGTTAATGGAGAATGTTCGGGAGGTGTTGGTGGGTGTGTATCCTCAGTGTCCAAAGCCTGTATGTAGGGGTTCTGGTTCTCAGAATTCACTGCAAGATTAAAGGAAAATATGATTGACATGCAGTAAACAAAAATGGGATTCACGCTTGCTCCTGCTGCTTTTTTAAAAAAATTAATTAAATTAATTAATTTTTGGCTGTGTTGGGTCTTCATTTCTGCACACGGGCTTTCTCTAGTTGCAGCAAGCGGTGGCTTCTCTTGTTGCGGAGCACGGGCTCTAGGCGCGTGGGCTTCAGTCGTTGTGGCACGCGGGCTCAGTAGTTGTGGCTCATGGGCTCTAGAGTGCAGGCTCAGTAGTTGTGGCGCACGGGCTTAGTTGCTCCGTGGCATGTGGGATCTTCCTGGACCAGGGGTAGAACCCGTGTCCCCTACATTGGCAGGCGGATTCTTAACCACTGCGCCACCAGGGAAGTCCTGCTTTCTTTTTAACTTAATGATCTATCGTGGCTGCCCTTTCAAGTCCTATATTCAGATCTACGTCATTCCTTTTAATGGCAGAATCATTGCAAGACTTAGAGGCCCAGCTGGTTTTGTGGCCCTGTCTTCTGATCACGTACGTGGAACAATGCGACAGATTCTTCTGTTGTAATCTCCACTGCCCTATCTTTATTTTTAAGCAAAACAAATAAATCTCCCAGATGATAATGGCAACTTTCCCCAGGGGAAGAAATTTCAGTTTATCCGAATCTTACAGATCTTGGATCGATCAGGACTCAGCTGGGGGGAAGCTGACTGGGGCTTCTCTACAGCTTTGGGAGCATAGGACGAGAACACTAGAGGACTTGGGTGCTGGAGGTCGCTTGGCCAGGGCCACGCAGGCAACTCTCTAACTTAAAAGTAAATTGCTTGTCTGAAGAGTTGGCTGAGAAGCATAGCTTCGAAGACATAGTCCCTCCTAAGGAATGACTAAACCAGCCCTGTCTTGCCTGCTGTATAAGGTGGTTTCTGAGCAATACTTTTTATCTGATTTTATTTAATATATGTAATATATTATGGCATACTATATACATCATCTACATACCTTGCTCTCTGGTCACCCCAATACGTGTTTTAACCAGCCTGGGTGTCATTTTTGTCTCCAGCCTCCTTAGGGGGTCTGGAATATGCTGCCAGAGTTTTCCGGAAAGTTTGGGACAGACTTTTAAAATCCAGCCTCAGGCGCCGTTGCCTTTCCGAAAGGAGCCCTCCCCCACCCCCGTGGCCTCCCCCACCTCCAACACTGTTCTCCCCTTCTCTTAGCTCTTGGCAACCTTAAACCTTTCTCCCGCCTATTTTTTTTTAAACAGGGACACAATATCTCCCTCCTAAGCAGGCTCTGCACGGCCTGTAGGAGCAGCTGACAAAGGGAACAAGTAATTTCTTAGCCTTTCAGCTCCACTCTGCCTCTGTTTTTTGTGAGTGGCCGGTGCACCTGTTGTGATAAGCAATGCTCGCTTCACAAGCAATTTGCAAAGAGGGCGAGCTCCGCACCCCACTCCCGCCCCCTTTCTTTTAAGTGGATGTTAGTAATTTTAAGAAGGGACGAAAAGAGACAAGCTCTCTGGATTTATTCTTTGGCCTGACACTCGCCGTTCTGACGCAGGGGCTGGTAGTGGAGGAAGCTGTCCTCACCGGCTTCACTAGGGGCTGCGCTGGGCTGAGCAGGGGAGGGCGGGGTGGTGGGGGAGGGATGGGGGGGTAGGAGGGAAGTTGGCTCCATCTGCAACTGGGGGCTTTCCTATCCTTGTTCTCTGTGGGCTGTTTTGGTTTATTTGTTCTGTGGTTCTCTTTGTGTGACCCTGGCTGCTAAGAGCCTAGAGGCTTGGTGAAAAGAAGCTTCTCCCAGCAAAACAACTTTTGGCATAAGGAGAAGAAGGGACTCCCACTTTTCCTAGGCCGGGCGGGGAGGGCGCGCATGTGGCCCCTTCCGGTTTTCTTATCTTTTTTAAAGTCTATTAAACTCATGTGGGCAAAAAGTACTGGCCTGACAGACTGGAGAGCAGAAATTCTCTGTTTACAGCCCCAGACAAGCGGCCCACTGGGCTGGCTGGTCATGTGCGCCTCCGAGGTGAATGCGTGGCACCACCTCTCGCGAGAGAAGGCTCCCAACGTGCTGTCCATCTGTTTCAAGTGGAGCCGTTTCCTTTCTGTCGCGTCCAGCCTTCCCTGCCTGTGTTTAGCTAAGGCTGTGGTCCTGGAGGCCCCCGTGAGCCTGCAGTTACTGTAAGGTGCTGTGACATGCAGTGCTCTCCCGTGTGCAATAGCCGCGGAGGTGTTTGTGAGAAGGCTGAAGGTGGCCAGTGTCCGGCCTTCCCTGCACCAACTGCCCTGTGTGGTTATTGCCTGCGCTGGGGAGGAAAAACTTTTCCTCTACCCTGTTATATTCAGGGTTGGGGGCCTGCAAATTAAACTAACAAAAGACAGATTAGCAAGAGGGGAAAAAAGCCATTTAATTATATATATAAGCATGAGAATTCACAAAGAAATGGGACTTAAGGAGGAGGTTAGAATTTGGGGCTTACATACCATCTTAATGGGGGATGGGGAGGGGCAGAGGAGTACTTCTGGAGGACTTCTCGGAAGGGAGAGGGGAGAAAGGTCACTTATGGGAAAGCAAATGACTTTTTGGAAAGATAAACGAGCCCTTAGGAGAATAGGCAGGAGGTATCATAGTTTGTGAGTGTCTGTCTAGGTGTGATACAGACTTCTCTGGAGAACAGAAGATTAGCTTTGCTCTGGGGAGGGAATTTATGACAATTGAATTCTTTGGAACGCTCTGCTTTTAGGTAGATAAGGGATTTCAGGAACTCAAATGACTTCAGCTCAAAGTAATTTTTTATGCCACCGTGGCTTATTCTAGACCCCTTCACCTTACCAAGACCTCTCTGTAGCTTGGGAAGTCTTTGAGGACACCAGGCAGCCCTAAACACAGCCCCTGGCTCCCACTAGGTCTGCCGAAAAGATCTGGTAAATGAAAACTGAATATGTCACTCTGAGTAAAAGCATTTAAATAAATACAAATGGTCCTAACCAATTTGTGTCTTAGTCACACAGGACTTCAGTTGAGAACTGCAGGGGGGGTGGGGTGGGATTTTATTTATTTATTTTTGGCTGTGTTGGGTCTTTGTTGCTGCGAGCAGGCTTTCTCTAGTTGCGGCGAGCGGACTTCTCATTGCGGTGGCTTCTCTTGTTGTGGAGCATGGGCTGTAGGCGCATGGGCTTCAGTAGTTGTGGCGCATGGGCTCAGCAGTTGTGGCTTACAGGCTTAGTTGCTCCGTGGCATGTGGGATCTTCCCGGATCAGGGCTTGAACCCGTGTCCCCTACATTGGCAGGCGGATTCTTAACCACTGAGTCACCATGGAAGTCTGAGTGGTGGGGTTTTGAAGAGGGTGAGATGCAGTTTGGAGGGAGGGCGTGAGTCTCTGTGTGCAGGTCCTGAGTTTGGGTATGAGATGGGATGTGAGATGAGGTTGTGTGCCTCTTCGTTATGTTAGCAATTTACCTGAGGCACACCTCACTTTGTAATTCTAGGTGTGTTCCCTCTAACGTGGAGTTTCCTGGCCCAGCACTCAGCGGGCTGACCAGAGGGCAATCAGACCTTTCCCTTATCTGTAGTGGGCACCAGGGAATTGTAAGGTTTCAAAGCCAAGTGCAAAGTTTCCAGTGTTTGGGCATCCAGTTACCTCTGGGAGACGGTGATTTGAATCTTACTTCTGATCTGTGATTGGTTCTGCCACTGGCCATGCCCAGAAGGTAAGCTTTTGTCCTCATTCTGCCAATGCTTCCTTATGGGTTTGTTCTGCTTAACTGCCTGCCACTGTCGACTCCTGTTGATAATGCCTGTTTTCAGGTATTTTGAAAAATGACACTTTCATGGGGGTTTCTCCTCTCCTGCCCCCATGGATATATAATCAATTTATATATTATCAAAGAGTTTACAGCTGCAAGGGGTTGGAGATCATCTTAAAGGGAGGTTTCCGGGGTTAAAAGTTGACTTCGTACTTCTTTTCTTTTCTTTTCTTTTCTTTTTTTTTGCGGTACGCAGGCCTCTCACTGTTGTGGCCTCTCCCGTTGCGGAGCACAGGCTCCGGACGTGCAGGCTCAGCGGCCATGGCTCACGGGCCCAGCCGCTCCGCGGCATGTGGGATCTTCCCGGACCGGGGCACGAACCCGTGTCCCCTGCATTGGCAGGCGGACTCTCAACCACTGCACCACCAGGGAAGCCCCCGTACTTATTTTAAAGAATAAATGTCATTGTATCGAAATAGTCCTTGCATTTCATAAGAAAACAAAACTTGATAGTGGTTATTGTGGGTGATGATGAACTCTCCCTCTCTGAGTGGTGGTCCTCTGAGATCAGTTCAAGGTCATCCTGCGTGACAGCCCTGGGGGGACAACGTGTTTCCTGAAGAGTGGGAGATGTTTGTAGGGGGTACCCACACTTGGCGTTAAATGATGTATTGAATTGCATAGCCAGAAAGCATTACCTTTTCATAGCTGTTTAATGCCCACTGATGCAGCAGAAGAATCTCAATTTGGTCCTAAAATGTCTTGAACACTCTCTCCCTCCAGTTCTTCTCCTCAGTTTTATTCCTCTTCCTCTTCTTCATTATCAGTGTGAAACAAAGAGGGAGCAAGGCCCAGGCTCCCAGCCTTTTGTATCATCAACTGGAATTCATAACATTGTATTCGCTGTGTTTATTCTCATGATTCTCTTCTGTTTATGGCAAGTGATACTGGTTTTCAATTCACGGTTGGTGTCAAAATTTTATTGAACGTGAGAATAAAGATAAAATGTGACTTGATTTTAAAGAAAGATATTACGCGGCAGGTAGCCCTTGGATGTGACGTGAATTCTGGAGGAGGTGTGCGGGGCACTGTAGATGGGAAACAGTGGCTGCGGTTGTTTCTTTCCTTTCCTGATCGACTCTTAACCCCTTCTGTTCTTGAGGGGTATTTTCTGCTGCTACCAGCTTCTCCTCCACCAGCAGTCTCTGTGGCCGGGAGATTTTCTTTCTTCAGGTAATGAATTATTACTTCATGAGAAAATTCCTCTTGCTTCCTTTCGCAGCCTATGCCCGCTCTCTCTGCAGTTTGCCCTGGAGTGTGGGACGGGGCACCGGGGCCAGGAATGTAGGTGGGGGGCAGGCGTGTTCTCTCCAGCATCTGGACATTTTTAACATGTGTTTGCACCTCCCCTCAGGCACTGATCACCTATCTGCCTTACCCTCTCTCTGGGGGAGCCAGGCCATACAGGTTTGGGCCTGTTCTACTCATCTCTGCATCATGGACAGAGCCTGGGCCCACAGTTAGCACACAGGATGGTCCCTAACAGTGGAGGTGAGCTGGTCAGTATGGAAGCTTAGCCACTGTCAGCTTCACTTGGGCGATATTGGCTGCCTTTGGAATTAGCGACGGGTCGGGGTTGGATAGCTTGTTCCCCTTGGCCTCATTGCCAAGTTGAAAGCCAAGTCTAAGACTGAACGCTTGATAGCAAGTTCCCATAGGTGGGTGAAGTGGTCCCCTCTGTCCTCAGGCACGTGGACAAGCACGTCACATCACAGGTTCACTGTGAAGTGACACAGTTGCCCTGATTTGGGATCAGGTGACAGTGTCCCCAGTGAATAGATAGATGCAGGCCAAAGCAGAGTTGAGGACTCATTGTGCTGCCTCTAAAATATTAAGATTAGGGTTTACAGGTTTTTCTTGCCTTCTTCATACTGGTTGGTAGTATCTGAGCAGTTTTCCTTTCAAGCAATATATTGCACACTAAATGCTTCAGCAAAAGAAAGACAGATTTTGTGCTTCCCTGGTGGCGCAGTGGTTGAGAGTCCGCCTGCCGATGCAGGGGACACGGGTTCGTACCCCGGTCCGGGAGGATACCACATGCCGCGGAGTGGCTGGGCCCGTGAGCCGTGGCCGCTGAGCCTGCGCATCCGGAGCCTGTGCTCTGCAACGGGAGAGGCCACGACAGTGAGAGGCCCGCGTACCACAAAAAACAAAACAAAACAAAACAAAAAAACAACAACAAAAAAAGAAAGACAAATTTTAATCTTTGGTGCTAATCGTGAGTCCTCTGGTGTACATCTTCATGAGGCTCTTTGATGCACACTTGCAGCAACTTTGGTGGACTCTTGATCTAACCACCGCTAGCTGACAATGAACGCACACACACAGATATCACACTGTGGATACTAAAATGTTTTAGAGTAAATCACCACACAGGCAGTGTCATATGTCTGGAATTGAGGAATACCGTCAGCAGAGGCAGATGTCTGGGTTTTAGCTGTTGCTGCAGGTCCCTGACCCCCAGAGGGAGAAGGAGAAGCCACTTTCCTGTTGGCTGGGTGTCCTCACAGTATTGCTGTCACGACTTGTGCAGCCTAGCCAGTCGCGGGCAGGCTCTTCTCATTAATTTCTTGGATCGTTTTCTTATCTGTAAAATGGGGCTTGGAAGCTCACTGAAATTGTGGGTTTTCTTCTCCCCTTGAGGAGCCCGTGGAAGAAACGTGTGTTAAATTGCCATGTAAGCTGTGAAAAGCCATACAAATGCCAGCTGCTTTTGCTGTTATTACGACAAAGCCCCAAATAGAAGCAAAGGCTGTTGGGAACTGTCTCTTCCTGGGATGGATGACTAAATCACCTGTACCTGCTAAAATCACAGAGCAAATTTAGTCCTGTCTTTCCCTCAGCGGTGTTGAGCAAGGTCTTAGAAAGTAATCAGAAATAGAACATTTTCTGGTTCAAGTGAAGGTCTCTGTTCTGCTCCGAGTTTTAAGTGTAGTCCCAAGGTTTAATAGCCAGAATTAGGCAGCACGGAGGAAAGATTATTTATTAATGCTGGCATTGAGGATATGATGGTTGGTTGGTTTGTCAAAAGTAAGGTCGAAGTGTAAATCTGCATTTGTCTGAAACCTGTACTGACCCTGTCTGGCTTCCCCGGTTCCAATGGGCTATCCTCTTTCTGCCCACAGGTATGTCTGCCCACAGGGCTTGGTTTAAGATACCGCGCATTTGCCTGTCGTGCACGAAACAGGGACTCTCCTGCTGAATGAGTTTCTCATAGGAAGCAGAAAAGGGAGTGGGGGGAAGAGAGATGGAACACATTATATTTCTTTTAGGCAGAATAATGCTTATTTTCTCTGCTGGCGAATGCCTTTTTTTCCTCACCTGACGAATGCTTTTTTTTTTTTCCTCACCTTTTGACATAATCCTAATGGTTCCATTAAAACACATTCAGCCATTTCTCTGAGCCCCATCTGCCAGCACTCTCTGTCATTTGGTGAATGGCAGGCAGGGTTTAAATTCCGAAAAGCAGAGAACAGGCTAAGGATTGGAACAGGATCATATGTCCCCTGTTTTTATTTTCAAAAATATTCCCCCCATTTTATTGCTGAGTGTTGAGTTGCAGCTGGCCACAGAGGCTGGGACAGGAGGAAGAGGGCTCTGCCTCAGAGCTTCACGTGATGCCAGGGTGGGTTTTCCAGGGAGGTTAAGGAATGTCTTTCATCAGGAATCTTCTGGAGCAAAATATACCAACTGTGTTATTTTTGGAAATTCCGATTTAGCCTTGTTTAGATGACTCTCGACATTCCTTCCATTTCTTTGAGTAGGTGACTTTTGTGGCTGTACCTTGGGTTCAAGTTCATAAATAAATGTGAGTGTGCTTCAGCCTTGTATAGACTTTCAGCAAGCAGAAAGAGCTGGAAAGAGCTGGGTGGTTGCACATTAAGAGCAAATATAGCTCACGAACAGTGAAAACGAGCTGTATTTACTCAGCCTCTTTCGACTTCAGTGCATTGCCTAGTGGTGGGCAGTGGCAGCTGGGGTAGGTAAGTGATACTGCGCTGGGGAGCCTCTTCTCTGTCACCGAGAGCGACACACGATCTCTTCCAGGAAACAACGTGAGCCCACCACAGCTGGCCACGGGGAGCTTTCTCTTCTGGTTTGGAAGGTTGGGCAGTGGTTTCAGCAGCCCGGCTGCAGCAGCCCTGTGGTAAGTTCTGCATGCTGCTGGGTGAAGCCGACGGGAGGAATGGGTCGACCGCCTGTCCTTTGCAGGGAAACTCCAAGAGCTTAGGAATTGAGTCCAGTTTCTAACTCAGGGGCTTGGACTATGGATTGGGGATCCTCAGAAAATGCCCATCATGTCAGGCTACGGAGCAGAACTAGAGGAAGGACTTTCTGAGAGGTGGCTGGTCCTGGCCAGGGGGTGGGAGGGCAGTTATAGATCAGAGGCAGGTTGTAGGAGCCGGAGGCTGCAGCTCTGACCGCCTCAGAACAGAGGATGCTGACCCCGCCCATTATGGCATATAAAGCGATATTTTCAACGCAGTTACTTAACTGCACAGCTAAGGCTCTGGGTCCCCAGTGACACTTGGTGGCATAGTTTCTCGACCTCGGTAAGTGCTGTTGACATTTGGGCAGGACCATTCTTTATGGTGGGGGCTGTTCTATGCATTAGAGGCTGTTTAGCAGCTTCCCAGGCCTCTGCCTCCTAGATGCTACTAACAGTCCCCCACCCCATGGTGACAACAGACCTTGCCAGACATCCCCTGCGGGGGCGGAATTACCTGCCATTGGGAAGCACTGCATTTCGCAGAGAGCAATAAACACTGCTTGCCCATCTCACCTCCAAATTTGTATGTACTGTTCAGGAAGAGAGCAGGTGGGAAGTCAGAGAAGATGTGTTTAATATTTGAATACCAGCCTTCTTTATTAGATTGAAGCTCACGAAATTGTCATTCTCTTTGGATGTCAACATGGTTGAATAACGTCAATTTCATATGGTTCAACCTAATATTAGCCCCTGAAATCAGCTCTGTATGAAGCTTGGTCACCAGGGGCCTCAGGACAGGGTCATGATCCATATTGTTTATTAAACACCCTGAAGTTCCCTCTGCAAGGAGTTGCATTATTTGAGGTGGCTGGGTAGGGGCGAGGGGAGGAGAGCCAGAGAAGGAGCCAGAGGGAACCTGAGAATGAGGATGCTGGAGAGGAGATTGCGTCCGGACAGTGTTACAGGCTCCGGCTGTGGGACAGGAAGGTTTCCACTGGGCCATAAGAGAGAAGGGTCGTCCTGAAACTGAGGGCAAGAGGGGAAGGGATCTCGTGAGATGCAAGGGGGCTTGAGGAAGACCAGGCCTGCTGGGAGGCAGCCTGATCGTAGGGGTCTTGGAGCAAAAATGAACTGGGCCCTTCTTACTTGGTTTACGACTGATGAGCAGTGGTGAAGCACAGATGCAATTCTAGGGGCAAATGGGGACTCGCTGGGGGCCTGGGAACAACCTGAGTTCACTGTAGTTTGGAGGAAACTAGCTAAGGCTGACCGTGCCCTGGACTATTTCCCTTGGCCGGTTGGTATCACAGGAGTCTGCCCATCCGGTTTGGTAGAAGTTATCACTCCCTGGGCACCTCCTCTTACCCTTGGCACCGGCCTCTGCAAAGGGCGTTGGCTCCTTTGCTTTTTTTTTTTTTTGGTACAATAGCTATCATGGAACCAACAGGACATATTCCTCAAAAGAGGAGGGCTCTTGGTCTTTTTTTTTCTCACCCGTTCCCTTGTCCCTGCTTCTCTATCATGTCTCCATATGCCCTTTTGCATCTTGGAGCACTGAAAGCTGTCTTCCCACTTCCATACACAATTTGATGGGCTAGAAGTCTTGTTTAGGGCAGGAGTGGGGATAGGGCAAGGGTAGCCTGGGAAGCCGGGACAGGTGAGGTACAGGTCTTGGTGACTGTATGGGGAATATGATGGCTCAAATACATAGAGCAAATCCCAAGATGGAAATCCTGTGAATTCACAGGGTGAGAGGGGACCTCAGGCAGGCTTGCTTCTGTAGCTTCATGGAGGAAGCAGTCAAGGCCCAGAGCACAGGGTTCGGACTTATCCACATCACACAGTTAGTTCCAGCACCGGGCACTGAGTTCTTCTGTGGCCTAAGCCCATTAGGCCATGCTACATTATCCCAGCACAGTGCTGCATGACCAAGCGTTGCCAAGTTCCACGGTCCCTGGGCCAAGAGTTTTAGCTCCTACGTGGAGGAAAGGGCTAACTGCTATTTCCGCTTTCACTGACCTTTCATAGCTCCTCATTGGGCGCAGTGCATTCAGGAGGCCCCGGATATGTGCTTGTCCAAGGCTGCCTGGGCTGGTGACTCAGCGTTAGGCTGCCTGCTCCAGCCAGGAGCTCATCAGGAGGCTGGGTTCATTTGCCAACCAGTCAAGGTGGACCCATTACAGCTTCTCCTAGGAGGGCTCAGACTCAGTACATATCTGCATCCATTTGTACAGCTTTTAAGTGGGAGGGAGGAAGCAAAATAAAGAAGAAAGATACATAGAGGGCGCCTCCTCCTGACTGCTGTAAGTGGTTCCTTAGTACCTACTTGGGATTTGGGTTAGATTGACTTGGCACCTTCTCAGGAAGCTGAAACTTGAGAAGAGCGTTTATGTACTTACATCTACCCAGATGCAGATTTACTAGGAAACTTAGGCTTTGGGGCCCATCACTTGCATTAGCCTCTTTCCAGACCCTTCACCTAATATGTTTTTATAATTTTCTATATGTTTTGCATTTTAAAAATTATACCAGCTTCTGGTCTTGCAAAACGTGGACCCTCCTCCATCTGCCTCTGCAACAAGAAACCATAGCCCTTGGTAGACCAGTATCTCCTAGGTTTTCATTAAACCTGGCTGGGAAAAGGCACAAAGCTCGGGGGTGCCTCATGGCGCAGGTGGCTGGAGGAAGAGGGAACAGAAAATGTGCACCAATAGGAGAAGTTCTACGTGGAACCTTCCTGCTGCCCATCACGTTTACACAAGTGTCAGTGCTACCAGTGAGGGCAATGAGAGTCCGCTGGAAGTGGGCTTCCGTTTTTTTTTCTTTGTGTGTGTGTGTGTGTGTGTGTGTGTGTGTGTGTGTTATGTTTAATTTGTTTTACTTTTTGAGGTATAGTTGATGTACAATATTATGTAAGTTTCAGGTGTACAATATAGTGATTCACAATTTTTAAAGGTTATATGCCACTTATAGTTATTATAAAATGTTGGCTATATTCCCTGTGTTGTTCAATATATCCTTATTTACTTTATACATAATAGTTTATACCTCTTAATCCCCTACCCCTGTCTTCCTCTCCCCCATTCCCTCTTCCCAATAGTAACCACTAGTTTGTTCTCTATATATGTGAGTCCATTTCTTTTTTGTTTTATTCACTAGCTTGTTTTATTTTTTAGATTCCACATATAAGTGATATCATACAGTATTTGTCTTTCTCTTCCTGACTTATTTCACTAAGCACACTGCCCTCCAAGTCCATCCATGCTGTTGCAAATGGCAGAATTTCTTTCTGTTTGATGTGTATCTATAAACACACCACATCTTTATCCATGCATCTGTTGGCGAACACTTAGGTTCCTTGCACATCTTGGCAATGGTAAATAAAGCTGCTATGAACACTGGGGTGCACGTATGTTTTAGAATCAGTGTTTTCACTTCCTTTTTTTCCTTCCTTCAGTGGTGACATCTGGGATGTGGGGTGACAAGCCGCTGAGTAGTGGGGCATCCAGGGGGAGCAGGGCCCAAGAAGAGACTCCAGGCTGTGTGAGGCTTCCATGGACTATGGAGATACATAACACGATAGTTCCTCAGAAGAGGGACAAGTGAAGGAGCCACGAGGAAGAGCCAGAGCGTGGTCAAGACCGGGATGTTGTTACACGCCTCACCGGTGGAGGTTCGATGTTCCTGATCTGCGTGCAACTCACAGGGGCCCCACGCTCCTATGTCTTCTAGGGGAACGAGGGCCAAGCTAGGATGCCCAGGGAGCAATTCTGGTCCCTTCCCCCTCCCTTCCCCGTGCTCCCCCCTCCCCAGTTTGTGTGTATGTCATTAGAGTGCCCGGCTGCCGGCCACTTCCAAGGGGAGGAAGTCCCTCCTCCCACTGCCTTTGTGGTCACGTTAAGTGGACACTCTATTCTTCTGCGCTTCCTGCCTTGAAAGTCCTGACCGGGGTCACTTGCAGGGCTGTTAAACAGCTGCCGCGCTTCAGCCGGACGGCAAACAAGGCCATTCCAGGCCCATCCATCAGCTAGGCCAGACAAGTGTTTTGGGACCTGCCTGGATGAAAGATGGGAAGTGAGCGTAGGCGTGGCCCCGACTCGCCCAACCTGCAGACCTAATTTGTCCAGAGGCCCCGAGGTACAGAACCTGTGTGAGGACGCTCGGACAGCCTGTGTTGTCCTGTGTGTGGCGGCCACGGCTACTTTTTTCTCCTTCATTCAGTCGTTAAATATTAATTGATTGCCTGCTTAAGACCGGACAAGAGACTGCATCACCAACATTTTTGCCTTTTTTATTTCAATAGCCAACATTTGTGTTGATAGATGTCAGAAAGAATGCTTGGCTCTGGAGAAAAGAAGGGAACCTTTTTTTTTTTGGTCTTACTTTACCCACTGGGGTAGCTAACATCCAGCTCCAGGCTTTGGCTTTTTCAACAGATGATGCCATCTATTCCCAGTTTTATAAATGGAGAGTCTCGGATTTCAGTTGGTCACTCTCTTCTTGAGAAACCAACACTGAAAATTCAACCCTTTAGTCTCCTAGGCCTTTTAGCCGTTGCTCTCTCGGTGGGCACTGGGAAACCATGTGCATTCGGGACTGACTGCCCCAGCCCTGCTACCTCTAGTGTCTGCTGCATTTCTGGTCTCTGCTGTTAAGAAGAGGGGAGGAGATGAGTTACGGGCAAAATAATATTCTCCTCCCGTAAATCTCTGTCTGCCTTGAGAGCTAGTTCAGGGATCTGTGAGCTCTGGCCTAGGACAACCTGTGAGGTTAATCCTTGAAGAGGAGGTACAGGAACAGAGGGGCAGCATTGGCAGGGTGGAGACCGGGGGTGGCGAATGAAAATGTCTTCTACGTGAGTTTTTCAAATGTCTGTAGAGGCTGTTGTGATATTATACGTATTTATAGAGTTACATAATCTACAATAGCCTTTGTCAGCGTGTTTTCTCCATCAAAGGAAATTAAAATGCAATTACTAGCACGTGGTAGTTGAGGACATTATCTGACCTAAAAGGGATTCTTATGGTTGAAAAGTTCACTCATCTTTAGGAAATAAAATAGGAACATGCATCCTGTTAAAAAAAAATCTTTTCTTTTAATTAAACAAAAATCCTGGGAGATAAAGTAGAAACCACGGAAGCTGGCTGTGCTGTAAAAACTGCCTGGTCTACCTCTCATGTTCCGATCATTTGCCATTCAACAGTGTACACCAGCTCTGAGCTCTGTACAGACCCAGTGTCATCAGTACCACAGCCTTCAGAAGAGCCCTCTGAGCCAGTGTTAGCGAGGCAGGACTCTGAAGGAGGAAAGGCAGCAAAGGAAAGTTAATCTTCCAGCAGCGACTGGAGTGGAGAAAGCCCCTTGGATCCCTTTGCACACCTCAGCTGCTTGCCTTCCGGCCCAGTTGCCCTGGTTTGGTTGTTGGTTAAAGATTTTCCTTGCTTTCCCTTTGGCGTGATAGACTGTGGATGTCTAAACGTGGGCCCTTTCCCACCTGGGCCTGCCCTGCCTTTTTCCTGGGGATATTAGGGGCTTGTTTGAAGGGCCTGACCTGGCATGGATGCTGGACAAACAGAAGCAGGGGCAAAAGCATGTCTATGTGCAGAGCGCTTGGGTTAAGTAGGTCTTTCATTGCAGTAGTCAACACCTTTTGTTGCTGCCAGACCCTTCAGGATTGATCCAGTATTAGCCGTACTTTGAGGTGGGCTAGACAGGGGTAAATATGCCCGGAGCAGCTTCCACAGGGACACGCTGAACACCGCTTCCTTTGGTTGCTTCCTTCAGGAAATCTGCTAAGGAAAACAGAAGCTTGTTAGTCTCAATTTTGGCGATAAGTAGAATATGTAACCAGAGACAGTAAAAACCCTCTAGGAAGTTCCCACTTAACACATTTGCTTCTATGATTGTTCACATTTTTTACATCCTGCCCTTGATTTTCTATTTCCTTTCTATGAAATTTTCATGAGTTGGTTCCTTTTGAAAAAAGAAATCTTAAATCACACATAATTATATTTACTCAGTATGAAGCCACTGGATCGGAGAGGGGACTGCTCCATTTGGAAATCCCAAATTCAATCAGATGTTCCGAACGGGCCATGTCAGAAGTAGAAGCCCACTGAGTCCAGGGTGTGGTTTCCCAGTTGTGCTTCTGAGCTGCTTGGAGGATGGCTGGATTAAAACCAGCATGTCTAGTTACTGTCGCAGGAGATGAAGCTGAAGTATGCTAACCCAAACTGTAAGGAAGGATTCTTAGCCCATTTTTTCTGTCCTTAAACTCTCTTCCTTTGCTAACACTGTTAACATTACTGCCTTCAGACTAAATTCAAATGAAATATGACAAACTCCAAGCAGTTTTTCCTTCAAAACACCTATCTTGATTCCATGCCTCTCCCTTTCTATTACTCACTTTATGGGGGTTTTGTTTTGTTTTTTAGAATGGGGGATGGAAGGAGTACCAGGAGGAATTTTGCATAAATAGATGCTTACATTCAAATTCTCCAAAGCTTTTTTTAAAAAAATTGAGATATAATTGACATATAACATTATATTAGTTTCAGGTGTACAATGATTTGATATTTGATTATATTGTGAAATGACCACAACGATGTCTAGTTAACATCTGTCAAACTTTCCAACTCTTGAACTTTTGTTCAGACTCTAAGACTTTAAAGTCCTTTCATTAGTATACCCACTTTGCTATTAAATTTGCAATGAAAACCAATGAATTCCTTATGTTGGCCCTGGTACTATCTCATGTGTGGAAGCATGGAAAGATATGTGTAGAATCATCCGTAAGAAACTCACCCTCTAGTGGTCCAGGCAAGATTTGTGAATGAGTCGACTGGAGAGCAGTAGCTGATGGACCTAATCTCTAGTCTAGTGTGAAAAGAACTTGATCGCTCTTAGACAAATAAAGTGGCGTTCAGACAATGGTGCAGTTGGACCTCAGAGAATGGGGAGATGTGGGTTGCCAGTAGTTGGTGTAGTCTTTGTGCAGGAGGTGGGGACATGAGCCCGATCTGGGAGGAGGGTGGAAAGAGGTTGAATGGGTTAGAAGGAGGGTATATTAGGTAGTTGGCACAACTGGAGGAAAGACCAGGGAACAGTGCCTTGGTTGGACCAGAGGATATGCCCTGTATGAGGACCAGGAAGAGATGAGACAAGATTACCTGTGGAAGGGATTGGAGAGCAGCTGTTGATGAGACTTGGATCAAGCAAAGTTGATAAAGCTGTGAGTGATGGATTGCGGGTTTGGAGGGAGTGACAAGCTTATAGTAAGTTTCTTAGGATGAGCTAAAACTCATTCCCCTGAATCAAATGTAGCAAGACAGACAGTTAAAGTTTTTTTAATGAAAAGTTTTAAACTTAAAAATGATAATTCTATGTTTTGAGGAAATATTCTGGATACTAATCTCATCAGTTATGTGATTTGCAAATATTCAAGTCCTTTGCCCATTTTTGAATCACGTTTTCTGTTGTTGAGTTCTGAGTTCTTTATACATTCTAGAAACTAGACCTTTATCAGATATATGATTTGTAAATATTTTCTCCCATTCTGGGGGTTGCCTTTTTAGTCTTTTGATAATGTCCTTTGATGCAAAAATATGTCCAATGTGTCTTTTTTAAGTTTTGTCTGTCTTTGGTGTCGTAGTCAAGAAATCATTGCCAAATCAAGTCATGAAGTTTTTCTCCTCTGTTTTCTTCTAAGAGTTTTATAGTTTTAGGTCCTACATTTGAGTGTTTCATCCATTTTGTGTTCATTTTTGTATTTGATATAAGGTAAGGGTTCAACTTGATTCTTTTGCGTGTGGATATCCAGTTTTCCCATCGATTGCTGTCTTTTCCCTTTTGAATGGTATTGGCACCCTTGCTGAAGATAATTAACCACAGAAGCAATATAGGTTTACTTCTGGGTTCTCTATTCTGTTGTACTGGTTTATAAGTCTGTCTTTATGCCAGTACCACATTGTTTTGATTTTGTAGCTTTGTAATACATTTTGAAATCAGGAATTGTGAGACCTCCCGCTTTGTTCTTTTTTTCAAGATTGACTATTCGGGGTCCCTTGAGATTCTGTATATATTTTAGGGTGGAGTTTTCTTTTTCTACAAAAAATGTCATTGGGATTTGATAGGGATTGCATTGAATCTACAGACTGCTTTGGGTAGTATTGGCACCTTGACAATACTGTCTTCTAATTCATGAACACAAGATGTCTTTCTACTTGTGTCTTTAATTTCTTTCAGTGACATTTTGTGGCTTTACAAGTCATTCACCTCTTCGGTTAATCTTTTTCCTAAATAGTTTATTCTTTTTGAGGCTATTGTAAAGAGAATTGTTTTCTTAATCAGAGCAGATAGTTTTTGCCATCCATAGTGTTCCTATGCCTCCATTCCACTCTCTTTCCCCAAAGGCCGGCTGATACCAATTAGGATGAGAGTGCAGGCCACCCAGAGGGTCACCTTTGCCCTAGGAAGTGGCTGCAACTCTGAATCTGCAGGAGTGAGTCAGGGCTGATTTAGTGTAGACTGAGGCGGTTCAAGGTCTGAGCCTTACAGATACATCACCTAATATGCTTTATTGAGAGCACAGTGCGAATAAGTCTCTTCCAAATGCTACTTCAAGCAAAGGGAAGAGAGATGTAGCAGCTGTTGGGAGGCTATTCAGTTTTTAAAGTTTGACTCCAGCAAAAATTGCAAGAGGTAAACAGTATGTCCTTAGCTGTGCCACTTTTTCACGCTAATTCTGCTTTGATCTTTCTCTTCTTTTATCCTGTTTCCCTGTTATCCAGTTGTCTCCCTGTCTCACTCTTTTTTTTCCTGAAGTTCCCTTTCCTCAGCTTTCTTAACATAACGTACCTGTCCCACTGTGATTCCCTCAGATCTTTCTTTGCTGGGCATAAGCAAGCTCTTCCTGAAAAATTAACTTGCAAAGCAAGAACAGGTAACGTCTTTGCAGTTTTACAGGGTGACATCTTAATCTGAGCAGGGTGACATGAATTGGTTTAATCCCTGGTAACGACAGGAGCTCAAAAACTGGGAGGGAAAGGGATATTTGGGTTTTGTCTAGACCTGGACCTGATCTGACAGGGGACGGAGAAGCCATCATCAGATGACTTGGAGGCAAGATGACATGCTGGCTTTTGAGGCAGAGCAGCTGCTCTACTAGAGGTGCCTGAGGTCAGCCTCAGCCCTGCCTTTGAGTGGACTGTCACAAGGTCTCAGGGAGCCTGGAGCTGTAATTGCTATTGGTCTCTCCATGACTTATTTCTGACTTGAGAGCTTCCTTCAAGCTTGAGGTTGGGAGGGCTTTAACCTTGGACTGTGTGCTTGGGAGACCCTCATGGTGCTCCAGCGGGAGTCTGTTAACTAAACTTCAGAAATGGGGAAGATTTGTAAACAAGTCGCTGCCGACTGAACACTGGAGGGCCCTGACCTGCTCGGACTGGCCAGTTACCCCAGGACGGGCTAGTGCAGAGGCGGGGTGCCGCCAGGCAGCGCCCGTGGACCTCTGTCAGATGTCATCTGTGTGACCACTGTGGGTGGGTAACAGGCCCCCATCTCCAGACCTCCTGGCGACGCCTTCTTTCTCCGTAGACCCCCGGAGGCCAGGGCCGCACAATTCCTCACCTCCACAGTGGGAGGCCAGCCTTGGCAGTGAGCGGGACGCAGGATTCTGCTTTGTGTCCGGCTGTCTGCGACTTGAATTTGATACAAAGTCCGCAAACATTTCACTGCAAAGGCACATTTTATCTCCCTTTCCAGAACCTCCAAGGGAGCCAAGCTTGGTGGCTTTTGCCAAACAGGCTCTCCTCCTTATGTCTGATGTAGTGTAAGTGCTGTTGGTTGCCATGCACCTATTGAACCCTACATCTAGAGCTCTGGATGCAAAAGGAAGGTGAGTGCAGTGGGGAGAAACCAGAGGAGGAAGAGGGGCCAACAGTCCGGCGGGCAGTGGGCGCTGGACTAAGCACACAAACAGATGTGGGGAGGCCAGAATGAAACAAAACCCAGAAACCAAAAACAAAGGCAGACACTTCTGCCCTACTTCCTTCTTCCAATGCACCAAGTCTGTGTTGCTGTGGGCTGAAGATTGAATACTGTTTTGGGGCCTCTGATTATAAACCTGTATGTGTAGAGAGTCAGCTCTAAGATGAGGACCTTCTTCACTGAACCCATGGAATCTCATATTATTAAACCTTCCCCCTTAACTTCCACCTGTTCCTCTCCTTCTCTGGCCCTAAGACCCTGAGCCCATGTCTCCTTTTATCTTTGTTGCCTGTTAATTCTTGTTTCATCAGGTGGAAGACTTGTTCTGGAAATTAAGGTTTTGAAGGCAAGGTTCCTCAGCTTCCTCTCTTTGGGTAGAGCAGGGTGTCCTGAAGATTTCCATAATCACACCTTCCCTATGCCCTCCTGCACTATTATCCCTAGCATGCATCCGACGCCTTTAATTTATAGCCTTGAACTGCAAGGGGTCTTTGCCAGTGTGTGTATTTTGTCTCCAACCAAGTTGTCAGATTGGGTGAAATGAGCTCCAAGGCTACTAGAATTCTCTGATTCTATGTATTTTATTTATTTTTTTAAAAAATTATTTATTTATTTATATATTTTTGGCTGCGTTGGGTCTTCATTGCTGTGCGCGGGCTTTCTCTAGTTGCGGTGAGCAGGGGCTACTCTTCGTTGCGGTGCGCGGGTTTCTCACTGCGGTGGCTTCTCTTGTTGCGGAGCATGGGCTCTAGGTGCGCGGGCTTCAGTAGTTGTGGCTCGTGGGCTCTACAGCGCAAGTTCAGTAGTTGTGGCGCATGGGCTTAGCTGCTCCGCGGCATGTGGGATCTTCCCGGACCAGGGCTCGAACCCGTGTCCCCTGCATTGTCAGGCGGATTCGTAACTACTGCGCCACGAGGGAAGTCCTCCGATTCTATGTATTTTAAGAGCTCTGGCAGAATCTTAGTGACTTCATCTTAATGTGCACCCAAGCCCCTAATGGCATAGCAAGCATTCAGTACATATTTACAATGACCACCCTCTGGGGGCTTTCGGAGTGATTGTCTTAGAAGTTTTCCGGTCAAGCTTTGGGGTGGGTGATGACATTCCTCTCCAGATGAAAGTCAAGAGGCAGACACCACAGAAACCAAGGCCTCCCTCTAACTGCCTCGTAATAAGAGAGCCCAACTGCTACTTCTTAACAACTGTGAAGCCATGATAATAGACCTAATAAATTTTCCTTGCAGTTTCAAGAGGATGTGGTATCTTTCACTTCCTGTCCCAAACTGCCCTGCATTGTTGCGCCATGGGACAGCTGCTTCACATCAAGGCATGGCCATGTTCCAGCCGAGGAAGGAGGGGTGAAGTCTGGCGTGCCACCGTGATGTAGGGGCAACTATCGTAGGTGGTATAGAAGCTGTCTGGACACTAATGTCTAAAACAGGACATTAAAATGTCAGACTGGGAAGAGACCAGACCCACCATTCCAATTTTACAGAGGAAACACAGATGCCCCATAGGGCGATGAGACCTGCTCGCTGCATGCTAACCCACTGTCATTTATCACACATGCTTTCTTGTCATTCTGCTTCTTTCATAAATAGAGGGCAGGGATGAACAGGTGAAGGTATGTGAAGGAGAAGGGGAGGAAAGGTCAGAAATCACCATGCTCCCATGGTACTTCGTATATACATGCTTTGTCACACTTTGCTTGCATTGCGGGAAAACTTAAACAGAGAGAAATTGAACTGACCTCGCTGTGAAATAATGGGCCATTAACGAAGCGGCTGAGGGACTTGAGGATGGTCCCTGCAAAGTCGGTTCTCACCTTTCCCTGAAGGCACTTTTTCCCTTTCATTTTCTAGCAGTGCCATAATGATGTAATTTGTGTCATGTCTATATAAGAAGAGAACCAGCATACCTCCATGAATTGGTTCTGTTGATTGATTTTCTAAGCTTTTGAGTTTTGAAATGATTCCAGATTTTAGAAAAGTTGTAGGAATGGTAGAAAATTCCTATATACCCTCTACCCATATCTCCAGAATATTGAAATTTTTACCATGTTTGCTTCATCGCTCTCTCTCGCAGTGGTGTTCTGGGGCCAGTTTTTTCTGGCTTGAAAGAGCCCATCGATAAAATTTCTGGACCTTTGTGAGCTAGTTGTTTAACATGGCCATTGTTAAACATTAAGTTATTTTAGCTTACAATTCAATATTAAAAACAACGAGTAAAAGTAAAGAGGCAGATGTTGTAGCGACCATGCCTCCTCCACATTCCAAACTCAAATAAATACACAATAGATCCATACTCAAAACATCTTTTTCTGATTATTTTACTACCGTCTGTGTTCTGGAGGTGATTTTCTTTTATTTATAGTAGAAATATGATATCATGGAGTGTTACTGTTCATCTCATCCCAACTGCATCTAGTGAGCTCTCGTAGAGACATATCAGGGCTTGAGTTACTTTTTTTGTTGTTTATCTAGATTTAAGAAGGTGACGAGATGCTGATGATAATGCAGGTTAATGTGTAGTGTGTCTGCAGCTGAATGTGAGTAGCAACCTCAAGTTGGGTGCAGGCGTAAGAGTTTGGCAAAAATCACCAAAAGCATTCTGTGAGAAGCAACTGGCTGTATAGAATTTACAACAAAGTGTACTGCATATTTACTTTTTTTTGTAAATTGTATACTACACGTTCTTTATCGGTAAAATGTGTACTGAACTTTTGTGTATACTGCACGTGTTTTTGGCAAGCTGGTTATTGAACACCAGCACACTACTACATCTATTGAATACATGTTTTTATTTTTTTCTGAGAATAAGGTGCAAATATATTGCTCCATTATCACTAAATACCTCAGAATGAATTTCCTAAAAAATAAGGACATTGTCATACACAACTGTAGTAAGTCATCAAAACTGGAAAATTAACATTAATAATACTACTATGTAATCTACTGATCTTATTCAAGATTTGCTAATTGTTTCAATAATGTCCTTTTTTGCTCAGGATGTAGTCCAGAATCACTCATTGCATTAAGTTCTCATGTCGTCTTATGTCCTTTAATCTGGAATCGTTTTTCATTAAAAAAAAAAAAAATCTTTTACTACTCTGACATTCTTTGAAGAGTACAGGCCAGTTATTTCATAGAATGTTCTTAATTTTTATCTGGTGTTTTCTCATGCTTCCATTTGGATTCTGCATATCTGGTAGGAAAACCACAGAAGTGATACTGTGTCCTTCTTAGTGTTTTACATTGGAGGTATACAATGATATATAAATGAATGAGTATGACTATGTTCCAATAAAACTTTATTTTCGGGCTTCCCTGGTGGCACAGTTGTTGCGAGTCCGCCTGCCGATGCAGGGGTCACGGGTTCGTGCCCCGGTCCGGGAAGATCCCACACGCCGCGGAGCGGCTGGGCCCGTGAGCCATGGCTGCTGAGCCTGCACGTCCGGAGCCTGTGCTCCACAACGGGAGAGGCCATAACAGTGAGAGGCCCGCGTACCGCAAACAAAAACAAAAACTTTATTTTCAAAAAACAGGCAGAGGGATGAATTTGGTCCAGGGACCAACATTTTCCAACCCTTGACTTAGGCTTCAGTGTCCAACATTTGATAGGGTTGACTGAACCTGAGTTCCTTCTGTGAAATGCAAGGTTAAAATACAGAGTAAAAGCTCATTAAGTAGAACTATCTGGGGGCTAAGTCCAGCCCCCTTCATTTAAAAGTCAGAATTGTAGAACATACAGAGAGAATTTCTACAAGTATATCAGGCTACATGTTTTCTAAGTTATCTTTAGTCTCCGGGAGCCAATATTGCCAAGGATGCCCTTTCATATGGTAAAGGCCACCAGAGGAAAATGTCCTTTCTTGTTAGTTGTCCCCATACTTGGGTGTGCGTCATACTCGTTGGTGGAGTTTTCCTCTGTGTGTTCCTGGGCTCTTCTACTGAAACAGAATCTCAGGAGTGGGTTGAGTTCTGTGTGTTTCTATTTTTAAAGCATTTTCCAGGTGTTCCAGATGAAGCCAGATGAGGGACTGGCACAAAGTGAAGAATTGAGATTCTCAGGGACTTATCTTAATGAAAAGATAAGGATAATCTCTAATTACTGCATTGATTTTATGTAAATAGATTCTTCTAAAGGGTTTGCAATATTTTAAAAGTTAATAAGTAGTTAAAGTACTCTTTCCTAAGCCTGCTCTCTAAACTTGATTGCCACTACTGAGCTGCTTATCAAACTATTTTTTCATGCATAGTGAAAAACAAACTTCAGAACAGCCTCTGCTGGATTTTCAAAAAATAGCAATTATTGGACTCTAAAGAGTCTAAAAAGTGTAGTGGAAATTCAAGCCCATTACCATTTATTCATAAGGACAAGTGACAATCAAAACAGTATCTTTGATGGATTAAATGTGTTTAAACAAATAGTTAACTATAATACTAGAGGATTAGTATTTTTGGAGGGCTCTATTTTTGATAGAGCTTTAGCTGGTATTCTTTTGATAATCCCTGTTTTTCCTTGGCAGTCGATGCCTCTGTTTGCTTTGGCAATAGTCTTTTAATGTGTTGCATTTTAACATTATACCCGCAGTACAGAATATGAAATTCTGTTTGCCATCAGGTAAGCTGGGGAAATGACAAAATAGTTGTTTGCAAATTGCTTTAGACCTAAGATAGAGAATCTGAAGATATCAATCTAAATGTGGTTTGTTGATGTGAAACTCTAAGCTATTTTTATGTTAAAAATTATATCAATTATTAAGAAAAATTATCTAAGACTTTCAGTGTCATCCTGGGACATTGTCCCACAAGCCCATCCAAGGGTTATTTAGTTCACTAGAGAATGTACTTTTGCTTGAATTATTACTTTCTCTTGCTTAGGGCTCAGACATTGTGAAGTTACATGTTAACCTAGAGACTTTTGTTCATTCGAGTACAAATGGTTTCTGAATGGCAGAGAAGACAACCTCAACGCTTACAGTTTTATTGTCCTGTAGGTCATTAACCAGTTTGGCCTCTAACTCAAGAAAGTAATTTTGCCAGGTTTTTTTAAACTGAGTGTGTAAACCTCTGTTCCTTGAATTCTCCTCTGAACTAGCTCTTCTATCCTAATCGTCCCTCATTAGTGGATTACATAAGTTTTTTTTTTTTTTTTTACATAAGTTTTTGATTCATGTTTTACATGCGTCAAAGTTGCATGTCTTTCACTTTTTGAAAATCATCTATCTTATTTTTTCTTTAGTGGTCCAAAGTTAGCCGTATTTATTTTCTTACATCGATGACTTTTGATCCTAAATTTTGCTATTTTATAATTGTAGTTGTCAATCATATGAATTAAATATTCTGTCTTTAACCTGTGAAGACAGTTTTTCAAAGTAATCATCAGGAAGACATTTAGTTTAGCTAGAAGATAATTGTTGTGTTCACAGTACACGTGCCAGGTATAGGGTACACTGAGGCAAGTAAGTGGCTCCTGCTACAGCCTTCCTCTGGAGCCTCCAGAGTTTGGTGGGAGGGACAGATAAGCGATGCCATGTGCTGAGTGCTAGGACAGAGATTTGTTCCAGGCAGACAGTCCAGACCTATGGAACTAAGCCTGGCTTTAAGTTCTTTCTTCACTGGAAGGGAGAGCACAGAATTATTCACAAGCTTTATTTAGTCCCTCTTGAGACCAGTAAGACATGAACAGGGCAGCAGCAGAGTAAAGTGCATGACATGGGCTCTGAAGCCCCATGGACTTGGAATGCAACCCTGGCTCCTCCGTTAACTAGTGTGTGACCTTGCAATTGGGTTCAACTGTCTAAGCCTCAGTTTTCTCATCTGCCAAATGAGGATAATAGTACTGATATATAGGATTACTGTAAAGATGAAATGGGACTTGCAGTAAAAGGTTCACTCAGCAGGTCTGGAGTGTTCAAACCTTGTTCCAAAGAAACTGGCCCTTGATGGGCTCCTGGGAGATGACCCCTAAACACTTGGAATATCCTGGCAATTGAGAGTGTCTGTTTACTTGGGACCTTAGGCCACGCCAGATAGTTCAGGCTAACAGTATGATTTATGATGGAGGCCGTGGGTCACACCATTGCAGTTTGAATGCTGGAGGGGCTGGAGACTGAGCAGCTAGGTTGAGCCAGCCTACATGATCGACCACCAATAAAACCCTGGACACCAAGGCTCGGTGACTTCCCTGGTTGACGATACTCTGTGCATGTCGTACGTTGTTGCTGGGATGATTAAGCACTGTCTGTGCAGCCTCAATGGGGGAGGACATCTGGAGGCTCATGCCTGGTCTGTCCTGCACTCTGCCCTATATGCCTTTTACCTTTGCTTATTTTAATCTGTATCCTTTTTCTAGAATAAATGGTAACTATGACTAAAACAGGTTTTCCAAATTGTATGAGTCCTTCTGGCAAATCACTGAATCTTGGGGGGGTTGTGAGGACCCCCAAAACAGGTATAAAGAATAGAAGGTGCTTTGCTCGGCGCCTGGCTTAGAGTCAATTTGGTTCCATCTTTACTCAACTTCTGATGCGTGGCTTGTCCATCCTTTCCAGCCCTGTTATGACCCTTTGGACCCAATGACTGATGTTGCTTTCTCTGCTTGATCTAAAGATTGTTTTCTGGAGACTTTGTTCTGGCGAAGAAAATATCCAACCTCAGATGGTTGACTGATGACGATATTACTAAACAAGGGTCCCTGCGCGTTTAGGCCTAATAATCTATGGCCTGCGCTGGTGGTTAACTTCTGATGCAGGTCTATGTCTTACCTCCCCGACTGGATTATAATTCATGGGAAGTAAATAGTGCTTTTCGTTTCCTTGCTGTGCACAGTGCCTGGTGCCTGAGGTGACAGCATGGCCTAATGGGAAGGCTGGGTTTTAGAGTCAGAAAAAGCTGGGCTCAAATGCAACTCAGCTCTTTACCTGCCACGTCAACTTGGACAAGTTGTTCAACCTCTCCGAGGTCAATACATTTGCACCGTTACCTATTCCACAGGGTTATAAGGAGTTTGATGGTGTCCTGCCTGGCTCAGACCTAAGACAGCAATACCAGCATTTTGAGTTAGGTGGCCCACTCAGGAAGGTTGTTTGTGCACTTTGTGTAGATAAAACTTCTCTAACTGGCATAGAATGTTAGGGGACCCTTAGATGGAGTTTCAGCTCCATCCTCTGGTTTGCATGGGCCCCTGGAGTTTCTTATGAACGAACATGAACTTCACCTATAACCAGGGCTCAGAAATAAACAGACACTGCTGATGGACTGCAGGGCAGGACAAGTGATAAAAGGCAGTTTGCAGGTAGGGACAAATGATTACTTATTGAAGACTGGCTGAAAGCATCTTACTATATGTCAGATTCCATTCTAAGCAATTAAAGCGTAAGGGCTCTTTTAATCTTCCTAACCCTGATGAAGGAGGTCAGTTTTTGAATTTGGAAACTGAGGTCCAGAGAATGTAAGTAACTTGTCCAAGGTGACACAGCTGGTAAGTGGCAGAGCTGGGCTTGAGAGCCAGGCTCTTAAACTTTACACAGCATGGCTCTCATTGAACTAACTGCCTTCCACAGCGCCAGCACACCCAGAGCAGGAGAAGCAGTGGTGAAAATAGGGGCTCTTTATTACTGGAAACATAATCAACTCTCTTGGGGAAAGCTTTCTCAGAGAGTTGGGTGATAAAACAGAAGTCACTATAGCATGAGAGGTCCGCTGCCCCTGCATCAAAAGAGTTAGACATCTGAGGAGGAAAGGGCTTCTCCCTATTGAGAGAGAGAGGTAAATCCTGGAGACTGGCAGGCTGGGAGTGTAAGGCTTTCAGAAAGCAGCCGCAGCAGAGGGACCAGGCATGGCAACCAGGACCTCTGTGGGCTGGGTAGACCAGGTGGCCCAAATGCAGTGTTGGCTCCTTATTAAAGCTCTGTACATGGCGGTGAGGAATCAGGGTGCTGGCAGCCCAGATCTACAGCCAGATACCAGAATAACACATTCCCTTTTCATCTTTTTAAGACTTCTTATTGGAGTATATGAAAGAAACGGGAAATGCACACACCATGTATCCAGTTCAATGAACATTTATAGACTGATCCCAGCCTGTGACCAGGATCAAGAATCAAAATGTAACCAACACCCAGAAGTACCACTTGTACTTCAAGTACAAATGGTACTTCAAGCCCCCTGTCATCCCTCCCCAAGGACACCACCATCCTGACATCTAAAGCCTTTGGTTCATTTTGCCTAATTTTTATCTTTTTTCCTCCCTCTTATTCTAATTGCTTTATTGAGTTAAAATTTTTGTAAACTGATGAAATGTGTGAAAAAAGAGAGATGTAGTTTTTTTTTCTTTTTTATATCTTTGTTGGAGTAGAATTGCTTTACAATGTTGTGTTAGTTTCTGTTGTACAACAAAGTGAATCAGCTCTATGTATGCATATATCCCCATATCTCCTCACTCTTGCACCTCCTCCCACCCTCCCTATCCCACTTCTCTAGGTCGTCACAAAGCATTGAGCTGCTCTCCCAGTGCTATGCAGCAGCTTCCCACTAGCCATCCATTTTACATTTGGTAGTGTATGTATATCCATGCCATTCTCTCACTTCATCCCAGCTTCCCCTTCCCACCCTGTGTCCTCAAGTCCATTCTCTACGTCTGCATCTTTATTCCTGCCCTGCCACTAGGTTCATCAATACTGTTTCTTAGATTCCATATATGTGCATTAGCATACGGCATTTGTTTTTCTCTTTCTGACTTACTTCACTCTGTATGACAGACCCTAGGTCCATCCACCTCACTACAAATAACTCAATTTCGTTCCTTTCTATGGCTGAGTAATATTCCATTGTATATATGTGCCAGATCTTTATCCATTCATCTGTTGATGGACATTTAGGTTGCTTCCATGTCCTGACTATTGTAAATAGTGCCACAGTGAACATTGGGGTTCATGTGTCTGTTTGAATTATGGTCTTCTCAGGGTATATGCCCAGTAGTGGGATTGCTGGGTCATATGGTAGTTCTATTTTTAGTTTTTTAAGGAACCTCCATACTGTCCTCCATAGTGGCTGTATCAATTTACATTCCCACCAGAAGTGCAAGAGGGTTCCCTTTTATCCACACCCTCTCCAGCATTTATCGTTTCTAGATTTTTTGATGATGGCCATTCTGACTGGTGTGAGGTGGTACCTCACTGTGGTTTTGATTTGCATTTCTCTAATGATTAGTGATGTTGAGCATCCTTTCATGTGTTTGTTGGCAATCTGTATGTCTTCTTTGGAGAAATGTCTGTTTAGGTCTTGTGCTCATTTTTGGATTGGGTTGTTGTTGTTGTCATCTTCATATTGAGCTGCATGAGCTGCTTGTATATTCTGGCGGTTAATCCTTTGTCAGTTGCTTTGTTTGCAAATATTTTCTCCCATTCTGAGAGTTGTCTTTTTGTCTTGCTTAAGGTTTCCTTTGCTGTGCAAAAGCTTTTAACTTTCATTAGGTCCCATTTGTTTATTTTTGATTATTTCCCTTACTCTAGGAGGTGGCTCAAAAAAGATCTTGCTGTGATTTATGTCAAAGAGTGTTCTGCCTATGTTTTCCTCTAAGAGCTTTATAGTGTCTGGCCTTACATTTAGGTCTTTAATCCATTTTGAGTTTATTTTTGTGTATGATGTTAGGAAGTGTTAATTTCATTTTTTTACATGTAGCTGTCCAGTTTTCCCAGCTCTATTTATTGAAGAGGCTGTCTTTTCTCTATTGTATATTATATTCTTGCCTTCTTTATCAAAGATAAGGTGACCATATGTGCGTGGGTTTCTCTCTGGGCTTTCTATACTGTTCCATTGATCTATATTTCTGCTTTTGTGCCAGTACCATACTATCTTGATTACTGTAGCTTTGTTGTATAGTCTGAAGTCAGGGAGCCTGGTTCCTCCAGCTCCGTTTTTCTTTCTCAAGATTGCTTTGGCTATTCAGGGTCTTCTGTGTTTCCATAGAAATTGTGAAATTTTTTGTTCTAGTTCTGTGAAAAATGCCGTTGGTAATTTGATAGGGATTGCATCAAATCTGTAGATTGCTTTGTGTAGTATAGTCATTTTCACAATGTTGATTCTTCCAATCCAAGAACATGGTATAACTTTCATCTGTTTGTATTGTCTTTGATTTCTTTCATCAGTGCCTTATAGTTTTCTGCATACAGGTCTTTTACCTCCTTAGGTAGGTTTATTCCTAGGTATTTTATTCTTTTTGCTGCAGTGGTAAATGGGAGTGTTTCCTTGATTTCTCTTTCTGATTTTTCATTGTTAGTGTATAGGAGTGCAAGAGATTCCTGTGCATTAATTTTGTATCCTGCTACTTTACCAGATTCATTGATTAGCTCTAGTAGTTTTCTGGTGGCATCTTTACAATTTTCTATGTATAGTATAATGCAATTTAAACTGACTGCTTTGGTAAAGACAAAGGTGGTTGCAAAAAATTGCTGTCAAAGTTAGTGTGGGTGAGACAAGCATAAAAGATTGGGAAAAAGAATAAAAATCTCAAGGGATACTACACTGAGATTGCTTTGCAAGTAGCCTTAAACTTTTGTTTGGCTTTCAAGAAGCCAACACTAGAAATCATAGATAATGCATTATGGTTATGGTTGAAGCAAAAAACCCAACTTAGAGCACCAATGAGGGGATCCACATTTAAAAAAGTAAATAAGGCTTAGCCCAACATCAAAATACTGGTGTATGTAAGTACATTTTTAGGGTTTAATTAAAATGTTAATGTGCGTATCATTTTTAATGATTCTCCACTTTAATGGGCTCTTTTCTCTCTTAGCTTTGAGATATAATTGACATATAACATTGTGTAAATTTAAGGTGTACAATGTGATGGTTTGGTACACATATATCTTGTGAAATGCTTACCACAGTAAGGTTGGCTAACCCATCCTTCCCCTCACATAAGTGCCATTTTGTTGCTATTGTTAGGGTGAGGAGATTTGGTACCTACTCTGATAAGAACTTTCAAGTACACGATACAGTGTTGTTAGAAGTAGTAACCATGCTGTACATTAGATCCTGGGAACTTCTTCCTCTGTAACGGGAAGTTTGTACCCATTGCCCTACGTGGCCCCATTACCACCCCCCTAATCCCCCCCAGCCTCTGGCCACTACCATTTATTCTCTGTTCTATGATTTTGGCTTTTTTAGATTCCACATCTAAAAGAGATCATACAGTATTTGTCTTTCTCTGTCTGACTTATTTCACTAAGTGTAATGCCTTCAAGGTTCATCAGACGTTGCTGCAGATGGCAGGATTCCCTTCTTTTTTATGGCTGAATAATATTCCATGGTGTACATGTATGTATATATATACATATACACACACATATATATGTATACACCCCCTCCCCCCCACACACACATCTTCTTTATCCATGCATCCGTTGATGGACAGTTAGGTTGTTCCCATGTCTTGGCTATTGTGAATAATGCTGCAATGAACATAGGGGTGCATGTATATCTTCAAGACAGTAATTTCGTTTCCTTTGGAAGTGAAGTGGGATTGCTAAAGCGTATCAGTTTTGATCTTTATATTAGTGGGATCATTCCTGTGTTTTCTTTTGTGTCCTCCTTCTTTGCACAGCTGTGTGTCTGTGCTCTTTATCCATACTGTTGTGGGTGCAAGTTGCTCATTCACTCTCATTGTGGCTTAATATTCCGTTGAGTAAATGTATTGAATAGCACAACATTTTCATCCACTCTGTTGTTCATGGGCATTGGGGCATAGTTTCCAATTGGGGGCCCCCTCCCCTTTTGAGGATCCATAGAGAGACACAAGAAGGGGGAAGTTTGAGACTCTTTCATGGGAGGGAACTAGGGGCAAATTCTTATGGTAATTGTCTTAGGACTCACAACAGGGGATTCTCAGAAATATTTGGAGATGAGGAATGAACAGGGACCTGAGTTCTGAAATGTGAGGGGTTGCCTGGACATTTGCCTTCATTTGTGGTCAACACCTGGAGAAGCCTGTTATGCATGGGTTATGAGGATTGGAAACAATACATGAAACACCTAACCTGGCACCAAATAGGCACCCAATAAACGGAAGTGGTGGATATTATTATGCACACACTGAATAGTCACTGTTAACTTTATGAATCAATATTTATGTGTAACAAAAATGGGATATGCTGGGGCTTCCCTGGTGGCGCAGTGGTTGAGAGTCCGCCTGCTGATGCAGGGGACACGGGTTCGTGCCCCGGTCCGGGAGGATCCCACGTGCCACGGAGCGGCTGGGCCCATGAGCCATGGCCGCTGGGCTTGTGCGTCCGGAGCCTGTGCTCTGCAACGGGAGAGGCCACGACGGTGAGAGGCCCGCGTACCACAAAAACAAAACAAAACAAAAAAAAGGGATATGCTAATAAGAAAGAGAAAGGTGTGTGAAAAGTTGTACATCGTCCAAGTGGGTACTGTTTTCATCCTCCCTGGAGGCCACAGAGGCCTACAGCAGACTGGGAGGGCTTCAGGCACAGAATACAGCCAAAAGGAACCCTAGGAAGTTCCATTCAACCCCTTCATTTAGCACACAGAAGGTAGAGAGTTCTGTGACTTGTCCCTGGGAGCCTCTGAGTGACTGCTTCAGCTTGTAAAGGCAGAACCAGGAGTCCTGGTCAAAGGAGAGAAAGAAGCACACCTCACCCAAAGAGGCAGGGATGAGGGGTGGGGGAATTCATTGGTTTACAAAGTCGATTTGTTGAAGGTTAGGTGGAAGATAGCCTTAGGATCATTTGGAAACCTGGTCTGGAATGTTCCAGGACTCTCCACTCATCTCTTAGTTGGTTTTTTCCTCTCAGAAGACTTTCTTCCCAAAGCAGAAGTAGGCATCTCAGCTTCACTACCGGAGAGGGGCCATCTCACTTCCTCAGTCCCTAAAATTAGGGGGAGGCTCTGATTGGTCTTGTTGGGGCTTATACTTCCCCTTGTGGCTCGGGAAGGAATGCTAGGGTATGCTTTAATTGGCAGCCTCCTTTAGAAATATGTGTTTTTGGGGGAGGACCAGTTCCCCCAAAGAAGGAGAGTAGTATTTCTGGAAGAAGCAATGCGGGGGGGGGGGCAGGCAGAAAAACCACTAGGCATCCATGGTTTCAGGTAAGATGCTTTGGATTGCAAGTAACAAATCCTAACTAACAGTGAGGGCAGGTTGTTGGCTCACATGACTTAAGAATTTCAACATTTTGGTTAGGTTCAAGGAACCTAGCTTCAGGAACATTTTGATTAGATTCAAGCTCCTTTTTTCTGTTATTTCCTTTTGTTGGATATTTCCTGCTGTGAGTGTTAGTTTCATCCTCAGCCTAGCTTCCAGGACAAAAAAATATTCATGTCATCCACTGAAGTCCCAAGGTTCATTCTGATTGGACTGGGTTAGGTCACAAGTCTAGCCCTGGCCCATTTTGTTGTGGTCAAGTGGAATACACTAGTTGGCTTTTCCTAGATCTTGGTCCACCTCTGGAGCTATGGGAGAGTTGGCTGCCCTAGCAGAGAGAAGCATGGATGCTAGGGTTGGGGAGCAAGCCACAGGGACCCACTTTATCATTAAGAAGACAAAGATAGGTTAAAGAAATTACCCCAGATCACACACCTAGTAAATGGTAGTTATAAGATTTGAGCTGAAGTGAGCTAAAGTCCACTTAATCCCCAAGATCATGAGCATTTGACTAGAATTCCTGTCATATGAAGCTGTCCCTGTTCTCTATTGCTGCATTACACACTACTTCAAACAGTACTTCAAACAGTAACAAATTATGATTTCTCACAATTCTGCAATCTGGGCTGAGCTCATCTGGGCATTTATTCTGTTCCATGGGGCTGGATCATCCAAGATGGCTTTTCATTCACAGGTCTCGTGCCTCTGTTGGAGTGGCTGGAAGAGCTGGGTGTTTTTAGGCATTTCTCTCTCCACTGAGCTCACCAGTAGGCTAGATAGACTTTTTCACATGGTGGCCCAGGCTTCCAAGTATAAGTAAGGCATCACTTCCAAAAGGATAAGCCTCTGCTTATGCCATCCTTGCCCATTTTCACTGGCCAAAACAAGTCACATGGCCATGCCCAGCATCAATGTGGGAAGAATCTACACAAGGTTGTGAATATCAGAAGGCTTAGGTTATTGGAGACCAACCAATGTAATGACCTCAGTGGTGTACTTTTGTCTCCTTCCAATGTAGAAACTATTCTGCCCTAAGGCAAGGAGCAGAAGCCTCTTTTTTTTTTTTAGTTTATTCATTTTTAAAATTTATTTCTTTATTTTTGGGTGCATTGGGTCTTCATTGCTGCACATGGGCTTTCTCTAGTTGCAGCGAGCGGGGGCTACTCTTCATTGCGGTGTACGGGCTTCTCGTTGCAGTGCTTCTCTTGTTGTAGAGCATGGGCTCTAGGTGCGTGGGCTTCAGTAGTTGTAGCACGCGGGCTCAGTAGTTGTGGTGCATGGGCTTAGTTGCTCCGTGGCATGTGGGATCTTCCCGGACCAGTGCTCGAACCCATGTCCCCTGCATTGGCAGGCGGGTTCTCAACCACTGCACCACCAGGGAAGCTCCGGAGTTTTATTTTTATTTGGTTTTATTTTTTAAGCATAGGCTGAACTTTGAGTTGTTTGATTTGGTTTCTCCCCCTTATGTTTTGTTTTGAGAGCTTCATATGTCTAAAGTAAAGCCATGGTAGGATGCCATACCGTTCATCATCTTTTTCAGACACCCAACGCCTATGTTTTACTTTTGGCATTCTGCTGGGACAAAAAGAGGAGAGTATTTCAGAAGGGAGGCCATTTGTCACCCACCCAGTGGTCTCCTGTAAGGCTGTTGTGTGTTGTTCAACTAATAAATATCTAATCTCTGCTCTCCCCAGGACCTGGGTGATCTGTCTGCTTTGAGCTGCTTGCAGGCATTCCACGTCTTCTGTTGGTAAATAAAGCAGCTTTAAAATTGGTATCTTTTTCCTATAAAGCTTGTCTTCCTGATTCTCTCTCTTTCCTTCTCCCCTTCTAATGTGAAACCAGTTTGAATATATTCAAGTTTCTAAACGGCAGGGTTAGGATTTGTCAAGCCCAATATTCTCATCATATACATTTTTGTTTTTGGAGGGTGTGTGAGAATGTTTATTTTTATTCTCTGGTTCCCTTCAAGGGACACGGTGCAACCGTTTTCTTAATTCAGTTCCACTTCTTTCCACATATGGATACTGTTTAAAGCTTCGTATTTTATTATCTCCTCTCATTGCTCTTTTATCTCCTAGCTTGGCATTTTTGGAGGAACTTATTCTATTGATGTGTCCACCCCACTTTAGCTGTTTCTCTAACTCTGGTTTCATGGCTCATAAAGAAGAAACAATTTGAGAGCATCACATTCCTGGGGACTCTCGGTGGTAAATGTTTTGAAGTCACATGATGGCTCCGTCCAGTGGATTTCCAGACTGTTTGCAAAGAGTGAGTCAAGTTTCCATCCTAGTCCAGAAAATCAAAATTGGATATCAGTTTCCCTTTCTGAGATGCTGAAGCGTGGAGAATGCCGTGAGAATGCCGATAGCTTTTGGCATCTCTGGGTCTGCAGGATGAACTTCCTGAGGGTTCATTAAAGACTGAGCCTGTATACTGCTCGGTATACTCCTCAGTAGGGTGTTGGTTTCTGGCTCCGTGCAACTGAGAACCGTCTGAAGGGAGATCACGTGAAGCTGTGAGATTATTTACAGTTCTTGCCATTTCACTTGAACTGAAGGGTGTTCCAGCCACATGGAAGTAAGATATGGATTCTTCCAGGGCTGGAAGGAATCTGAGATATCAAGTCTATTCTCATTTATTAAATGACCTTTTCCAGCTAAATAAGGCTCTTTCCTGGCTTAGGACAATTTCCACGGATGATTTCTGACTTTGGCCCCCTTTTTGACCTCTAAGCCAAACCCTGTGTATCAGAGTTGATTAAGCCTCCACCTTGGTCTCTCCTTGTTAGGGGTTGTGGGAAGCCCTAGCCAGGCCCATTTTTAGGGAAAATTTTGCACCAGCCCCTCAATGATTTGTGTGCCCATCCTTCAGTGTAGCGTTGTTGCTTTCCCAGTCCATATAGATCTAGCTGGAATCATCAGACCGACCATTTGAGTTCTAGCCAATGGAATATGGGCAGAAGTGATGAAACCACTTCCAGATCTGTCCCTCAACCCCTGCTGAGTGATCCCGTATGTGCATTCTTTCCTAGAATGCCGGCTGATGTCAACTCCCAGGGCCAGGGGATGGGACCCAGGTGTGGAAGAGCCCCTGCCAGCTGTGTCCACGGTGGCTGTGTGAGCCGAGGTCTGACTCCTCTGTTCCCCACTGTGTCCCCTGCCCCCCACCACTAGTTCTACCATGGAGCTTATGTAAGAAAAATTTAACAACTCTATATTTTGTTAAGCCTCTGAGAAATTGTAGCACGTTGGTTATGACAGAGAGTATTAGCTGAACTCATACTCAGGGAATTTCTAGTCTTTCATGGGCTGCTGGCCACTACTTCCACCTTGGGCATATCCACGGTGAGGAAAAGTCAGGAGACCTCTCATTGGTCTCAGCTGTTCACTCCTTTTCAAACTTGCTGAAGCTTGTGAGTAGAAATGCTTGATACCCTTGAGTTTCATTTCTGCCTTTCCCTGAACCAAAGGCTGGTTCTTTCCAACCCGGGCCTAAGATAAACTTGCTTTTTGACTACCATTTGCTGTTCTCTATGTAAGTAACGAACGTTAATTAAGTCCCTGTTAATTATGTCTGTCTAGCCCTGGGCTGGGACTAAGAGAAATAGCAAAGAATCCAGTTTTTCTTCTCAAATTTTATAAATTAAATAGAGAATCAAGAGATCCGTACAGAAATCAACTAGAGGATAATATGATGCCAGATGTAAACATATTCTATAGGAATTCAGCAAAGGGAAAGACTCGTGTGGACTGACTGTGCTTGGTCGGAGAAGCTTTTAGCCGATGGAAGGATTCTATGTGGCCTAGAAGGGAGCCTGGGCACCAGAGTGATGTGAAGTCTCATAAGCCCTGCTTAGCACGAAAAGAGCCCATCCTCTTCTCTCTGGAGCAAGGGAGTTAGGTTTGGCCAAGCAAAGCTGAGGATTTGAGGTGACTGGAGAAGGCCAGAGGGGTGCGGAGAATGACTGGTATTTACACTGTGTTCTCACTGGGTTCCTCCTGGGAGATGAATGCAGGATGGAAAGGGAAGAGCCTGAGGGTTGGTTTCCCTTGTTCTAGGCCTTGGAGGGGACATAACCCCTCTGGGGTCTCTGTCCATAGCACACACTCCCCTCTACCAGTGGTGTGCTGCAGTCAACTCTATTGGCTTGAGAGGGTTGATGGATACATTTTCAGGAATGTTGTAGCCAGCTGTTAAACCCATCTATTAGGATTATAAATTAAACGGTGTAAGTCTTATATAAACTTACAATTTAACAAACTACATTAAAACAAAGGTAATCACAACTGAAACTCATCACTTCCCTGGTATTTGCTACAGTTTTCTATTATCTGTGCTTTGCAGGTTACTTACAAGTGTTGTAGCTGTTTGGTGGTCTTACGGGCTGAATTATGTCCCCCCAAATTTATATGTGATGTTCTAATCCCCCAGTCTCAGAATGTGACCTTATATAGAAGTAGGGTTTTGCAGATGTATTAGTTAAGATGAGGTCATTAGGGTGGTCCCTTCATCCAGTACGCCTGATGTCCTTATAAAAAGGGAAAATTTGGACACAGGCATACATACAGAGAGAACACCGTGTGAATGTGGAGAGATCAGGGCAATGCTGCAGAAGCCAAGAAATGCCAAAGATGTGGCCAGCAAATCCCCAGAAGGTAGGAAAGAGGCCTGGAACTGATTACCCTTCCCAGCCCTTGGAAGGATCCCACCCCACTGACACCTTGGTCTGAGACTTCCAGCCTCCAGAACTCTGAGAGAGTTAAGTTTCTGTCATTGAAGGCTCCCCATCTGTGGTGCTCTGTGAGACAGCCCCAGGAAGCGAATCCAGGTGGAAACACTGTACTGTGGAACCATGTGCCCCTCCCCCCGCTCCCTGCCACTCCCCCTCCCCAGCTCCTCATTCTTTGACTTCCTGTTGAGAGCTTGAAATCTACCAGAATAGGCTGAATTGTAAACACACCCCACAAATAAGGGTTCGATTCATCATTTCCTTGGTTGTCTAGACAAGGGGTAGGTAAAGTACAGCCTGTGGGCCAAATCTGGGCCCCCTCTTGGTTTTGTAAAAGTTTTATTGGAACGTGGCTGTGCTCACTCCTTTATGTATTGTCCGTGGCCGCTTTCACCCTAAAAGGGCGAAAGGGCTCACAAAGTTGGCAATATTATCTGTCCCTTTAGAGGAAAAGTCTGCTGACCTTTGGCCTGCAGTTAAGAAAGTGATGTGGACAATGTTAAAAACACAGATAAAACTTTAAAGTGTGCTTCTGTGTAGCCATTACATTGTGATAGCACAGAAAATTGAGAAAATATGCTTCCTGTATTTGAAGACTATTATCTGATTCTGCAGAGAAGTTGCTCTTATCATGGACAAATGAGTGAAGTTCTGACATAGATCTTTGTCATTTTGCTCTCCTCTTGTTCAGCATATGTGTCAGGAATATCCTTGTTCGTCAGTGACAACCTTAGGGTTGGCAACAGACATGAGAGTTTGTGGAAAATCAGTGGAAGCGTCTGTGAGAATCAGTTGGCTATAGGGAATTTACTTGTGTGTAACAGACCTGTGTCTGTATACATATGCACATACCTATGTCCCCTGGAGAGCCTGTTGTTGAACATTTACCAGCACGCCGTGCCCCCAACCTCCACGCAACACTCACAGCTGAGTAGAGGCCACCCAGTGTGTGGGTTTGTTGCCGTATGACTTTGGCCTTGGCTAGGTTTCACTACTGTGTCGATTTGGCTTGTCTAGAAGAGCACTGTTGGTGGAAGCAATTGCGGTAGAAAAGCTCAGGGGCACCAAGGAGCTTGGCCAAGCTAAAATCTGCTCTGGGCGAGGAAAATGCCAAGCATTCCCGGGTGAAGTGGACCTGCTGGCCCGCTGATGGAGGGGCTCAAAAGCAAATCCAAGTTCGGACTTGCTCCCACCAGCAGTGGAAGTCCTTATGCAAGGGGGTGACAGGGTGAACGTGCTGATTTAAGAAGACCTGTCTGGTGACAACATGAGGGACACATGGGGCAGAAGACCAGCTGGGGGCTATTGCAACCCGTGCCTTAGAAAAGCCTCAGAACGTGATGGCTCTGCCCGAGGCATGTGTTCTGGCATTTGAAAGGAAGACTGGCCAAAGGTTAAGAAACGGGATCGTTGCTTGTTTGTGGAAGTCTCAGTGGACCCCCAGAGCCTGCAAAACAGAAAAAGAGAGAAGCAGTTCTGAAAAGCTTTTCCAAACGGCTGTCATGTGGCTTTCTACCATCCCTCTGCTGCTTTCTGGGTGTTCAGTAGAAAGGAAGAAATAGTTTTTCAGTAACTTTTGCTCAACCACAAACAGATATGCATGGAGGGTCTCACTTTAAAACCGAGACTGTGCATTTGCGGTAAATTGGGAAGGCTCGGGGCTCCCTGGAGACTATATGAGGGGGGTGCTCCCATAGCACCTTGGGTTCACCCCTCGCAGAGCCCTGCAACCTCTGCCCGGCCCTCCTGGCCTGTGAGGGCAGATGCTGAGGCCGTTTCCCACAGCGTAGCAAAGACCCAATAGCTGCCTGTGACTTTGGGAGCCTGTCACCACCCCCCTCACCCCAGCAAGGAAGTGACTTCAACCAGCATCTGTTCAGAGCCCCTTCCCCACTGGGAGCATCCATCCCTTGCCTCTTCCTTCTGAGCCCAGGTTGATTGAAGGCAGGAAGGATTTAAGGAGCTCTGGTTTGATGCTCTGGCACGAAGCCACCAGACCTTAGTTTGCTTCCTACCTGCTGAGTTGGATCCAGTACTGGTTACTGGGCTTGTGCTTTCTCCTGATGCCAGATGGAACAGGTCTGTCCACGGCGGCCCCCTGCTCAGCGCTCCAGACTCCTGAGAACTGGGGTTTGGATTTGTTCATGCCGGTCTCTCTGTGGCTTGCAGAAACGGATTCCTGCCCCTGGTCCCTAGCCCACAGCCTTGGTCACCTGCTGACAGATGGTCAGATAGTGGCCTAGCTGCATGCCTTCCTACATCTCCCAGTGTGGCCTGTTGCTAGATTTTCCCTTTCCTCCCTCTGAATTCAACTTCAAGTATGCGGTGGAGGAAAAGACAATGACTTTGAAATCCACCAGATTGGGGCTCAAACATATGATTTGTCACAAAGTAGCTGTGTGGTCTTGGGCAAATTATTCAACCTCTCTGAGCCACAGTTTCTTAATCTGTACAAAGGAGATAAGACATCAGGTTGTTCTAAGGATTAAAAGAGAGAGCTTAGGTGGAGGGTCTGTTATTTAATACTATGCTCTCAGACCCGCTCACCCAGATGTCCTTCAAATGCAGATTCTGGTTCAGTCACTCTGGGGCTGGGCCTGGGATCCTGCCTGTTTAACCAACTCACAGGTGATGCGGACACTGCTGGGCTCCAGACCACACTTCGAAGAGCAGGACATGACATTGACTCCCTTCTAAGCACCTGCAGCCTCTAATACCTGCCTTATCCCAGAAGGAGGCCCTTACTTCAGGCCAGAGACCCCTGGTGTGCCCTCCCCGCCACTCCGTCCTGCCCTGACAGGAGATCTGTCCCCAGCTTTCATAGCCCAGGAGACTAACAACAAGGAGAAGCTCTTTGCAGAGGAAGAAAGGAAACTCGGCTGTGTGTGGCGGTGAATTTAAAATAGGGACGGTGGACGGGACAGACGCAGGAACAGGTATTCCACAGGAGCAGGTATGTGAGGGTTGCTACACCTATTTAGAATGACTTAAGAACTTATCAGTCTTTTGAAATGTCTGATGAATGAGCCCTAGAGAGCTGGGCTGTGGAAAAAAAAATTGGAGGGCCGTCAAAGCTCTGTCCCTGAGCTGATAAAAAGTATGGAAAATTGCAGGAAGGAAGGCAAAAAAACAATGAGGGTGCGTGTGTGTATTTGTGATCTAATTGGTTTTTATTCCCAGAAATGCCCCTTTTCTTCTCCTCCTTGATTTTTTTCCTCGCTGAATGCTTTTGTGTGAAACCTTTGGATGCATGCGTCTCCTTGATCCAGGCGTCCAAACGCCGTGCTTCCCCAACCCTTCACGTAGTCTGTAGTTAACCCGCTGATTAAGGGGTAACCGGGGTTTCTCCAAGCCATCCAGCGGGGCTGTGAGGCTCTCCCCGGGGGAGGACCCGCAGTGGCTGCCTGATTCACCCAGCAGCTCATACCTGGGACTCCAGTGCTGTGGGCTCTTCTGGTAGGAGGGGTGGGGACCAATGGGGAGTCCCTCAGTGTTTGTCAACGGCCTTGACAGTGATGCGGCTACCAGAACCAGCACCTCCACAGCTGATCTAGCTGCTCTAGGTGTATTCTGTCTCCTTCAAGGAGGCCTCATGAATGAGGAGCCTGTGTGGTTTCCTCTTCATTCTGTTCACTGAGGCCCTGGCTTAGAGTGGGCGGGCGAGTGGGTGGGGAATTACCAATCTCCCATCTCCCCATACCAGGACACACCCTGCCAGGACAGTGACAGAGCTTTTCAACTGCTTTTTAGTTCCTCTTCTCCTTTTAGGAAGCTGGCAGTGGTCCAAAGGGAGCTGGACTAGAAGAGTTTATGTCCCGTTCTCTGTGTGGCCCTGTTTTGCCACAAGAGGGTCTTTGTACAGGGATTGGCGGCTGGTGTCCAATGGACAGACCTTGCCCTTCCCCAGAGGCTTCTCCTGTCCTCAGCTTAGGCCTGCCTGTTGGAAACTCCCTTACTTAGAGCAGCTTCCTGCCGTTCCACATCCTGAAGCACGTCTGTCTCCTGAATGTCTGTTACCACACTTCTCCTCTCTGCTTTCTAGACTAGTCCTTTATACACGTGTAAGATCTTAAAGGCTAGGATAAATTGTCCTTGAGGGCGGGAGCCATGACTCATCTATCTTTATATCATTTTCATCGATAGTGTTCGAAAATACCTACTCAGTGGGTGATTGGAAAGTTGGTGTACTTTAAAGCCATATCTGTCTGTAGAGCCAGCCTCACTTAGACCTGGAATTGATACTCCTGTGCTGCTTTGTCCTGTCCCAGCTCCTATGGACTATTGAATCTTTTTGTGCAGTTGTGATGAGCAGATACACCACTTGTTGTACCACATAGATCCTAAGAAAAATATTGCCAGGCCGTTTTCAAGTCAAAAGCCACATAGTTTAGTGTTTGGAAATACATGGTTTTTTGCAAATGCTGAGACTAGAAAAGTAAGCTGGAATGCAAAACGCTTGCTTTAAAATTCTTTAAACATTATAACAGGTATTTCTTATTCTTCTTGCTTTGGAAACAATTCTCTGCAGATCTTGTAAAGAGCCCCCTCTGATCCTGGCAGCGGACTCAGGCCACTGTGGCCTTTGAATGTTGGAAGAGTCACCCTGCCTGGGTCTGGGAACTGTTCTGCTCCTGGTCATCAGTAGCGGGGGGCAAGGGACCAGGGGCCGGAAGCATGGGCCTCCTTTAGAGTGGTGAAAAAAAAATCAATGACTGGCAGAAAAAAAAAAATGTATGGGGAGGGAGGGAGGACAGTATGGATCAGAAATGCAAGCCTCGGGGCTTCCCTGGTGGCGCAGTGGTTGAGAGTCCGTCTGCCGATGCAGGGGACGTGGGTTCGTGCCCCGGTCCAGGAAGATTCCACATGCCGTGGAGCGGCTGGGCCCGTGAGCCATGGCCGCTGAGCCTGTGCTTCCGGAGCCTGTGCTCCGCAATGGGAGAGGCCACAACAGTGAGAGGCCTGCGTACCGCAAAAAAAAAAAAAAAGAAAAAAAAAAGCAAGCCTCTCTAATTCACTGCTTCTTCCTCCCTCCCGTTCCCAGGCCAGCTCCCACACAGCTTCGTCACCAAGAGTGGGTCTGAATTGCTTTAACTGCTGAGATCCCAGCTCCAGCGTGACCGTGAATCATGGGGCTGGAGGTACAGCACTGGGATTAAAGGGATTCCCCTATGTCGCGAGCCTGCCAAGCAAACCGACGGGGCAGCAGTCTCTGCAGCCTTTGCCCGGGACACTGACGTTGTCCTGCGCTCTGTCAGCTGCAAAGGTTTCATATCACATGATGGCTTTTGTGTTGTCTCAGGGACGCCGGGAATCCCTAACTCAGGGCAGTTGGCTGACCTTCTGGAGGAAAGAGTGGCTTTTCCGGGCTGCCTGCACCTCTCCCTGTCCTGGCAAACTTTGCTTCTCCTCGTGGAGTTTAGGCAGCGGATTGAATTGGTGGCTCTGTTTGCTTCCATGTGACCTTTCTGTCGCAGTGCTTCCTTCCTTAGCTCCTCCCTCAGTGCCTCTCAGACCCTCATTTTAAACAAATCTCTGGTCCAAGTGACTCTGGACAGAGTGACCTCTTGGGTCAGCTGGATCAGTTGCCACATCTCCCAGTGTGGGCTATTGCTGGATTTCCTTTTTCTTGGGGTGGACGTATGTGCAAGCATGGCTGTTGCTTAAATTTCTGGACTCCAAAATAGTTAATTAACATGTTCCCCACCCCCCCTCCCTGAAAGGAAAAGAATTTTCTTCTCCTCTTTGAATTTGCCGGCTCTTGGCCACGCAGCCCATTTTACTAAGTGTAAATGCATCTGTTTTGTGAGGAACAGAGACGCGGAGGCATTTTGCTGGTCGTAACTGAAAGGCCCAGCCCCTCCGTGGGCCCCAGCGTCATCCTGGGCTTCATGGCTCCCACTGCAGGCATGTGGATTTTTATTTCTCAGGCTGGAGTTTTGTAGTCATGCTGCTTTAGGGGCAGGGGACTGCGTTCCACGGTTGTGTGACGGTGAGAGCCCTCTTGGCGTATCAGCTGTTTATAAGCTAATGTAGACCTAGCACCTACTCTGCTCATGTGCTCTGTACTGAGAACAGAGACATGAATGGCAGCCTATGTTTGAGGAGCTCTTGGAGCAGGGAGGCAGAAACTTACGTAAACTGCGGATTGTCATGTAAGGTGCTAGGTCGGCGGGCCTGGGTCTGTTTGTAACATGAATGTTTCCAGGCCCTGCCAGCCTGTGGGTACAGATGAGGTCAAATTCACTGTCGGAACTCGAATTTCACTGGCCTCTGCCCCTCCCCCAGAGCGTAGACCCTCACCAGTTACATCTGGGAGTCCCTCCTCCTTTCCTCCTTTTTATTTGGGACCCTCGTGACCTCACCTAGACCTCTGCCAGAGTTTCCTCACTGGCTTCACTGCCTCTGGTCTCTGCCCCCCTCCATTCTGTACCCAGAGTTACTTCAATAAACGACCCTCCTTGGATGGGGTCCTGCCGGAATTGGCGTTCTACAGGATTCCTCTTGCTGGTTAGAGCAAGGTCCCAGGATATCATTAAAATCACATTGCTAGTTATTGGTCTATTAAATGTTTTTACAAATATGGTTTTTACTTTACCCGTTTTCAGACAGAATTTGAAACAGTTTCCATTCATCTTTCTAGTTAGTCCCAACCCATCAGTCTCAAGGGAAATGGCCGTTTAGAATCAACAACTTTATTTGTTCCACCTGGATATCTATGAAATTGGAAAGGATTAGAACTCTTACGGAGATGCTGATCCTTACCAAATTTCAAAAAGAAAGATTGGAATTAGGCCAACCATAACTTTATTCACCGTGGGCTTTAAGGACTCTATCTGAAATGGATTTTCTGCAGAATGTACCCTGCCCTGGTATATCATGTGTAGGTATTGATGGAAGCCACTGGACAAACAGAGCAGTGAGTACAGGACATCAGGGTGTTAATTAGACAGAGTATGAATCAGACTGTGATGTAAGAAATCAGGAAACTGAGACTTCCTCAAAGGGTTGGCTTTTAGCATTGACCAGTGCAAAAAACTACAATAAGAACGTTTAAAAAATGCTTTGCTAAGACCAGAAAAGAGCCGTAAGGACTTCTTATGCATTAAATTAACACTTAGGAAGATTTTACCATAATGCGTACAATCTAGATTTTTCTTGTTTTCATTCTGAAGGGAAGAATGAACTTCAGGAAGCTCTTTTTTAGTATATGTTACACAAGCTATGGGGATTCAGGTGGGAGATACTGGTGGCCTAGGTCTGGAAGGGACTTTGCCTGAGGACCTGGAAGATATTTCTCCTGAGTCAATTACTGTCAAACCAAGAGGAAACTGATGTAGGGGAGGAAAATGTTTTCCTCGACCCTCTTAGGGTCCCTGGCTGGGGCTGAACGTTAAACCGACAAAGAGAAATTAATGAGATTTACGTAAGTTTTATGTGATACAGGAGTCTTTGTAAGGAAATGAAGACTCAAAGAAGCAATTAAAACCGTGTGTTCTTATGCCAGGTTTGATGACAAGTGGACAGTCGTGGAGAAGTGTTATAGGACAAAGGGTATGAGGTGAGGGTAGTAAACTGGGGACATTCAGCCAGGCCTATGTTTTCAGGTTCTTCTCGGTGTCCCTCTGTTTTAGAGATAAGGACGGTCCTCTCCTCCAGGTATGTGGCTGGGGGGGGCACCTCTCACATGAGGGTTTTATGACCTGCTTCAGGGGAGAAAGGCAGGGGGCTGTCAGAGTAATCTCCCTGCATCTGCTGTTTTCTCAAACTCCTTCAGCTTAAAATATTCACTCTGCCGTGGTGCCATGTTTTGGGGTAGCGCATTCTGAGCCCCACCACTGAGGAGGTTACTCAGAGAGGGAAGCCAGGATCTGGGTAAGGGAGGCAGGCACCTCCACTCTCGTTATCAGAAAATGTCATCATTTTATCCCTACAGCACTTTGTTGGAAGGTCAAGACATTGTAGAAAGAGATCCAGGCAGGCTGGATTAGACAAGGAAATCTCCACAAGGAGAAAAGAAATTGCCCTTGTGTCTGAGGGATGGGCAGGTGTCAGCCAGCCAGGGGCAAGTACGTTCTCGGTGGGAATGAGTGAAGTGGGGTGGACGTGAAACAGCGGGGTCGGGGCCTTGCTCTTGGAGAAGGGATGTGTTGGGAATAGGAGCCTATGTTCCTAGGAGGGTAGGGCTGTATCACTAGGGCCATGAGAGCCAGGGAAAGAAGCTTAAATTTAACGCTGCAGGAAGCTGGAAGCCATGGAAACAAGAACGAGACAGATTTGGAGAGGAAAGCCCGGGTTTGGGGATGTCGTAATTTGAGACGTGAGGGCTAGGCCTGAGTGAATGTGGTCCCGGTGGGAAGGACTACATGCAAAAGACAACTTACAGAGAAAAAGTACTGAGACTTGGAGACTGATTGTTATGGGAAGGGAAAGAAAGTGTTAAACATGACAGCAGGGTTGGGGCCCATAGAGACCCAGGTGCCAAAGATGAGGGGACGAGCTGGATGGGAAGAAGGCTGATGAGTTTTGCTTTGGCTGTTGGAGTTTAAGGAAAGGTTGAGAAACCCAAGTGGGACTCAACTGCAGGCTGCTTCCTAAAGCCTTGGAGACAGAGATCTACTCCGAGGAGATGACTGAACCTGTGAGCGTGGAAAAATGTTCTCTTAAAGGAGTGTGAGGAAAGAAGAGCAGGGGGTCCGAGTCGGGGCCTGGGACTGGACGTTGAAGAGGAACCTACGAAGCAAACAAATGTTCCCAGCCAACGCTCGTCCTGTGCGAGGCCTTGCTGCCTGTCGCTCGGGGTGTGGCATCCCTGACAGTGGCATCCCCAGTGCCAGAGACAAGCCACGCAGGACCGGAAGCCAAAGAGATGAGGGTGATTTGCTGCATTATTTGACCTACACGTTTTGGTGTCTAGTTCAGGGCACGATTTTAAACATGGTGCCCTCTGTCAGGCTTAAGGTCCATATTATCAATTGCCTAAGCTGGTGCTTAGAAAAGGACTCTGTAATTAGGGTTGCCAGATCTAGCAAATAAAAATAGAGGATGCCCAGTTACATTTGAATTTCAGATAAACAATAGAAAAAGTTTTAGTATAAGTATGTTCCCAACGTTGTATGGTATGTACATACGTATAAGAAAATTGTTACTGTCGATATGGAATTCAGATTTAACTAGGTATACTGTAGTTCATCTGGCAGTTCTGTCCTCTGAGGAATTGTCTGAGTTCAGCACCAAGGGGGCCATCTTCACTCCTTTTCTTAGCTGAGAGGCTCCGTCCCCAAAACACAGTTCATTCTCTTTCCTCCTTCCCTCCCATTGAATCAGATGATGGGTGTAATTCAGAGCCAACCAGGGGTTGTTCCACACTCATCACGTCCCTGACAGGACACAAGGCATTTTCACACGTACAGTATTGGCAACTTTTTCAGGGGATACAACACTTGGAAATCTGATGTTTTTGGAAAAAATATCCTGAACTTGAAATAGTTTTACCAGCAATCTAGATGAGATGATGGTGTTTGCAGGTGTGCAATAAAATATTGCCATAGAAAAACACATGTATCCAAAACAGAGCCATTATGTTTTTAGGTCATTCCACTGATAACTGGGAGGGATAATTTATTGAGAGATTAATTTTGTTGTATTTTCACCTCCCCCATCCTGCAAAACCAAGCCTTTGTGTTACGAGGCCAAAGCACGTTTTATTGGTACCCAGAAGACAATCCTACCCAATGCTTTGTTTTAAAGACCCTTTGAGAAGTGCTGAACTGGGTAGTCCAGGAGAAGAAGGGGGCGAAGGAAAGTATTTGCAGTTGAGGAGTTGCACTGGCTCAGTGTTGGTGCGTGGGGAGTGGGAAATTCCATAAAACTAAGAGGAAAGGCCAACTTCGGGGTTTTCCAAGTGTGGAAGGGCCTGGGCCCCTCTCATGCCGAGGGCCTCCTAAGGACTGTGGCTGATTGCTATAGAGCAATGGTTAGGGGTGGGTCTCACCTAGCCATGAGTAAGTCTGTGGACACAGTGACTCTAAGAGGGCATCTCCCAAGTCCTTTCAGAATAGATTGTCCAGACCTTGTCAGGCAGCCAGTGATAGTCTCTCTTCTTGACTAAACTATAGTCAAGCTCCTTTAAGCCAGCTAGACCTTGACCTTGGGCTTTAGTGTCTATCCTTGTTGGGCCTGCATTGCCCAGTTCTAGCAAGAATCCTGTTAGGACAGTTTAGAGAGAACCCTCACCCTTAATACCTGATCATCTTCCATATCTGATCAAATGCCTCATCCTCCATCCTTGGTATCTGATCATCCTGGTTTGTCTTCAGCAAGAATCCTATCAAGTTGGTTTAGCCAGAATCCCCTCTTATACCTGATGTCTCCTCTTAGTAATTTTCCATCTGCCTCCACACCCCTCCTTCTTCTTGGCTATAACCCCCCACTTTTCTTTATTGAATGCAGTTGTCTCCTGAATAAAGTTTTCCTTGTCATTTTTAACAAGTGTCAGAATAAGTTTTAACACCAGTTCACGACAGCAGCAGGAAGAGAAGGTCTGTTGGTCGTGATGGCGGCCTCCCCAGCTCAGCCTCCTGGCACCTCCCTCCCCCCTCTTCCTCCCTCCTCCCGGTCCTGGTACCACGTGGAACTCATGACGCCACAGAGGCAGCAAAGAAGCCCCAGTAACAACTGAGACTGCATTTCCCACCAGCCAGGCAGGTGGGAACCAGAAACAATAAATTTGATTCAGAAAGAGAAAAAAAATCCTATTATCCTGCTTCTTGAATTGCAGATTAACATTCTGTCCCAATTTTCCTTCTTGCTTCTTCTTTTAGTCTAAGAGGTCACAGAAACTACAAGTTTAAGTAAAATCTGAAGAAAACCCTGAAGAATATTCTACCCGTTACCTTAACGCTGCTCTCCCATCTCCTATAGCAGAGTTATGAAAATAGCACCGTTCAGACAATTGTTAGCAGCTGAACATCTCAGTTAGTTCGGGGTCACAGGGATGCAGTTAGAAAAACTGGATGTTATCTCATCATGGAAGGCTGCGCACAGGATGCTGACATTTAAAAACCCCATGTCCAGTGTAACACAATGACTTTATTTATAGACTATCAAGGATCTCAGACAAAAGTGATACATAGGGAGAAATACAAAGAAGGAAGGGGCAAGCCGTAGAAGTCTGAGGCTGAACGGAGAAGGAAACCCCCAGCCAAATCTGAGACACATCAAGCTTTTGTCAGTTCCTGTGATTAGCAGGAAGTTGCGATGACTCACCGCATCCTGTCACCCTTGCTCCGCGCTCCCATTTATACCCTCCCAGGGTTTTAAAGCCCTGATTTGTGTAGAAAATGACACAATTTGTCAAAGAATGACTGTGCTCTGTTTGTCATATCTGTAGTTTTCAAAAGCACAAAATGGTTGTACATCTCAACATCTAAAGCTGACTGAGTCACCCCAGGATGGCCTTGCCTTGGAGGCTGGTGCCATGTGGCAGGAGGGCACCCAGGGCGACCTTTGAAGGGCTTCTTCATGTCTCCCTGGGGACACCTGGATGGGGAGGGAGTGGGGCCACCTTGGCCTTCAAGTCTTGCCATGCATCTCTTACTGAAAGGAAGTATCCTCACTTGAATATTCAAGAGCAGGTGAAGTTTGTTTAGCTTTTCCATCTACCAGCCTTGTTAGGTTTTAAGGCTGGGTGGAGAGAGAGAGACAGACAGACAGAGAGAGACACAGAGAGAGACAGAGACAGAGACAGAGAGAGACAGAGAGACAGAGAGACAGAGAGAGAGAGAGAGAGAGAGAATATCTCCCAACAGAATACAGATAAGATCAGCAAGGGAAATTCTACTTTGTTTTCTCTTTTGCTCTCCTAATTGCCACTTACTGGGGTTATTCCTTTCTTAGATGGGCCTCTACTTCACTCTCACCACAAACTATTATGATTTAAAAATTAAAGTGAGATATCCTGGCTCATCCATTTCCTTTTAATAGGATGACCTATGGTAATCAATAGAGGAAGTGCGGGAAAGGTAACGAATGTATGCGCTTGTTGGAGAGTATTGAATTAAGTGATATGTGTGCAAGGTAGAAAGATGAGATCATTTAGAAATGAGTTCTTTTTTTTAAAGTCTTTGGTCATTATCACTTGCATTTAGAAAACCAATCTGAACTGGATTTTTTTCCCCTTAAATCTTTATCACTCCTTAGGTGACAGGATGCTATGGAGATAAAACTCAGAACTGGCTTTTAAAAGGAAAAGAAAAGGAAGATATAATCTGTTGGCTAAATTTATGGAAACAGCCACAGAAAAAAAACCCATTATTCACCTGGCATGGCATGTAGCTTTATATATTTTCTCTTTTCTGTCCACCTGACATTTGTCCAATGGTTAGAAACACTGAATGATTACAAGTTCTGGTGAAATACCACAGGTGAATAAAGAGAGAATTTTGGCTGAGTTTAAGGGGCTTTCCTGGGAGATGATGTATTTTGCGGCCCAACACTTCCTTACTTAGCCCGCAGATCTGATTTCTTTTGAAAACAAGCCCTAAGTCTGGAACTTTCCATGCTTAGGGTCCACATCACTTTCAGGAAAGCCTAGAGGATGTAGCTGAGTGAAAACAGGACTCATTATGAATGGTTACTGCTGTCATTTCTCACTAGGAAGACTGGGGACGTCAAGGATCAAATGACCTTTTTATGCAGTGGTGATGTTTCTCTGTGTCTCAGCCTTTTCATCAGAGTGACTGTGGCTGAACCAGGGGGAGAAAAGCTTTTGTGGAAAACATTGGCAGCATCATAATTGGCGTCCAGTCATCTCAGAAGTCTTTACGTAACTTCCCGCAGTCATGTCAGAGCCAATGGGGGTGGACGTGCCTCTAACTCTTCTCTTTGGATTGTGCAAGGAAGCAAGTCAGCTTTAGCAATTTGCAAAGAGTTGGAATTCATATCCCTGAGTATGGTCCCCGAGTCTACTTTCCCCATCCGTGACTGCACCCCTGCAAAGAAAGTGCCTTCTGTGCTGTACTAGAGCTAACTCTCAGGAACGCACATGAAATGACGCAGAGGTGTCACCGCAAACCTCAGCGATGGGTGCTCAAGAGACGAGCGTGCGATTACTTCCAGCAAACGTCCGTTTGTCCCCAAAGTGTTCTAGGCCTTGCTGTACAGAATTCCTTTGGTTTTCTAATTTAAATGTGGTCAATGGTAGCAAAAAGGAAGAGCTTCTCCCCTCTTTCAGTTTCCTAGGTGGTTTTAACTGTGAGACTCCCTGGAGTTTTACATCAGTGCTTGGTTCAATCCTAAAAGAAGTTGCCTCAGGCATGGCAATTTTGCCTGCTTTGTTCCTATTCTCTCTGGAGAGTCAAGTATTAATAAATGACTCCCTGGGGGAGGTTTGGGCAACCCATACTAGAAAACAAATTGAAGTGTAAAATTCTTGGAATGGTGTGTATACATACCATATTCATTGATGATTATCTACTCTCCTTCCCAACAATTTCGGAAGAAAAATGTGTGGCTGACGTAATTCCCCAGTTTTCCTTCATCCATGAACTCTTTGCTTTAAAACAACAGCCCAAACCACAGATACTTTAGTGAGTAGATTAGAATCTTTCCAGGGGACACAAAGAAATTAAGAGGATAGTTATCTGTTTGCCATTGAATAAGGGGAGAACAGTTATTACTCTGGTCACTGCCTCTGCTCCCAGGCAGCTGCCTTTCACCCAACTCTGGCCTGTCACTTTTGAGCTGGGAATCAAGAGCTGGTGACCTTCCATGAGCCCCTCAACTTCAGAACAGACATAGGGCCTTTTGTCTAGCCCAGTTTGGGACGGTAGCATTTGCCTAGTTCACCTAACTGGGTTAAAAATGTGTGAGAGACAAAAGTGCAACTTAAAAGTTTAGAAACACCTAAGGGGGTTCGGTACCTGAGGGTACCAAAGTTTGTCTTTGCCTTCATATTTTTCTCCCCAACGTGCAATCTCTACCTTTCTTCTCTGCGTAGCAGGGGATAGCTTGCAGAAGGGAGAGGAGAAACCTCCCAGAGCTACTGTATTTTATTGATTTGTACCTGGTCTTGTTCCAGAATTGTTGTTAGATGCACACATGATTAACTATGTCACTGACTGCTGCGTTACTTACTCTAAGTCTTTTTTTACTGCAATTCCATTGACGACCTTGGCATAGCCAAAGATTAATGAAGATGGATCCAAGTCCTTACTACTAAGCAAAGAGCCTCCAAGCACAAGATAATGGATTGGCGAGTTATCTTCATAACCATAGGAAGTCCATTTCAAATAAGAGATGTCAAATGAGGCAGTTGTATGCTAGATAGAGCAGGTCACTAGTTCTCTCTAAAGGTGCTGGACTTCCTTGCCGTGTTATTTATTGATGAATATTGGGGAACTAGACATGACAAGAAGAAAAGAAGGGCGTGAAGCCAATCACGTGGCCAGTGCATTTGGCCAGCTGAGCTGGCCAACTGCAAGCTATCCCAGGCCTTGAGAATGGTATAAAGGGGGTATAAAGGGATGGGCAATTCCAGGGCTGCACCCACCCATCAGGGGCTCTGCTGGTGGTCCTTTGAGGATGACCCTCACCCCAGATCGCACCAAGCTATTCTAGTCTTGATGGCCAGTTTTCTAGGTATCCACAAAGATGGCTGCAACCTGTGACTACAAAGGCTATGTGAATATCAGGGAAGTTTAAGGCTGGGTGGTGCTTTTCTTTTCTTTTCTTTTCCCCATATTGTGACTCAACCTCCCTTTTTCTAAACACTTCATTTTCCTTTCATAATTTATCCAATCTCTTTCATAAAAATTGCTTTGGGTTGCAATAGAGTATTTTGGAATTCTCCTGCTCTGCCTTGTATTTCTCTTTAATCATTTGTGCCTAAAAGATGGTTTTTTGTTTTTTTGTTTTTTTTTTTCTTTGACGAGTACAGAGTGAAGAAGCAATAACTGGTCAAGAGGAAATGTCACTGAAACACGAAGATCCCTAATTGTTTGTTTGTTTTTTTGCCAACACTCCAAGAAGAATGTTCCCACAGAGCAACAGTACCATAAATAGACAGAGAGCAGATAAGGGTCCTCAGCAGTCTCTGTCACTAGACAGCCTTGGTGGTCACTGTATTTCTTTCTCCAGAATGCTGGACTCATTTACCAACCTCATTCCTGGTGACGTGTGTGCTGGGAAGAGCTGCCAAGTGTTCGTACTAGTTAGTACTAGTTGTTAGTACTAGTACTCGTGTTAGTACTAGTGGGGGCGATGGGCCAGCTCCCTGTGGGCAGCAGTTATTTCCAGTACAGGGGACACCATTGAACTCACATGAACAAGGTCCACAGAAGGATCCCAGGAAGGAGCCAGTCAGCAGATGGCAAAATAGACTCAGGGTCCCACTTTCCATAGGGGTTTCCCAGTAGCCAGAGGAGCTGTGCCCAGGGCATCATACACACACACGCACACACGTCACCTTGTGTTACCTTCACCTCTGTCTGCCCAGCGGTAACTTTTGACTGTGATTTTCTCCCCCCTCCCCGCACCCCGCCGGCTTCTGCAGGAAGCAGCTTAGTTTTTAGAAAAACCAGGCAAAGCACCATCACACTGGGCTTCAGCTAGCCTCTTGCTTTTTTTTGATTCTCTCTGTTCTTGCCCACAAGCCACACATCTCAGGCCTCAATCCAGGGTGGTAAATGTATTTTGCAGGAGTTTCTATGTATCTAGGGTACAGCTCTTCTTTCATCATTCTTCACGTTTTCTTTCATCATGATTCGCTTTTTATTTGGTCTGCTTTCATGTCCCTAGTGGTGTCTCAGCTGACAAGGTGGACTCTTCAAGTAAGAAGTTGCATTTCTCCCTTCTCCTCTTAGATGTGTGGAGGTCTGGACTAATTAGACTATTGAGGAAGTGATGGGTAAAATCCTCCCACATCTTTCTTCCCGGAGAGGTAGCTTTCGAGGAGGCAGGTGTGTTGTGTTTTAAACAGGATCTTTATACATGTGTAAGAAAACCTATTTTGCTGACTGTTTTCCACCATATGAACAGGTGGTCTCGCTGTGCAGCCACTTCCTCAAATCTTTAATTGTTGATTACACATGAAAATGTCTTCGTTTTCATGTGTAATTGATGCAGACAGTGTGGAAGCACTTGTAAGGTGGGTTGGCAAGAGAAAACTGAGATGTTCTGGGATGAAAAAGTGTGCTGAGAGCTTGGGGGAAGGGAGAAGAGAATGAAGGCTCAGAAGTGGTTTTGAGCCAGATTTGGAAGGGCTTAAAGCCAGCAAGGAGTGTGGGCTTTTCCTTGAAGGCTAAAGGGGAGCCCTGGAAGATTTTAAGCAGGGCACAGATTCACGTTTAAGAAACATAGTGACGGCAGTGCTGCGAAGAACGGCTGTGAGGGGCACAGATGGTGGGCAAAGAGTCTCATTAGGAGGCTATTGAAGAAATTTACAGGAGAAGTGATGAGGGTCTGAACCAAGTATATTAGGAGATGAATTTGAAAGATGTTGAGAAAGTGGAAAAGGTGGCGCGGATTTCTGTCTTGCCTTACCAATAGCCATTCTAGCCTTCTCTTTGTGGCTAATGAGATATGAACCAAATGAAGAGCCTTAATTCTCTTCATTCTCTATCTTTCTTTCTGCCTAGAACTTGGGAATAACCATCTTGTAACCACGATGTGCTCTTAAAGATGGGAGCCTTGTGAAAAGTATGGCAGAGAAGAAAGACAGGAGTCCAGGGCCCTGATGACATGGTGGACCCAACGTACCAGCTTTGGATGGTCTGACTCTCATGCTGTATGAGAAAAATAAATACATCTTTTCTTGTTTAAGCCACTGTGATTTCCATCCATTTCCAGCCAGTGGCCAAAAGCAATTCCTGACTGAGACAAATGTTGATAAATTGGGTGTAGGGGTGAGCAGAAGGCTTGGAGGACGAGCTCTGATGTGTTGCTGGCAGACGGGGTAGATGATGGTGCTAGTTGCAAAGGCAAGGAATGGAAGGGGAATTTAGGAACCAGTACGCACTTCTCTTTGTGTGCATCGAGTTTGAGGGATCTCTACGACGGCCAATCTATGTCCAGGAAATAATGGCATGTAGACCTTGACTAGTGGAGACATATATATGGAAGTCATCACTTTACAGATAACAGTTGATGTCATGGAAGTGTTTTAGGTAACCCAGGGAGAACATAAGAGAAAAGGGCCAAGGACAGGGCCCCAGGAGCCCACCTCTTGATTAATATGCCCATGAGCTGGACAGTGAAGGAGCATACAGAAAGTAAAGGAAGGGGCCAGGAGAGAGTGGTACCATGGAAATCAAGAACGTCCAGAGGACAGAGTGGTTACTAAAGACACAGTACTTCGAAAAACAGAGGAGAGGGAATTCCCTGGTGGTCCAGTGGTTAGGACTCCGGGCTTTTACTGCCGAGGGCCCAAGTTCAATCCCTGATCGGGGAACCAAGATCCTGCAAGCCACACAGTGCAGCCAAAAGAAAGGAAAAAGAAAGAAAGAAAACAGACAAGAGGGTTCAGGAAGGAAAAATGGCCAGAGGATTCCTTCCTTCTACAAAAAGGCTGTTCTCAGAGTGATCTTTCCACAGGAGGTGGGAATCCTTCGGTGGAGAGGCCCCCTTTTCACAGGGGCCATTTGTGTCATGACACCACAGCACTTGCGATTCTTTTGGAGTCTTGCACTACCTTATTTATTTCATTAAAAAAAAACAAACAAAGAACACCATTCCGTCCTCCACCAATTGATCTATCTCCCCAGATATGTCAAATGATGTATTTTATTTAAGATCAAAGTGAATCCCAAATATTCATTTTAAGTTATTTCTTCATAAAGAGTTTTGGGGGATCCCCTGTAGCACACCGAGGTGAAACAACTGAGATTGGATTCTGTACTCTGTTAATTAAATAGATCACTAGAGAGTCTCTACGAAGGGCTCTGCTATAAGAGGAAAAATCGGTTTTTAAAGAAGGTTAAAAAGAAAGAAAGACAAGGCAGAGGGCAAGAATGCTTTGGTTTGCCCTGCGCGTGTGGCAATGGCACCAAAAGAACATACCTACCCTCTACTGGTGGCGTCCAGACTCTCGTGGATGCTTTGGTCTTTGCTGGATTCTGAGCTGAGGTATCACGGGCTAGATCTGTCTTTTGTCTCTTAAGTCAATTAGTGTAATGTGTAGGGTTGTTTTCCTGAACTTTTAATTTATTTTCTTAAACTGAGAAGTGAGGAGATATGTCTTCTGGGGACTGGCCTCAGATTGCATCAGCCAGGAGCTCTGAGGACCAGCTCTCTCCCTGGTCCAGGTCTCTCAAGATTGCTCAGAGAACTTGTGCAGCTTCTTGCTCAGAATGACCAAAATTATTGTTTTCATCTTTAAAGGGCAGTTGCGAGGTGAACTCACTGCTTTTAGCTTTTCTAATAGTGCTTTCCCTAAGGAAGGAGTAATAGTGCTCATCTGGAATATTTTAATTGGAAAGATATCTTACTTGATCTCCCCAAGAAGGACCCTAGACACCACTTTGGAAAGGAGTGCCTTGTCACTTAAGAGTTGTGGCTCTTCCTTGGCCCGTTAGCCAGCTCTGGGAGGATCAGCAGCAACAGGAGCGTTCAAGATCGCTCTGAACATTTACTGGGAACTTCTTGAGTGTAAAGTTTCTCTTCAAGATGCCACACAGTGACTCAGTAACGGTATGATACCTGCTCTCAAACTGCCTAAACAATCAGGGAAGCCACTGTAGTTTGAACTCCTCACTCTTAGGCTAGATAGCTATAAGCATATGCATATATAGGTACATAACCCATCACACGTACAGAGATACTATAAAACTGTGCTTATCTGGCGGCCACTTCTTTTTTTTTTTTTGAGCGAGTTTTTTTTAAATTAATTAATTTATTTTTGGCTGTGTTGGGTCTTCGTTTCTGTGCGAGGGCTTTCTCTAGTTGCGGCGAGTGGGGGCCACTCTTCATCGCGGTGTGCGGGCCTCTCACTGTCGAGGCCTCTCTTGTTGCGGAGCAGAGGCTCCAGACGCACAGGCGCAGTAGTTGTGGCTCACGGGCCTAGCTGCTCCGCGGCATGTGGGATCTTCCCGGACCAGGACTCGAACCTGTGTCCCCTGCATTGGCAGGCAAATTCTCAGCCACTGCGCCACCAGGGAAGCCCCAGGTGGCCACTTCTTCAGCCAGCTCAGCTCTCCTGAAAAAAAGCTGAGGTTCTCTGAGTAGACACATTGATGCTGAAAAAAAAAAAGTTATGATTCTACAGTTCATGCATGATACTTGCATTGTTCCAAATTTGTTTCTCCTTATTTTAGATATATTCTAGATAGCATTTCCAGAGCATGCAGGATTAGAATTGTGGACATGGGCTGTCCCAAGCAATGGCTATAGACCACCTACAAGGAGAAGTGATATTCCAGAACCTGACGTTAAAGCAGTAGTTGTCAAACTTGCCTGACACACATCAGCATCACCTGGGCATCTTTAGTAATTTCTAAACCCAGGCCACACCCAAGATGGAAAAATCACAATCTTCAGAGGTGGGTACACGGGCATTGGTAGTTTCGGAAGCTACCTGGGTGATTCCAATGTGCAGACAAGGTTGGGAGTCACTGCACTGATGGTTAAGAAAGAGCAGTGGGAGTTTAATTGTGTGGCATTCTGGGGCTATTTCATGTAGGAGTAGTTATCCTTCACATTTCTATAAGCAGCCTGTGTCTTCCTTGGGGTGCATGGAAGTGAGACAGTGTCCTGGGCAGGGAGCAGGGATATGCTTTTCTTTCCTGGTTAATGGTAGTCCAGAGAGGTGTCACTGTATTACAAATATAACCCACATGAAAGGTGCCTTTTCTGTCTTGCGGGGTTTGTCCCCAAGGATGGTCTGGAAATGGGCAAGATGGGAACTTGAGGGCCTTCAAGGTGGGGCACGTTGTAGTCACCACTTGGATGACAGCCTTCAGAGATGTTCCCTCTCGGCTAGTACAGCCTCGTCTCCAAGAGGCTATCACCACTTTCTGCCAGTGATTCTGGAGGACAATGGACACTCCTGCTAGTCAGAGGGTATCCCACACGGATGCCCCCCATCTCTTTGGGGCATCCTTTTTCACTTTCCACAACTTCTCCCTTTTATGTTTTCCTGTCTCCTTGTCTAGGATTTCCTGGTTCCAGACTCTGCTCCCTGGGACTTGGAATCCTTCTCTGTGGAAGTGGGGAAGACTCTGTCTCAATTTTTAATTCTTGGGGCCTACATATTTCACACCTTCAGGCATTTGTTAAGTGGCCACCACTTATCTGCTCTTTTAAGCTTCTGCTGTCATAACAGAGGGTGGGGTGAGCCCTTACTCCCCTGCACAGAGGTGGGAGGGGGCAGAGAAGTGGGGGAAACAGTAAGGGCTGGACTTCTCTCCTGGTGGCAGCCCTTTTTTTTTTTTTGCATCAAAATATTTAATATTTTTAATATGTGTTAGACATGTGAAGTTACATTTTTATACAAAAATCAGTATAATGAAGGAAAAAATACTGTACGAAAACCTTGTCAGCTCCCCCAACCTTTATACAACGAAGACTGGAGTCACTATCTACAAAACTATAAGGTCTTTCCATTTAGGGTTTCTGTAAATTGTTTCCTTAAGCACTTTTTTTTTTAAGTCACTTTTATTTTATTTTATTTATTTTTTGGCTGCTTTGGGTCTCTGTTGCTGTGCACGGATTTTCTCTAGTTGTGGCGAATGGTGGGTCCTCTTTGTTGCGGTGCGCGGGCTTCTCGTCGCAGTGGCTTCTCTTGTTGCGGAGCACAGGCTCTAGGTGCGTGGGCTTCAGTAGGTGCAGCACACAGGCTCAGTAGTTGTGGCTTGCGGGCTCTAGAGCGCAGGCTCAGTAGTTGTGATGAACGGGCTTAGTCGCTCTGCGGCATGTGGGATCTTCCCGGACCAGGGATCAAACCCGTGTCCCCTGCGTTGGCAGGTGGATTCTTAACCACTGTGCCACGGGGGAAGTCCCCCTCAAACACCTTTTTTTTGCGGTACGCGGGCCTCTCACTGTTGTGGCCTCTCCCGTTGCGGAGCACAGGCTCCGGACGTGCAGGCTCAGTGGCCATGGCTCTCGGGCCCAGCCGCTCCGCAGCACGTGGGATCTTCCTGGACCGGGGCACGAACCTGCGTCCCCTGAATCGGCAGGCGGACTCCCAGCCACTGTGCCACCAGGGAAGCCCTCAAACGCTTTTAAAAAGCACCGTGTAGTAGTTCTGATCTAGAACTCCTGCGTTGGGAGAATGAAGAAGGCAAGTGGGAGGGGAGGAGTCTTAGTTTACTCTGCCACAAGACACTGCTCAGCAAAGGATCTTACTGGAAACTGTCTATACTGTAACGCGAACTTGTAAGACAGCAAGCTATGAATTTTATGTTCCATATATTGCATTGTTATTAAGGCAAAACTCCTTACAAATGGATTGGATAACAGCCTGGAAAGAGATACACAAAAATGTTAGCAGCAGTTGCCTTTAGGATGGTTTGACCATGGGTGATTAGAAAAATCATTTTCAGTCTTCACAAGGAACGTATTATTTTTCTAATTAAAAAAGAAAAGCTATTCTTTTAAAACAGGATGTCCAATATGATGCACCCAAAACAACATAAAAATATTTCAGGCTTTATTCATTCCTACTGTTTAAAAAGCAGGGGAGAGGATCATCTACTTTAGCAAGATCTATCAAAAAAGGCAGTGGGGGTAGTTAAGATGTAAATTTTCCACCTCCTAAAAGAGGCCCAGGTTTGTTTCTTGGTCTGTGTAATGAATGCTTTCTCTTTGTTTACCTTCCTTTATTTAAAATCTCCGTCATCGGGCTTCCCTGGTGGCGCAGTGGTTGAGAGTCCGCCTGCCGATGCAGGGGACACGGGTTCGTGCCCCGGTCCGGGAAGATCCCGCTTGGGCCCGTGAGCCGTGGCCGCTGAGCCTGCGCGTCCGGAGCCTGTGCTCTGCAACGGGAAAGGCCACTACAGTGAGAGGCCCGTGTACTGCAGAAAAAAAAAAAAAAAATATATATATATATATGTATATAAAATAATAATAAATGAAAAAAAAATTCTCCATCATGGAGCACAGTGCTTGGCACATAAAAAGTAAGAGCTCAGTAAATATTGGTTCCGTTGAATGAGTGGAATAAAATCTTGATACTTACAGGTAGAGGTTTTTTTTTGTTTTTTTTTTTTCCTGGCTGCGCTGCGCAGCTCGTGGGATCTTAGTTCCCCGACAAGGGATTAAACACAGGCTCTGGCAGTGAAAGTGTGGAGTCCTAACCACTGGACCACCAGGCAATTCCCCAGGCAGAGCTTTTGGTTAGCTTTGGTTATTTTGGTCCCCCCTAAGTAATTATGACAAATGAAATGATTTCTGTAACAACACCAACAAAATTAACAGACCAATTCTCTAGCCAAAGGACATATGTTGAGTTCATACTCAGAAAAAAAGGGAAGCTTCATGGACTGATTAGGATTGAGCATGGTTTTGAAGAAATCAGTAGAAAGTTTATAGAAGGAACAGGGATGTTCCAGACACGTGGATGAGCTTTTGCCAAGATCTGATGACTGGAGAAAGGTGAGCCTAGAGGGTGGCCAGGTTGTTGACTGGGGCAGATGGTGAGGGCAGGAAGGAGCCTGGCAGGGATCACTGTCAGATAGAATGGGCTTCGCTGGTGAGAAACCGTAAACAAGGATATTAGATTTCCTTCTGATGTTTGTAAATGCAGAGCGTTCGCAGGGTTTTGTCGGAAGGTGTTCCTGCAGACACGCCAGCTCTCTCATCCTTCACTCTATGGCAAAGGAGGAGACACTTCCTGCAGAGAGGGATGTGGGGGAAAGCTGGTCCTCTGCTGAGCGGTCATCCTCATCCTTCTCTCTGTCACCCAGTTTTCCAGGGAGCCTCTGTTAGAAGAGTGAATGTTATAGGACAAGCACAGATGAGAAAACTGCTCCCTCTGAAGATGCAGTGTGGCCTTGAGCATCTAGGAGGAGGAAGAATGTGATCCTTTCCATGATACGCTGAAGGGAGCCTCCCTTCTCCTTGTCTCCCAGCCCCCTCACTCCCCACTGAAATGTCCTCCATTGACCTCTTCTCTGTTCCAGATGCCCATTGCCTGTCTGGCTCTCCTGTACTGTCCCATTTCTCTCTCAGGCTTCACTGATTTCTCGGCTGACTGCTCTTACCGTGTTCCCACAGCTTCCTCTACAGCTCATGTAGCAATAGACTTGGCGGTCCTGCTTTCTCTCCTGAGCTCAGACTTTTATTTCCAGGCACTTGCTGGATACATCCTACAAGATACCTTTCAGGCAGCTCTACTGTAACGTATCCCAGACTAAACTCATTTTCCTTCTTCCCCCCAGACCTGTTCCTCTTTTGTTTCCAGTCTCAGTTATGGCCTCGCCATTCAGATGGAACACCTATTTGCTCTGGACTCCCTACCACCCACCTCCTATGTCTAGTCAATCACCACATCTTGACCATTCTACCTGTGAAATGTCTGCTGAATCTCTTTACTTTTCTTTGTCACCTGCGTGCGAATTTTGTTCTATCGCCTCTTCTACTGGGCCAGTTGGTTAACTCTTAACTGGCCCTCTCGCCTTTGATCTCTCTCTCTCTCCACCGCCGCCCCCCTCACATCTATCCTCCTTATTTTCAGCCAGAGTGATCTTTCTGAAACAAATTGGATCATGGCAGTTTTGCTCAAAAGGCATTAAAGGCTCTCCATGGCCTAAAAATCGAGCATGAGCTCCTGAGTGTGGCTGGCAAAAACTTCTCAATCTAACCTGGGGCACCTTCTCAGCCTCATCTTACAGCACCTGTGACCCTGTCTCCCTCCTTGCCCAGATCTCTAGACACACAGAAATATTTTCCAGGCCCCAAATACAGCCTGATTCCATTCTCTACTTTTGCAACTGTTTTTTTTTTCTTTTTCTTTTTCCTGATACAGCCTTCCCTTGTGCTGATCTAAAGACACCTTACGCAGAATAACATTCTGTACAAGGCTGATGTGCCCTACTCATCCTTCCTGGCCCAGCTCAAGGCACCTTCCCTGTGAAGATCCTTCTTCCATGTTTCAATTAGAGTTTGTATAAGGATGATTTATTTATGTGGTTATCTCTCTTGTACAATATCAACTCTATAGAAGGTAGGATCTGAGTTGAATTTACCTCATAATCCCACATCCTAGCACAGAGCCTGGCACAAGGTAAGTTCTCAATCAATATTTGTTGAATGAAATAATGAATACATTATTCATTCTTCTCACATTAAAAAACTTCCCCCCCCCATAAAGATTCCATTTTCTTGATAATCTCATCCCTGAAGGTTAAATACAGTTGGTGGAGAATTCTTATCCCCATCTCCTTACATTTGCATGGGTGTGAGAAGTTCCTCGTCTCAGGAGGAGAGATACAGGGGAGGGACACTTGTGTGGCTACAGGTAACACATGTGTCTGCTCTGGTTGGGTGGCCCATGTGGCCAAGCCTTCTGTAGGCTGTCCTCAGGAAACCCACTCCCCTCCAAGGCCCTATAATAAGTGTCCATTACTGCCGAAGAGCCTGCCCTTGTCCAGGCCTGCCTGTGACTGGGTATGTGGGTTTAATTATGGTTTTTTTTGGTTCAGGGAAGATATTAGAAAACCCATCTGTTTCTGGGACTAAGCTTTAGGCTCCAATCGGCTTTATCAGACACAAAGCAGATATTTTCATCTCCATCTGTCCTGTGGCTGTCTCTTGATTGGTCCCAACTTGAAGCTGGGTAGGATGGGGATTGGGGAGAGAACTGGGGCAGGACTATGTGTTATTTGCTCCTCCAAAACCCCAATAATCATTCTGCTATGCTATGTTTAAGATATCAGGAGTTACTCAAATCCCAGTTATCTGGAAGAACCTTAAGCCACAGATGATTTTGGAGAGAGATTCTGCTCTATAGGGCAAAGGGATGACTAGGATAGAGCCTTATGTGTGGTAAATGCCTTATACTATTTAAATGAATGAATGGAGGGGTTTGTGGGCAGCAAGTTATAGTTTAAACTCAAGTAACCGGAGGCAAAAGAAGAAATGGATTTTCCATTTTCATCTATCAGATGGGCAAAGACCAGAAAGTTTAATAATCCACTGTGCTGGAGAGGGTAAGGGAAAATAAACAAACAATCTCACCCATTGCTGGTAGGCATGTACTTTGTTAAAAAAAAAATCTATGTAGGGCAATTTGGGAGTATCTATTAAAAATACATATGCACATGGCTTTTGACCCAATGATTCTGTTTCTGGGAATTTATACTATGCCTGTACTAACATGCAGAATGACATTATGTACGATACAAGGGTATTCACTGTCACATCATTTACAATAGTATGCATTTAGAAATACTCTAATGTCCAACAGTTAGAGAATTGTTAGTAAATGATGGTGCATCCTAACATTATCATTAGCTGTAAAGAAAAATGAGGACACACCTTCTAGACCAATATGGAATTGTCTCCAAGATATATTGATAAATAGAAACAAAGTGCTCAACATTGAATATGTTGTGGTATCATTTTAAAAAGAGAGAGAAATGTATTTGCTGGTAATGCTTTTACCTGAAAATAAACAATAGAAGCTGACAACATTGTTTGCCTCTGGGAGGGGCAACCAGATGGCTGGGGAACAAGGTTAGAAGGGACACATTGTGTTATCTCATTTATACCTTTTGAATTTTAAACAATGTAAATATTTAATTAAATCAAAGGTACACGCACGCACGCGCATACACACACACTTCGACTTTTGTTTTTAATTGAACAGAAACATTATGTATTGGGAAGAAACCTGGAGTTATTTTTCTTTGACAACAATCTCAGGACGACTGAGGAAGCACGACTTAATGCAGAGGCTAAAAGGGATAATCGATCAGTTAGTGTAGCACAATGGTCAGTGTGTACGCTCTGAGGTCAAACTATGTAGATTCAAATTCAAGCTCTGGTGCTTTCTGTGTGACTGTGAGCTATCTCTTTACGCTTTGGTTTTCTCTTCCAGCAAAGCATAATAATAGTATCCAACTCACAGGGTTGCTGTGAGGATAAAATGAAAGAGTGTGTGTATAACCTGCATAAAAGTGGCTTCTTATGTGGTCCTGTCTTTGCATAGAATCAGATTAAAAAACAAAACAAGTTAACAGAGAAGCTTAATCGAAAGCAATTCAAGTGCTTACTGCAGTTTCTTTCTTTTTCTTTTTTTTTTCCTGCGGTACGCGGGCCTCTCACTGTTGTGGCCTCTCTCGCTGCGGAGCACAGGCTCCGGACGCGCAGGCTCAGCGGCCATGGCCGACAGGCACAGCCACTCTGCGGCATGCGGGATCCCCCCGGACCGGGGCACGAACCTGCGTCCCCTGCATCGGCAGGCGGACTCTCAACTACTGCGCCACCAGGGAAGCCCTTACTGCAGTTTCTTAAGAAAATTCCAAGAGGGTAGTATATGCCTAAGAAATAGCTAAACTTAAAAAAAAAATTATCTGCCTTCAACTTGTCCACCTCTCACTTTCAACAGAGAGTAGTTGTACTTGAAAATCTCTCTTTATTCCACTCTCAACTGCCAACTAAAATTTCTCCTGCTTTCCCTGCCATACTTTCTGAGAGTTAGTCTTTCTTTTTTTTTGCCAGCGTTTCTCTTCGTTTCAAATATGAATCTCCTTGCCCTACAGTATTTTCCCCCAATCTGTGGATTAAAGCCCACAAGTTGAGGATATGGGGAAATGGCAAGTGAACCAAATCAGAATTTTACTAGTGGAAGCGGGGGTGGACAGACGTTGGAAGGGATGGAAAAAAGGCTTTACAAATATTCATATAATAATAATGTTTTAGCCCCTGTTACACATGTGTGGAATTTATAACATTGCCTGGCATATTATAAGCACTCAATAAATTTTAGCTATTAATATTATTCATAATGACCACTTTCCTACAACCTGATATTTCCCCACAGCGAGCATTTACTGAGAGTCCACTATGTGTCAGTACGGTTCCAGCATTTTACTTCCATTAACTCCTGTAAGCTTCGCAACAACACTACACCAGATGAGGAGACCGATAGGGATTTAGTAACTTGGTTGGAATGACCAAGGTAGAAAGGTGGTGAGTCAGGACACGAAGCCAAGCAGTCTGATTCTAGTTCGCATGTTACCCACCATGCATTGCCTCTACGTCAGATTTTCTGTCTTAATGTCATTGTCAGGGATCCAGCCAGTCTGATCCTTCTGTACTGGAAGTTTTCTGAGGCTTTTCTTCTGCCAGTTTCCACAGCCCTTAGTGGTCCCAAACGAGATAAGGGCAAATAGCAAGGAGAGCAGTTACCTTCCTGCTCCTGGGAAGACAATTGCTATGTGTTGTTGCCTTAGCTCTTTGGGTGCCAAAGGTTTCTATCTAGGGACCAGAGAAAGCCCCTGCCAATGAATTCTAAATGAACAAATCCGATGGTTCTTTGCATTACTTCCCTAGTTGTCTGTCTGCTAAGGAAAATGGCAGTGATCACCAGATCAACAAATGCCCTGAACAAATCAGCTTGTTCTGGACGATGTACTAGAATATTTGTGTCACAGTCTCTAGTGCAACAGGAACTGTATTCCCGACATATCAATGTATCTTCATTCCTTGCTATGGGGATGTCATGGGGTTGAATCTATCAGTTCAGGGGGAAGTGGGAGGCAGACCACCCAGAATAAAGAGTGTTGGCTCAGCTTTGGGTTTCATGTTAGAATTGTTATGTGAAAAGTGAGAGAGTCTTAAATCCATGTTTTGCTGAGAGAGAGAAGTGTTTTCCAAACTCCAAAAAGCTTCCGTCTGTATGTCCAGAGTGAACCTTGGACGCCTGAGATAGAGTGTTATTATTTCGAACCATGATGTTGAGAAGAGAGATTGTGACATAAGTGAAGTTCCCATTCAGCTGGAAATGGAAAGTCCTTCCAGTTTGGGGAAGTTGAGCTGAGGAGAGAGGGAGCAAGAAAGGGAATAACAGGAGATACGTTCTTGTTTCTTCCTTCGAGTTCAAGCCTCTTGGTGAGGGCAACTGTGTGAGGTAAGGGATGGCAGGTAGAAAACACACCCCAGATAAGCTGAGGGGAAGTCAGTGTGGAGGGCCTGGACTTCCACTCCATGCTCAGAGCTCGAAAGAGCCCCTCTTGTGGTGCTGCCGGCCCTACGGAGAAGAAAAAGGGCATGTGGTGTGTTAGTCCAGGGAGCCTTGGGCCCTGGCCTCCTGCTGCTGAAAGGGGGCATTTCAGCGGGAGACAGGGACGGTGGCAGAGGGGCTGGCTCGGTGAGCTTGCCGAGGGCGTCACCAATGGGGGAGAAGAGGGCTGGGAAATTGATGAAGCTGAGGATCTAATGGCAGCTGTAGCCAGACCTCGGTGCAGGGAGAGCTGAGGTGGGCCCAGTCAGCAGAGCGGGAAGGCCGAGGGCCCCGGGGCAGTGACAGGGTGGCACCCCGCCAGGAGAACAGACATGGGGTCATGCTGGCCTGGGGCACTGCAGCAACAGCAGCAGCGATGACAGTGGCCCAACTGGAGGAGAGCATGACCCCAGGTCCTCCTTCCCTCCAGGCCTGGCTCAAGGGGGTGGGTGAGTCCTCAGGGAAGGGGAGACACTCTGGAAAGCTGAGCAGTTACTGGAAGAGACTGGTTTACTCCAGTGAGACTCCTTTGAGCCACAAGAAGCTGAGTTCTTCCCTCATCCCTCCCAGCTCCCACCATACTAGTTGGAAATTCTGAGCAAGATACAGAAAAATATAAAGTGTGTTTGTGTGTGTGTGTGTGTGTGTGTGTGTGTGTGTTTGTGTACACACATGTAAATGCTGAGCTTGGTGATGCTAGGGGAAAAACAAGTGTTATGGGCTGCACTGTGTCCACCCCCAAATTTATATGTTGAAGTCCTATCCCTCCAGTTCCTTAGAGTGTGAGTTTACTTGGAAATAGTGTCTTTCAAGAGATGATTAGATAAAACGGAGTCATGTGGGTGGACCCTTACCCAATATGACTGGAGTCCTTCTAAGAAGAGATGAGGACATAGAATAACATAGATAACACACCCCGTGGATGACACAGGGCGAAGACAGCCGTCTGCAAGCCAAGGAGAGAGGTCACAGAAGAAACCAACTCTGGCCGGCATCATCATTTTGGACTTCCAGCCTCCAGAACTGGAAATAAACGATGAGACAGTGGTTTCTGTTGTGTAAGCCACCCCATCAGTGGTGTTTTGTTACAGCAGCCCTAGCAAACTAATATAGTAAACAAACCTTGTCTGGATTATTCAGCATTAGGATGAAGCCAGCAGTTGCAGAGGTCCAGAAGTGAGTTATTGGTGTGAGGTAGATCGGAAACAAAGGAAGCAACATGGTAGGACAGAGTGGCTGGGTGTGCTGAATAGTGGTCCCCGTAGGGCTATGAGATAGCTCAAATACATGCTACTTGATTAGCTTAGTGAACTTGGACTTTCTTCTCCACAATCTCCCCAAACCAGTACAGTGCCAGGAGGCAGTATAAATCAGTCCTCCCTTCACAACTTTTCCTGCTATCTTTGGAGAGTAATAATTCATGCTAGGCAAAAGCAGAGTGATGTTGATTTTATAAGTGGTGCTGTGTCCCTATCAAGGGAGGGTGCGATGAGTGGTGCTGCTGTTTGGTTGGGGAGGGTGGATCTCAAGATGGTGGAGGAAGACCAGTGACAGCCCCCTGCCCACACACCCCAGTGGAGAAGGATGTTGAAAGATTTTTGTGGCTAGGACCGTTTCCTCCAGCTCTCGGTAAGCCGTTTCCTCCAAAATATCTTTATAAGCTGTCTTGTTTTTATCTCTTCCAAAGATGCCGGTTGCTGTGGTCTCCTAGCACTGTGGCAGACACCACTAGACTGGAAACACAGTGTGATTTATGGTATCCATCAGTCACAGAGCCAAACGTTATGATTATTTCTCGTACTTACAACTAGGAAGTCAAAAGGGGTTGGTAATCATTTTTAACGTAGGGCTGTGATTCCTGCGTTAAACACACGCAATTTTGCACAGCCTGAGGCCAGTGTGAATGCATTAGTAAAATTGCTGCATCCACCTATCACCCTGCAAGGCCCCACCTGGGCTCTGTGTCCCTGGGTCTGCAGAGATGGTATGTGATGAAGCTCAGAGAATGTTCCTGTCACCTTAGCCATGTTTTCCACTTTTCCCCTTCAAGTTGGGAAGCACCTGGATAAAGCAAGTTATCTTAAGCAGATGTGCAGTGAATGTGGCATTGGATCAGTTACCTGTCGAGGTCATTCTTCCTTGGTTCCAGGAGAAGTGACATCTCAAGACACCATTAATGAAAACTTCTTCTGTTTCCTGATAATCCTTCTCTTTTTTCTTCCCAATCTCTGTCATATCAGCAGTTAAACTATGCCACAATGGTGATGCTGCCACTAATTAACTCTTCCTCACATCTGTGGAGACCTTTGGCCAGTGGGGCATATTCAAAACGAAAAAGACCCCAAACGCAAGCGTTGCATCTGTCCCTGATGCTCTGAGATTTTCTTCAGTCACATTTTCTTCTCACTCTTCATTGGAAGATGGGCTGACAGGCTTGGAAAATGACATCTTTTCTCTTTGAATAGATACAGCATGTGATTTTTTTTCTTTAATAATGGAATCTCAGTTTGGTTCCTGAGGGTCATGCTCTACTCTGCTCCCATGTCTAATCTGTGTGTCTCTTTGGTTGGGTCTAGTCTGTCAGTTGATGGACGGTGGCCAGCGGGAGCCTAAAGACACGGCATTAGGTGCTTGTGAGGAAGGGACCAGGATCGCACCCATAAGTGACTTCTTCCTCTAAAGGGATTGGCTCAAATGGGCAACTCTTTATTAAGTGGTGCTGAGCTATGCTGGGGCTAGGCTAGGTCATAAGGGGGTTACAAGAGAGGAACCAAGGGGTGGGGGGGAGTCCCTGCTTTCCTAGAACCCTGGAAATCAGTACTTGAAACAGGGTGTAAAGTAATTTTGGGTTGGTTTGTCTGATAGACTATGGGAACAAAGAAGATTCAGAGAAAGGCAGACGCTCTTGGAGCCCATGTTAGCCACGAAGGCGTATGGAATGGATATTAACAGTGAACTTGGTAACCAAGTCATAAAATCCATGCCGTTGAATTCATTCATGAGGCTGAATATTCTGATCTATTTTTTCACCCTAGGTCTGAACTGTTTGGTAGGGTTCTTATTTCCTTAGGGAATAAGCAACTGAATTAGGCATATCTTTTGGCTCAATGGCAGAGAGAGATTATTTAATCTGCTACGTAGAGTTACACAATTGTATTCCTAGTTCTGAGGGAAGCATTGTAATGTTTTGTGTCTTATGAACATATTTTTTTTTCCCTGAAAGCAAATGTCTTTAGATGAACATTTATACTTCTTGTTTAGCTCTCTTCTGGGTAGAAGATGAGCAAGTAATATTGTTCCCATTTTACAGATGGAGCTGAGACTGAAGGTATTTGCTGAACTAGGGAAAAGAAAAATTTGTTTTCCGAAGGCAAGAAAATAGAGGATAGCCTGAGTAATACTGAAGCACAAATTTTTTTTCCCCTAGTAATTAATGTGTTCTTTATAGAAAATCTGAAAAATTCAAACATGTTTAAAGAGGAAAATCAGAACCATCTATAATTTCATAACCCAGGTCCCTGTTTTATTATAAGGATCTTCTGCATTTATACATGCATATATGAAAGTATCATAAATATTTCTCTAAAATGAGATTGTGTTAAAAATGCAGTTTTGTATTCCATTTTTCTTACTATTGTATCGTAAGTATAATGGTAGCAACGTTCAGTGCTGCCCCGTATCTGGCTCACTTCTCTTCCCAGGCACATAGTAGGAATACATTTTTTCACCCATTTTGCAGGTAGATGGGCTGCCAGCAAAAGTGAGGGTGTCGCTTCTGGACTGAACATGTACTGCCTGTGTGGGACCATCTGGGGGTCTCCTTCCCTGCTGAGAGGGTGGTCGTATGGTCCTCTGAGCGCTGGGGACCTGGCTGACTGTACTGAGAACTCCTCTCCTCCCAAGCTCGCCTGCCTCATCTCATTTGGACGTGAAACGTGATCAAGAAGAACACTATCTGCTGTGTTTAGTTACTGAGAGTTTGAAGTTATTACTGCAGCATAACCTAGCCTGTTCCAATTAATACAGTGCTTTCTGATGTCAGGAATATGCTTGAGAACTCGGTTTCCAATGACGGCAACAATTTTTCATTATACGTGTATTCTAAGTTGTATTGAGCCATCTCCTTGTTGTTAGGCATTTATTTGTTTCACACTTTTTTTTTTTTCTTTTTTAAAAAGCGCAGCTGTGAAAACTCAAGTGCTTATCTGTTGTGTTCTCACGGGAAATTTTTATAAATGGAGTCTGGTCAGAAACTATGAATATTTTCAAAGCTCTGGATACGAATTGACAAAGTTCTCTCTGGAGACGTTTTTCAAGTTTACACTTCCTTTGGCAGCACACGAAAGAGTGCCCGTTTCAATGCACTCTTGCCAAAGCTGCGTCTTAAACATTTAAATATTTTTTCTGCCATTTTAAAGGAAAAGTAATTGCCATTTATTTGAATAATGAGTTTGAACTTTCTTCAAATGCCCTTTTGCCTCTTTGTACGTTTTGTGAATGATGTGAAGTATGGCCTGACCTACCGGGGATTTTTTGTCTTTTTCTTATTGACTTGTAACTACTCCAACTTGCCAGCTCTTACGGTTCTTGCTGATTTAACTAGTTTGGTTTTTGATATCATTTCAGAAAGAAAAATGAGACAGATTTGTATGGGACAGATGTTCCCCGATGAGAGTTAAGGATCCTTCAGAACGAGGGGAAGAGGGAAGGGAAGCAGCTCCGTGGTGTGTCCACTTCCCTCAGTGATGCTCTGGAAAGCCATCCTACTCGGGGACAGGATGGAGACAGAGGGAGGAGGCCCCCGGAGCTCCCAGTGACTCCCCGCCACCGAGGGGCATGGCGTCCCATGCACGGACCTCACTCCAGCTTGCCGTGAACCCCAGCACGTGAGGAAGGTGGAGGCTTCGGCAGACAAGGCTCAAACACCTTAGTGGACGAATGTGTGATGCCAGGAACCCTCCTAAGACAGGGCTCTGTCAGTGAAGAGCTTTTGTTTAGTAGAGCAGGTGAGAGTGGACAGGAGGATCAGTCCTGTACTGTGGGGTAGAAAAGTACAGGTAAATCCAAGTGCCCAAGTACAGATAAATCCAGCCGGTGTTCAGAGGAGGCAGTGATTGCTTCCACCTGTGGGCAGGGGTGGGCGGGGATGAGGGCATCTGGCTCAGTCATGAAAGTTGTAGAAATCTACTCTTCTGAGACATGCATATACCCAGTGCGGGATGTTATTAAAAACGTTTCCCTGTTTCCCTGAAATGCAAATTGAACGGGGCATCCTGTGTGTGCTACATCTGGCCACCATGTGGGTGCGGACGGAGGGGAGGGCTCTGGGTGGCACCTTGCTTTGGCCTCTCACCCCGTGGGAAGGGCGTGGCTGGAGGAGAGCAGGAATGGGACCTCCAGGGTGTGGGTCCCAGCACAGGGGCCCCGGTTCCAGGTCTAAGGACTGTAATCCTTAGAGGTGTTAGGGCGATTAAATTAGGTAACAAACGTAAAGTGACTTGACGAAGGGTGACTGTTTTTAGTGTGAATCTCTCCTGGCTGTGGGCAATGGTACATTTACCTTAGAACCCGACAAACAGTCAGTTGGCCCAGAAAGAGATTTTTTTAAATTTGTTTTTTCTTGAATAGACATTTGGATACACAATATATAAATGCCTTTTAGAATTCTTTCCTCTCTTGTTAACTTGATTTTTTGGGGGGGTGGGGGGTGGTCACATACTGCATGGTCTATTAGCTTACTTGGACCTCTGGGCTTCAGATTCCCTAGTTCCATTGTCTGCATTCAACTGTTACACAATAGAGGAAGGAACAGGTTTCTGCAGCATCCTACATTCAAATTCTGGGTCCCCTTAAGGGCCTCTGCCAGCTTTTGTTTTATGGTCCTCCACACACTTCATCTTTCTCGAGTTGTTTCACAGCTGTCTACAGAGTTTGCATTATTCACTCCAGAAGGGCAGGAACCTTGTTTTGTTCTGCATTCCCCCAGCATTCAGCTCTGAGGCTGGCGAGTTGCTGGTGTTTGTCGTTCAACAAATACTTGATTCATTAAGCGGATCACCAGAGGAGCTGGGTTTTCTCTTTGGGACTTCTGCTTCTATTATCAATGCAGGTACTCTATGTGGAGTTTGTATACCAGATGTCTGAAATTCTGCACGTGCCAAGGCCTCCCCCACCATTATGTACTCACTTAGTTATCGAGCATGTCTCAGGTACCAGCCGTTGGGCTAGACCCTGGGATACAAAGGTAGTCCTTGCCTTCAAGGAGCTTGTTGTCAAGTGGGAAGATGGAAGTCAAAATAATTAAGTTACGATGAAACCATGCAGTGATGGACGAATGGGTAAAGTAAGAGGAAGCCAGAAGCTTGGACTGGCTGAAAACATCCCAGACACTAATAATTTGACAAGCTTCAAACTGATATTCCTTTAATATACATTCAACCTATAATCAGTGTGCATGTGGAGAGGATTCTCTAGCAATAAAAACCGTTCACCTTTTTGTTCTTGTTCGAAGTATGGGATTCAGGACAGACACTGAATGTACCAGAAGAGCTAACCTTTTTGGAACTACAATTTTTGAAAGCAGGCAACTTTGGGGGAGGCATGTTAAAGTGTTTTAAGTTTTATACAGTGATGTGACCCACCTATTTCTGGTAAATACTGCCCTACCCTGCATTGTTTTGTTTCAGAGTTTTTGCGAGTTCCAATTATGACTTAAGGCAGGTGTCTCAGAAATGGCCTGTGTTTGTTTGGGTGGCTTCTCTGTCCAGGGCAGACACTCTTAGAGAGGCAGGCTGGTGTGGAGGCAGAGGGGTTCCATGTTGGATCACTGTGTGCTTCAGCAGTCATTCCTAATTTATATTTCACCTGTTCCATAAAGAGTTGCCTGTGGAAACCTGAGTTAGCTAACGTAATCTGTCTAATTTATTCCAGTGATGTTTATCTGACCATGTTTGTGAGTGTCCTGGGCAGATGCCTGGCTGCTCTGCTCTTTAATCTGACTCTGGGAGTAGAAAGAAACCCCAAAGTCATTCGTTGTTTTTTTGTTTGTTTGTTTGTTTTGCGGTACGCGGGCCTCTCACTGTTGCGGCCTCTCCCGCCGCAGAGCACAGGCCCCGGATGCACAGGCCCAGTGGCCATGGCTTACGGGCCCAGCCGCTCCGCGGCATGCGGGATCCTCCCGGACCGGGGCACAAACCCGCGTCCCCTGCATTGGCAGGCGGACTCTCAACCACTGCGCCACCAGGGAAGCCCCCAAATTCATTCTTCCTTGGGGAGGGAAGCTCCTCAGGGGAGGAAGTGCTGGAGCCAGCATTTGAAGGCTAAATTAAATTTTTCCTGGAGCACAAGGAGGGATGGAGGGGGGAGAACATTGCATTCTGGCTCAAGGAGTTGCATGTGAAAAGACGTGGGGATGGGAAAGGCCGTGGTGTGTGTGGATGACTCCAAGCTGTCCAGTGTTTGCAGGTCATCGGGTGGCCGGAGTGGTTAGAGGATGTGATGGGGCCAGACAGGGAGCCCTGAACCAGAGCACAGCAGATCAGGGCTAGTCGCTTCACCCTTTAGTTTTGGCAACGGAAAGTGAGCTAACAATTTTTTATAGTTTTTTACATGTACACAAAACTCCCCTCCCCACCCCAGCACCATTTCATTACAAAAATGAAAAAAAGAAAAATTTAAAGGCAAGTACAGTGATTGCCACTACCACCTATGTTTTACAATTAGTCCCTTGCTAAATTTGCTTCAACAGTTCACGAATGTTGACCACAGGCCAGGAGGGGCCACTTTCAGGGCAACCTGGCAGTCAAAACAAGTTTCATAATAATGCTACAATGTTATCTGTCTTTTCTTTCTTTTTTTTCTTTTTTCTGTGTTGATTTTGCACTGATTGGGCAAAAGTAAGAGTAGGTAAAACTCTCGTGCCTTGGCATGAGCTAAGGCAGTGACACCCACTATGCCAGCAGTTACGGTATTCTTGACCGCCACACACTTGTAGTATAAAAAATGCCAGCTTCAGTTAAGAGCATCCTTGATGAAGCATTACAAATAACTAGTTTTGTTAAATCTCAGTTCTTGAGTACATATCTTTTTAATATCTGGAGTGATAAAATGAGAAGTGTGTGGAAGGCACCGAGGTCCGTGTTGAAACACCATGACTATCTGGAGGAAAAGCACCTGTGTGATTGTTTGAGTTGCCAGCTAAACTAGCAGCCTTCTTCATGGAACACCAATTTTTACTTGCAAGAATGACTGTAATAGTTTGCTAGGGCTGCCTTAACGAATTGCCGTAGCCTTGGTGGCTTAAAATGACAGAAATATATTCTTTCACAGTTCTGGAGGCCAGAAGTCCAAAGGTGTTGGCAGGGCCACATTCTTTCTGGAGGCTCTGGAGGAGAATCTGCCCCCTGCCTCTTCTAGCTTCTGGTGGCGTGCCTTGACCGATGCCTTAGAGTTCCTTGGCTGGTGGCAGCATCACTCCAATCTCCCCCTCCATCTTCACACCGCTTTCTCCTCTTCGTGTCTCTGTGTCTTCTCCTGTCCTGTCTCCAATCTCTCTCTCCCTCTCTCTTATAAGAGACCTGTCCTTGGTGTATGCGCTCCCCGGATCACCCAGGATGAGCCCTGTTTCTCAAGAGTCTTAACTTAATCACATTCTTCGCTTGCAGAAGGTGAATAATCACAGGTTCCAGAGATTGGGAAGTGAATATACCTTTGGTGTGGGGAGGGCATTATTTCTGCCTATGGCAATGACGGACAGATAAACTATGGTTATTCAGACTTGGGTATTTGCCCAACATTTTCTTGGAAATGAACAGCGTGAACTTGTGGCTTTAAAGGAAGCAACTGGCATTTTTGTTACCAATTAGAAAAGTTGAACTTTCAAGTAAAAAGTAGAATTCTGGAAAACTTGTATTCACCATCATGAGCTTGACAGTTTCTAAATACGTGAAGCTTTTCTGATGAGACTCGTGTTGATGTGAATGCGTGGGATTTTTAAAATATATTCTTTAATGAAATGTGTCAACATTTGGAAGTTCTGCATAAGTTCAAGAACCAATATTTTCCAAATGGTCAATGCTTGACGCTATTAATAATGACTAGATAAAAGATCCATTCAAAGTGCAAGATAAACAAATACATTTTAATATAACAGAGTAGGAAAAGTTTACTGATAAGGTTTCAGACTCCACACTGCGAGTTAACTTTTAAGAAACTATGAGTTTTCCAGTTTGGGTTACTATGAAAAAGGAATGTCCACAATTATCTGCAAAGGCTATTAAAATTCCCCTCCGTTACCCCAGTACAATCCCTGTGAGGCTGGATTTTCTTCATGTGCTTCAACCAAAACAACATATCATAAAAGATTGAATGTGGAAGCAGATATGAGAAACCTTCTTTCCAGTAAAGCCAGACATTAAAGAGATTTGCAAACACTCTTCTCGCTCTTTTGTTTTCATTTGGGAAGATAGCTATTTCATAAAATATATTTTTTATGATAATACGTAATGGTTTTTTAGAAACAATTGCTAAATATTTTTAAACATTCTCAGTTTAATTTATATAATGGTAAATTGATAATCCATAAAGTAAAAACTCTTTGAGGTCCTTCATACTTTTTAAGTATGTAAAAGTGTCCTGAAACCAGAAAGTCTAAGAGCTGCTGTTCTGGGAGTTTGGACAGAGCAGTGGAAGGTGAAGGATATGGGACCTGATGGACTGTGGATGCAGGGAGGGAATTCCAAACATACTAAATGGCAGGAACAAGAATGATGGATTGGAAGAGCACAGTGTATTTGGGGAAGGTCCAGGCAGTCTAGTGTGGCTGGAGCAGAGGATTACGGTTGTGATGCAGTGGGAAATCCAAGTTTCAGGGCTGTGAATCTGGCCCGTGGGAGTCATCCTGACGTGGTGGGAAAGCACTGATGATTTTGGGGATGGAGTGTCCCACCTTGTGGTGATGCTCAGCATGGGAGAGGTGAGGTAGAGTGCCTGTCCTGAGGCTGTTGCACGATTCAGGCCCGAGGCAATGAGGATCACGCCCAAGTCATGGGGGAGAACTGTGAGAATACAAAGGATTGAACACACGGGGCAGACATTTTACAGAAAAAAAATCAAATGTACCTGATATATAATGATTATGGGGATGAATGAAAGCAATGAGACAAAGTCATAGTTATGTCCTACGTCAAAGCAGTAATATGACATTTGAAGCTATCTTTTCAACTCTCAGACCAGAAAAAAAATTTCCATTTATTCCTCACTCTTCCATCTTCTTTAATCCTGCAGACTAATTTTGATAAATGCACACAGATTTGCAAAATTCTTAGATAGGATGAGAGACAAACTCTTTGGAATAACTAGCAAAATATTATCCTTGATCAATAAGCAGTATTTATACCAGAATTCAAAATTTATGCTCTTGTCCAGAGAGATGGAAAAGTCAGATGTGTTTATTGAGGGGAAGAGTTTCTTAGGAAAGAATGCACGCCAAGGGGAGAAAAGAGGGTCCCAATGCTTTCAGAAAAGTGGAGGTCATGGGCTTGGGTGAGGGACATGGTTACATGTCCAAGGGGTCATGACTGAGTACCATAGTGTGTGTACTATCCCACGTTCTCCAATTCTCCATCAGTGATTTGTGCCAAAGACTTCTTGGTGACGAGTCACGTCCTAATCATATTTCCTCCTGAAGACTGGACTTTTCTGAAACTCTCTTCTCTTTTGGTTTCTGTGTCATTACTTCTCTTGGTTCTCTTGCGACCTCTCAGAATATTTTTGATCTCCCTCCAGGGTTTCTTTGCTGTTTACCCCTTAATCTTTTGATGTTTCTTAGAATTCTGCCCTTAGTTTTCATTATTATTTGCTCTATATTCTCTTCCTAAGTGATTCTACCCACTTAATGTTTTAATTATTATAACATAAAGTCCATATGGGTTGGAATTTATCTCCATCACAGCTTTATTCCCAGCCCCTAGAAGAGTACCTGGAGTACCATGGGTGCTCCATAAATAGTTAATCAGTGAATGAATCAATTGGCAGTCATAGGCAAAATGTAAATGTAACTCTAATAAAACCTGGCTGGGAATCCCCTGGTGGTCCAGTGGCTAGGACTCTGTGCCTTCACTGCCGAGGGCATGGGTACAATCCCTGGTAGGGGAACTAACATCCCACAAGCTGTGCGGCCAAAAAAAAAAAAGAAAAAAGAAAAAAAGAGAAAACCTGGCTGCCTTGAGTCCAGTTTAACACAATGAACAGTCACAAGAGATATAAATTTGACTCTAGAAAAAAATATTTGTACGTGCAGATTGGTGGAGCCATTTGGGGAGGCAATCTGGCAACTTTTAGTTATAATAGGTATGTATACACAACAAGACTCAGTAATCACTTTTCTGGTTATATATCCCAGAAAAGAAAATCACATCTGGGTCCATAAGAGAACACAAATAAGGATGTTTGTCCTAGCATTATTTGTGGTAAATCTAGATGTCCTTCATTGGGGAATGTTAAATAAAGTGTGGCAGATGCACAAAGAGGATGCTCTGAAGTAGTCAGAAGCACATATGTAAACACAGACGCATACCTCAACCTTGAAAATGTTGTGCTGTGGAGTGAGGTATGAAACACAACGATTCTGTTAGACAGTGGCACTTATGTAAATTAAAAATATGCGTACAGAGCTGCAGAAAATATTCTATGTCTTGATCTGGGTGCTGGTTACGTAGATGTGTACATGTGTGTAACTTCAACAAGCTGTATAACTAAGGTTATTTCACTTCACTGTATGCAGTTATACCTCAATTTAAAAATGCACACAAAATGAGATACATGATATAAGAAGACTTATCAAAATAAAAGGCTACACATCAAACACATGAGAACACTGCTTTGGTGGGGAGGATGAATGAATGAATGAATGAAATAATTAAAAAAAATCAAACAAAAATGGGGCTTTGCATGAGCCAATGATGATAGTGTGCTATGAACTGAGAAGTTTGAGGTCCTCCATATATTTTGTCTATTTATCAGTCTATCGTCTATCGATGGAATTATCATGGCATCAGTTGACACGGATGTTTCTCGAAACATCCACAGACCTACTCTCTTCCTAAACTCCAATTCTACATCTCCAGTGGCCTTTAAGGCACTCCTACCTGGATGTTTTAATTTTTGTATCTTGTATTTTGTATCCTTCAGAGATGGTCTTTTCCAGCATGTTGAAATCCTAGTGACTAAGAGAACCTATGGACTTCTCCAAATGTTTCGGATTGGAGAAGCTTTTTGGACAAGCAGCGCTGGCATCACCTAGAAGCTTATTTGAAATGCGGAGTCTCAGGTCCCACCCCAGACTTACTGCATCACAACTTTCATTTTAATGAGATTCCAGGTGATCTGTTTGTTCATTACAGCTTGAGAAGCACTGCTCTATTTCTTGTTTACTTTGTTAACCTCACCCAGGTTATTGGGTAGAAATAAGTGGCGACTCCTCTGGGGAGTACCCAAGTGGGGTTAAAAACATACTCTAGGGCTTCCCTGGTGGCGCAGTGGTTGAGAGTCCGCCTGCCGATGCAGGGGACACGGGTTTGTGCCCCAGTCCGGGAGGATCCCACATGCCGCGGAGTGGCTGGGCCCGTGAGCCATGGCTGCTGAGCCTGCGCATCCGGAGCCTGTGCTCCGCAACGGGAGAGGCCACAACAGTGAGAGGCCCGCACACCCCAAAAACAAAACAAAACAAAACAAAACAACTCTATTCAGGTTTGTATGCCAGCATCTTACTCTGTATGAAGAGTAAGGCATCCAGAGTTCTAGCCTCTTCTTCAGTGCGTGACCTTGAAGGGGGGCCACTCCTCATTATGCATTTCAATAGCACTCTATATTAACAAAGCACTTCACCATCAATTTATTAGTGATTCTCTCTCAAACTCCCTGCCTCATCTTTCTAAGGAATACATTGTGGTGAATTTTCTTTGTAACCTGTAAGTGGTTGATAAATTGTAAACAAATGGGTTGAAAAGGTAAGGTATTGGAAAAGTGTTTCAATTTTCCTCCATCCATCCTCCATGCATCACTTAGGGAGAAAGCAGGTGCTCACAGTGTTGATTGTGTGTCGCGAATATCATTATAAACAGAGGGAAAGAGAGAAAAACTTCATATTACATGATATAAACCATTAATTAGTTCACTGACTGGGTAGGTTCGATGAGGTGGCCTGTCTATCCAACGACACTGCCTGGACGGAAGTCCAATGTCAACAGAATTAAGCTAATGTCTTGCATTTTGACTGTGTGCGTAGTGATACGGAGCTACTGCGTTCTCACAGAGATTAAGTATATCCTGCGTTAGCTGATGGGCTGCCACCGTTTGAGTTGGACATAAAATAAAACAATGAACATGTGGTCCAATTTTTTCCTGTATAAATTGACTTTTTTTTTTGTTTTTGCGGTACGCGGGCCTCTCACTGTTGTGGCCTCTCCCGTTGCGGAGCACAGGCTCCGGACGCGCAGGCTCAGCGGCCATGGCTCACGGGCCCAGCCCCTCCGCGGCATGTGGGATCTTCCCAGACCGGGGCACGAACCCGTGTTCCCTGCATCGGCAGGCGGACTCTCAACCTCTGCGCCACCAGGGAAGCCCTAAATTGAGTCTTGAAACAGGTTCCTCTTTGCCCAGAGTGAGGGCAGAGAGCAGCTCTAAAATGCCCTCTCCATCTGCACGATTTGTCTCCAGGAATCCCTGCCTTTCTCTGTCTTGCCTCTCCTCAGTTCTCTGCCACACGCATGTGGCTTGATGTTTCGGATTTGGTTCTAAAGCCTTACTTTTTCAGAGACACAGGCTTCAGTTCCCTATTGCTTCCTTTCCACAGCCTCATGCCAGCCTCACCCACGCCCATCCACAAGCCAGACTCCCCTCCACTCCCTGCCCCAGAAGAACAGCCCAGGTAGGCAGCACGGCCAGTCCTGACTCCAGTCCCCTCCCAGCAAGGGCTGGATGCTCCCCATTCATGCAGCGCATCCCCACACTTCTTAGGTTCACCCAAGATAAGCATCAGAATATGAAGACCTATGATTTTGTGGCGAACCCATCAATTTCTGGGATGGTGATGCTCTCAAAATCAATGTTTGTTTGACTCCCAGAATCAAAAGATTTCCATCAAGTCAACATAAAGCAGCAGCAACTGCTGGCCCATTGAGAAAGCGGCCTATTTACCATTTAAAAAAAAAGGAAGGGGCTGTGATACAAGAACAGAAACAAGTTTCAATAGTGAAATAAAACTGGGGTGAGTGTGGATGAGGAAGAAAAGAGAGGGGGTCAGCAAGAGACAGTCTTCTGGTGGGCAACATCAAAGAACCTGCTGACCCTGGCAGAGTTTCACTAGCACCGTGCCAGCACTCAGTGGGGGAAAGCAATTATTTTAAGAAAATCTATTTGAGGGTAACATTGTCATTATCCTTTTAATTGTGCTGCTTCAACGATCCAGTGAAAGTAGGCTTTAAAAAATAAGAGATGCTTTTTTGCCAATACAATTAAGGCATTTGGGAAAGGCAGATGTTATTAGTTTAGCTTGTGGAGGCTTTTTCTAGAAAAGAACATTTTTGCAAATGTAGTACAGTGCAGTAACCAAGCCCAGTATAGCTGTGCACAGCCAAGTGATTGTAGTGGTCTACTAGGAAAAAAGACACACACACACACACACACACACACACACACACCCCAGTGTAAAACAGAGTTGCCTCTAAGAGTCAGACAAATCTGTTTTACATCAGTAGAGAATAAGTGGAAAATTACTGTGCTTTCCAAATAACAAGAGAAAAGATAACTTTTGGGAAGCTAACAAGAAGTTTCTCTGCGTGTAATAAATCAGTTGCCCTGAAAGTGGGTTACCTCGTACTTCTCTTTCTCTGCACAGGGCAACTACATTTGCCTGACATCAGGTGATTCTAAAGGTCTTAAAGTGGAGCTAATTAAAGGAAGTTGACGAGGGAGCTGGAGAAGCAGGAGTAGAAAATTGAAAAGGTTAAAAGGTTTGGCCCATATCCATCCATCACTTGAAATCCAAAATGAACCCAGAGAATACTCTTCCTGGACATATGTGGGGTTCTGAAGACAAGTGTTCTTTCGGAAGCTCTGCTCTGTGTCTGCTACTGACAGGCCAGGAAAATCAGACATTGTCTCCCTGAAGCAACATGAAATACTCCCACAGGCAGATGTGAGCAAAGTAGAGAGGTGATAGGAATTGAAAAATTACATTGCCTGGAAATTTTATACCAACACATCAATTCCAATCTGGGAGCACAGGTGGAAATTGGCTTTACTGTACCCAGCTAGAGATGGCCACATTGCTAGGAGACTCAGGAAGGAAATCCACTTGATCAGGGCTATCCCTTTGAGATGGTTCCCAGACTGGAATTTTCATACAACTGTGTCGGACAACAAAACCTTTCTCCTTACTGCAAAACACCATGTAAAGGGTCTGGGTGGTTCCTTACCAACTATCCTGTGCATGACCTTCTGTGACTCACTGTCTTTTGGCCTGAGAGTCTTCAACCATAGATCAGGGGCTGTAGTACATGGTCTCTGGCACGGTCATGCTTTTACGTTCCATTAGACTACAAGTGCAGTACATGGTCCACTTGTTCATGGAAGTTTATGACTGACCAAGGAGGTATTGATGACACATACGTACAATAAAAGTTGTCAACCTAAGGCCGTGCATTTTAAGCGTCAGCTAAATACTACCAGCATTCATTTATGTGTGGCCAAGGTACTCTGTGTGTAAGGCTGATCCTCCCACGACCCTCATCCTCTCCTGTAAATGTGTGTGTCTTGCCTCTCTCCTTCCTCTCATGCCCAATTACCTAGAATAGTGAGTCTCCGTGTACTATTTCCATGACTCCTTCTTCCATTCAATTCTCTACCCACTGAAATTTGGCTTCCATTTCCCCAGCCTCATGAAAACTTTTCTACAAATCGCTATCAACTCCCAAGTTGATCCCATAGACTCTGCGATGCCCTCATCATTCTTGATTTTTCAGCATTCTATACCATTGACGAGGTCATCTCCTTGAAACTGTCTTCTTTCCTTATTTTCAAGACCTTATTCTCCCCGGTTCTTCTCTTTCCTCACCAGCTACTTCTCCGTTTTGTTTATGGGCATCCCTCCCCTGCCTGCCCTTTGAATCCACATGCCGCCTTAAGCTCTATTCTTGGTCCTGGCCGCACAGTCTCCTTTTCACACCACACAAACACTGCTGACTCTCCAATCTGTGTCTCTAACGGAGATCTCCCTATCCCGTTTACTGGGCTCATTTATCTGGGTGTCTAATAAGTATTTAAAAATTACATCCAGGGAATTCCCTGGTGGTTCAGTGGTTAGGACTCCGTGTTTCCACTTCTGGGACCCGGGTTCCATCCCTGGTTGGGAAACTAAGATCCCACAGACTGCGAGGTGTGGGGAAAAAAAAAATGACATCCAAAATTCAACCTACAACTTTTTCCCCCAAATATATTTCAGATGCCTAAAGTCGTGGTTGCTCACGGTGGAAATTTGGAAGTTACCTCGGATTCCTCCCATTTCCTCATGCTGCCCCCCATGTCTTACCAGTTGTCAAGAGCTGTCAATTCTACTGTCTCCTCTCTGCCCCCTCCATCCCTGCCCTGGTCCAGGCCCTCATCATCTCTCTCTGGAAATTTGGGAATGGCCCCCCTGACTATCTCCAGCCTCTGAGCATTTCTCTTGCATGTTATACTTCCCGCTGACACCAGTGAGTTTTTCTCATCCCCAAATTTGGTCATGTTCAACATTTTTTGTTTTATTGAACTCTAGTTGATGATATACATGCTGATGTGTTTAGGGGTAAGTCTGTAACTTACACTGAAATCCAGAAAAAAACCAATAAGATGGATTGATGGATGGATCAAGAGACTGATAGATGGATAGATGTGTGATACACTAGAGTACTCACTGTCTTTTTTTTTTTTGGTCTGCATTGTTAATAATCATTAAGCAAATGCATATGTCATCTTAAATGGCATTTAAGCTTCTCAAGGCCTGGCCATCATAATGCATGTCTCTATCTCTCATTGCTCCTAACACAGGTATAGGTCAAAGAGCTTCTCTGCCAATATTTTGGCAGAAACAAATGGAGGACATCATTTCTAATTGGTCTTTTGTCTAAGCTCAAAATAATGACAAGGAATACTAGAGAATGAATCAAGATATAGAAACTGAACATATCAATACCTTCGATTACACATGTTTTAAAAAATCATTGATTGAAATATGCTTTTTGAGGCATTAAGAGTTCATCTATCTACCAGAAAGTAGGTATCCCCTCTCAGTTGTTTTTCATACATGAGATTAAAACAGAAGTAACCTTGAGGCAATGTTCATTTGGGTGGAGAGTAAAATGACAGATTATTTTGTCAATAGTAAGCTGTTAACATTGAGTTCAGTAGATATTTAAAAGGAATTCACTAGAGTCTCCCTATGAAACACTACCTGGGTTTCATGCTTTGGAATCAACTAAGAGACCATTTCATAATAAGCCCTTTTTGCAGCCTCAGTAAGTAAACACCTTTGGATGACGTCCAAGATACCCTTTTATAGAAAATCCTGCCCTTTAGGGAACAGTAATATAGTGAAGACTGAGCAAAGTTAAGAATTCCTTTTGCAAATTACACAGTGCTAGGGATATTTATAATATCCCAAAATAAGAAAGGATTTATTCCACATTGTACACTTTGGTTGTAATCTGGAACTCTTTTGTCACAAGAAATCGGAAACAAGCATATCCTAGTTCCAAGCATAATTTGGCATTATTTTATTATATGTGGTTCCAATTTCTTGGAGTGAAATAAGCCCAGTTTCTTTCCCATGAATCCATTCAGAGTAATCTTTCCAGAGGAGTTTGGCATCAGGGAGAACGTTGAGGAACACACGTGGCTGGAGGTGTTGCAAAGGGGAGCTTGGCCATTAGTGCTGACTTCATAATAGTGAATATGCTGTAGGAGTTGCAGATCATTTTCATCACAACCTTACTTGCAGGTATTTTTTTAACTTTGTGAAAGCTCCCTCTTCAGATGTCTAAAAATCATAAGTCAAAAAGCAAGATGAAAAATAAGATAACTCCCCCCCCCATTTTTTGATGTCAGCATAAAATATGTACGGTAGGAACATTTGGGAAAAATACTATTAGGCAACCTTCTTATGAGGATGTAGACAAAGATGCACTTTTACCAAATGTCAAAATTATGTTGTCACATTTGATATGCAGTGCCACAAAAATGAATCTATCATATAGATTTCCATGGTAGCGGTTCTCTGTGGGAAGGAGTATATTTGGTTAGGGAAATAGTTTGCAATCAAAGTATTATTGCTTTGGGGGCAAGGAGGATGTCATTCAGAATAATACAGTAGCAAAACATGCTGATAAATTTTTAGTTACTGACTTCGTTGTTAATAGGAAGTTGTGTGTGTTAGAGTATCAAAACTAGTTAGCATCCTGTTAGAAATTTCAGCACTGGACTCACGGAACTGGAAGAAAATGGGAGTTGGGCAGGACCAAAGCAAAACCAAGGATTCACGGATCTTCTGGAAAATTAGCGCTACCCACAGTGTCTGAGTTTTAGTTACCAGAGATGAACCAGCAACAATGAAAACTACTTTTCCACTCTGGTTGAAACTGCTGGTCTTTAACCTTGGGCAGACTACCTGTGCTAGAGTAACTCACCATTCGCTGGTTAGCACTTCTATTTGCTTCCATAATTTTGTGCCAAGAGCATGGACTTTGAATTGAACAGAGCTGGGTTTAAATCCCAGCTCTCCCACTTACTACCTGGATCATGTTGGATAAGCTACTTGACCTTTTGAAGTCTCAGTTTTTTTATCTGGAGGAGAGGGATACTCTTATCCTTTACGTGCTATTATTGAAGGTTTCAGGACACATTGTTCAGCAGGTTCTCAATAAATAGGAGTTGTTGTTATGATGATAGTAAATTTGCTTCTCCTCTTAGGGTGATGGTGGCCATTTCCCCCAAATGGCCTGGGAGTGAGTTGAATTTGGGGAGCTGAATTTTGTCATGAAAACCAGATGTGTTGACATTCCATCCTTCCCTGTAGAGCAGCCTCTCCTAGAAACTGCTCCTGGAGCCCATATGGGGCTGCTCCATTTCTTTCTGCTTTCCTCACCAGGAACCCTTGTGAGGCTGCATGCACAGAACCAGGAGAAAAAGTCATAGCTACAACTACAAAAGGGCAATGAGCTCTCATAGAAACCCCATTTAGGGAGGACACCAGGGCTACTATTTAAAATATTAAAATACTCCTCTATGGGGTGGTGAACAGCAGCTACCTCAAATCCCCTGAGTGACCCCCTTTCCTACTGCCCCCAACCCCACTGGTTAGTCTCACGTGTCACCTTGGCTAGACTCTTGTTAGTATCAGTTATTCAATCAAACCTTCCTCTGGGTGTTGCTGTGGGGTGTTTTGTAGATGTGGCGCACATCTACTCTCAGTTGACTTTAGGAAAAGGAGATTTCCCTTGATAATGTGAGTGGGCTCATCTAATCAGTTGACAGCCTTAAGAGTGAAAACAGACTTTCTGGAGAAGAAATTCTGCCTCAAGCCTGCAGCACCAAATCCTGCACAGCCTGCTGGCCTGCTGTACAGATTTCGGACAAGTCAGCCCCTACAATTGCATGAGCCAGTTCCTTGAAGTCTCCGTCTCTTTGTCTGTCTCACCATCTCTCTCCTTCTTTCTGTCTGTCTCTCTGTGTCTTTCTCTGTCTGTGTCTGTCTGTCTGCATGTCTGTCTCTCTATATATACACAGACACACCTTGGAAATATTGTGGGTTTTGTTCCAGACCACTGCACTAAAGCAAATATTGCAATAAATCAAGTCACACGAATTTTTTGGTATCCCAGTGCGTATGAAAGTGATGTTTAAACTATATTAAGTGTGCAATAGCATTATGTCTAAAAAAAAATGTACAAACCTTAATTAAAAAATACTTTATTGCTAACCATCATCTGACACTGCGGGTTGCCACAAACCTTCAGTTTGTAAAAAACCATGCTATCCGCGAAGCGCAGTAAAGCGAAACAATAAAACGAGGTATACCTGTATATATATCAAATATATATATATTATATACATATATTACATATATATATATCTCCTATTGGTTCTGTTTTTCTGGAGAACCGTGCATAATATACCACTGCTGTGCTTTCCTAGAAATCCCCTCTCCCCCATCCAGAAGTGAAAGGGTTAAAGCCTGCCCAGCAGGAATCCAGCCAGGCACCCTTTTCTGTTCTGATTGGTCAGCCTCCAGGCTGCACTGGTTGTTACACATTTTGAAAGTGTTCTTGGCTAGACTCTGCAAGCGAGCGCGTTGCCCAGAGAGGCACGCAGAGGGCAGAGCTTCCCTTTCCCTTAAGGTTTTTTTGGTGTCAGTCTATCATCCCAGCTCTGGTGTCCTTTTCCTTTCTATGTCAAGGGGGTTTCAATTTCTTGCAAAAGAAATTGCACTGCTGATAAACATTAGTTATGGAAAGGTTTTCTTTCAAACCCAAGGGAAGGAACAAGATAATTTCCTCTGGTTCAGGAAAGTCAGAGAAAAATAAAGCTTCTTGAAATATGAACTTGATAAAAATAATATTGTCAGTATGAAATAAAAATGAGGACTTGGAGACAGTTTCATTCAAACTCACTTGATCATGTATAATAAAGCCAAGAGGAATTGGGAATTGAGTGGGGGAGGGATTTTTAACATGCTGAATTGAATCAAGCCGAGCTCTTAGCTTGTAAGTTTAGCTTTCTCTGGCAGAAAGTTGGAAGAGTCACTTGGGCAAGCCCTGTTTTGTTGATGTCAGGGGTCTGGGTGGACAGAGGAATCTGTTGGGTTCCCCAGTTGGAAATATTTCTCTGAGTTCAGAGAAATAACTTTGCTTTCTCCCATCCCCCAAACAAAAACATTTCTCATCTGTTTTAGTAGAGTTGGTCCCTGCAACATAGGACCTTTATATAGATAAAGTCTGTAGTAGCCAGAATGGCCTATCTCCCCAGTTTAGAGAATAAAGTAAGGTCACATTTCTTGTAATGGTCTATCCACAATCACTCTGAGACCCCCATTACACCCAGAGGCAAGAAGTTCAGTGACTCTTTCAGGATTCCGCTCATAGACTGTGGGTATCCCCAGTGACTGCCAGCTTGTTCCGCAAATTCTCCTGGTGGGATCCTGTCATTTAAACCTGACACATGAATCGACACTTGTTGGTTTCGCTGCTCTTCTCTGTTGGTCTCTTTTTCTCTCTGTCATGAAATTTTCCCTGCTTATGCTCACTTTTCCACGTTCATGTTTTCCTTTCACCCCAGCAGTGGATTCTCTCAGGGTTCAGAGGCCCTGAACCTGGCTTCAGGTCCTTGCTTAGTTTCCAGCAGATTCCCACCTGCCTCTTCCCTGCTGCCTCTGCATATCTGCGCAGTCGTCTTGGGGCCCTTCCGGTGGGCCTTCTGCCCTGTGGAGCAGAGCACTTTGACCAAACTCTAGTCAGGCTCCTTTGAACACTCTCCTGGACTAAGCCTCATCATTGGCCTGCTGAGCGCAGTTTAGCGAGAATCCCCCCAACCCTTGATATCTAATCGAGTTCCTCTTAGTGATTTTCCAACCGCCGACTCCCTCATTCTGCCCACTGGCTATAAATCCCCAGCTGTCTTTGCCGGATTTAGAGTCGAGCTCAGTTCTACCCTGAAGTCTCTCTCCCCTACTGCAGTAGCTCGAATACGCTCTGTCTTGCTGGTTTAAACAGATGTTGGGTGCAGTTTCTCTTTGATACCTTCCCCAAGTCTAAAGTCTCTCATTTTCTCTTTATGGCCCAACATGGTTGATAATGGGGACGTTCGCTTGCTTAAGAAGCAAGTGCCACTTGTCACCCACAAGGTGAGTCTGGCTTCCAAGGTCAATCAACCAACTTAATGATGGCATCTGCATTCCCGGCAACTCAGTCAGGCCCCTCCCCAGAGCCCAAAGGGAGGGACTGTGTGATCCACTGTACTGTCCCCTGCAGTGCCTAGCCCAGCGCCACACAACCTTCCCTCCTCTCCCCCTCCTCCCTTATACTGCAGGGCCCAGCTCAGGCTCTCATCAGCCCTTGCCTGACCTATTACAGTGGCCTCCAGGCTGGTTGCCCTCAACCTACCCTCTGCAGAATCATCTCTCTGAGCTGAAGGACTCAGGACTCCTTCCATGATAATCCTTAATGGCTCCCCATTTCTTACAGAGTTAAGACAAAGCCTTTTAAGTGGCCTGTATGGCCCTTCTCCATCCAACTCCTATTTGCTTTCAGCTTTACACTCAGAATAATAGTCCTGAATTGCTTATCTTTTCCGTCCTCATTGTGCCTTGGTCATGTGGCCTGGAATACCTACCATAAGCCTACCCTTTATTAAGAAGCCGGGAAGTTTGCAAAAGATACATGAGACATTCTTTCCTTACCCTGGAGGTTCAGAATGTGTATATTTTTGTGCGGATGGAAGAACAACTGAATAAAGAGGAAGATGGCTTTTTGGCCACTGGGTCTGTGCTTGAAATCTCCAAAGCAGTCCTAGAGGAGTCTTCCTAGGAGAAGAAAGGTTGACCGGTATGCCGCTTGGAATTTAGTCCTTTGTATCTATAGTTTTACTTTGAATTGTGATGTCTCTTCAGAACAACTCGTTTCCTGTTCTCTCGACTGTGGATATCACTTGAACACTTTTCAAGCTATTTTCTTTAGAGAGGAAAAAGATAAGCTGGTTGATTCATGTCAGTATTTCCCTCCCACTATTTCAGGTTTCTTTACAAGGTGCATTTGATGAGAAATCGACTGGTAAACAGTTAGTTACAATTTTAGACATCTCGGCGCTAGGGCCAAAGCATTTGGGGCTAGATGAGGCTGTGAATGTTTCATGATTTCTGATTCCTGACAGTCTTATGAGCCTCTATTTCCTGGTGTTGGGAAACTTTGATCCTATAAGAAGAGATAGGCACCTTGTCTTTTTATTTCAGTTTCATTTCTTTCATTCCCCAGCCCAGTGCTTGCAATTCCAGGCTCCCAGTTCCACTGGAATGTTCCTGGAGGTCTTTCCCATTACCATGATGCTCTTTCCTTCTGAGCTTGCACCTTTAGGATGTGTGCATTTTGTTTTCCCCTGAGTCCGCCCTCTTTTCTGGTTCATCCCCATCTCTGGTTAGTTACCATATTTAGAACCTCACTCTGTCTTTTCGTTCCTTTACCTACAGACAATTTTATTAAGCTTTCATTATTCTGCATGGTGGGAAAGATAAATGAGACAAAGTTCTTATTCCTGAGTCAAGCAATGGCAAAAAAAAAAAAAAAAAAATCTGTAAAATGAAATGCTAGAAATTTGAACAAAATGCACCCAAGGAAGAAGCAATTCCCTCCACCTGCACTTTAGGGGAGCCTTCTCAGGGGAGGCAACTTTCAGCCTGTTTTATGATTTAGGATCATCCTGATAGAGGCACCAAGAGGCTAGTCCCCCCTCACCCCCACCCCCCATCCCAACTTAGATTCTAGCAGCATCTATGCCAAATCGTTGGCGCTGCCTGGGTGAGTGCAAGAAGCCTCTCTCCTCCCCTGTTCACACTGTTTCTACATCTGAGGGTGGGGATAGTAAGATGAAGAAGCCCAGACTCAGCTGGTGTTGGGGTTTTGTTTCTTGCATGTGATCTCAGGGCAGAGCAAGAGGTTCAGCTTCAAGTTGCAACCATGCTGATCCTTAGGGCCTCATGGCCTCTCCTTCCCCCAGGACCTCTCCTGGACTGACCCTGGCCCGTGCTTATTGGATGGGACCCCTCTCCTTTCCTTGGCTCTTGGCATCCACGTCCCTTTGTGTTTCTTGGCGTGGAGACCCCGTGTCTGTCTATTTGGCCTGAAGGGATTGGTCAGGAAAAGTTTCCAAGGAGCCATTCCATTCTGCTCCTACCACGACCTATAAAATGCAACCAATGCCTCGTTAATTTTAAATGAAGCTCCCAGTGTAACCACTCATCTCTGACGGCCGCAATTAACCTCTCCTCCACACTCCTCTCCCTTTGTATTTGGCTGGCTGGTTCCTTGCCCGTTTGCCTTTTCATAACTTGTGCCCCAGGAGATTGCAGGCCGTTCAGTAAAACTCCAGGAGGTACTCTCAAGTTTATGGCCCTTCTCTTTCCACAGCCCTCGGATGACCCCCCGCCCCCATTTCATTCTGCTTCTACTCCTTCCAGACCGGCTAAGAATGCTTTAAACGTGTCAAGTCATCAGACTTCCCCAGGTGGTCACTTTGACCTTGCAAGTTCCTCCCCGAACCTTCCTCCTCGGACTCTCAGACTGGCGTCTTCCGCTCTGTGATGTGTGTGGGTCATGGGTGATGGGATGGGCTTCATCAACGATGTATTCCCACAGCAGGAAGGAGGAAATTCAAGAGTTGGTCTTTTCTTCACAGCTAACAAACCACTGTCTTGCTTGCTGCTGGGGCCCTGGGTTTCTTTGTCCTGCACTAGTCCTGGGTTCATCTCCCCAGGACTATGTTTATTGAGTGGGGGAGGTCCGAACATGTCACAAACAGTGGGACATTCCCCGTGGCCTAGAGGACCGAAGGCTGAGTTTTTTCAAATCGACTTTGTCTACGGTGTATTCGTTTGCACTTTGCCCTTGCAGCGTTCCAAGGCCTTCTCCTGTGTGTCCATTCAGCCCATGACTGTGGACCCTCGATGGAAGGCCTCATGGCTCCCATGTGATTTTCTTCATCTCTCACACCCTCCTCAGCTTAGCCTGAAGGACAGGCCTTGGGGAAAGGGGAATTGCTACTGACAACTTGCAGATGTGGTTTATATCTTGGGTGATGGGAGGACCAGCCTAGGACCCGATGAGGTTTGGGAGGGAGGGGGTGTTACTTATATCCTCAGGTGGGAAGAGACATAGCAGTTAGGGTAAATGCAATACATTGTCTAGAGAAAAACAATCATCTGAGTGCAGAAAGCCCAGGTTCTTGCTGTGGAACGTGAGCTGTGTCCCGGGTCCCTGGGAGGCTTAGTGATGCTGCAATGATGATGAAACCTGTGTCTTTAACTCCCTGACTGCTGGAAATGACTAGTGGAAGACAGACTCTCCATTCCTCAGACACTTGATCCTGCCTAGGAATGGGGGGCGACATCCTGGAGTCAATGTGTGCAAAGTGGATGGTGGGCCGCCTGAGTTTCTCTTTTTCTGACTTTCCAAGCAATTTTCTGGATCTCTTTCCAAATTGCTTTGGTGGACCAATGCACTGGGTGCTCAGGGTTGCCGGATTTAGCAAATAAAAATGCAAGGTGTGGGCTTCCCTGGTGGCGTAGTGGTTGAGAGTCCGCCTTTCGATGCAGGGGACATGGGTTCGTGCCCCGGTCCGGGAAGATCCCACATGCCGCGGAGCGGCTGGGCCCGTGAGCCATGGCCGCTGAGCCTGCATGTCCGGAGCCTGTGCTCCACGACAGGAGAGGCCACAGCAGTGAGAGGCCCGCGTACCGCAAAAAAAAAAAAAAAAAAAAAAAAAAAAAAGCAGGGTACCTAGGAACGTTTGAATGTCAGATAAACAGCAAATAAAATTTTAGCATACGTATATTTGGGATATACTTATACTAAACAATTATTCCTTGTTTACCTGTAATTCAGAGGTAACTGGGCATCCTGTACTTTGGGTGGCAACCCTGTGCATGGTCAGGGCCCATGGTTGGTGTGCTGATGGGCTGTCAGCTATCTCCCTCTCCCTTTATATAATCTAGTCTTCTTGACAGGGGACGATCTATTTCTTTTCCTTAGATATACGTATTTTTTTCTTCTCATTCTTAGCCTCAGCACAGTCAGCATAGCCAATGGATACTCAGCCCTATTGACCCCACGTCTGGGTTTAGGGGGATCAAATCGGGCGATTCAGCACGGGAGGCACCCCCCATGCATTGAGTCCCAACTCAGTGGCGCCTTGTGCCAGGCACTTGGGATAAAGAGCCTCCTGTCAGATCCACAGCAAGTCCTTGATATAGTTATTCCAGCCCCATTTAACAAGTAAGACCCAGAGTTTAAGTTACTTGCTTAAAGACAGACTGCATTTGAACCCTACCTTTTCTTTTGTTCTGGATTCCATACCTTTTCACTCTGTGGTTATACACACTCACGTCTGCTAAAGAAACTCTGTGAAGAAAATTGTCACCTACACCCATTTTTCTCTTAATATCCAGCCATGTCCCAGTAGTCCTAAAATGGACTAATTCCCAAAGATGAATCCTATTTGGAGACCATGTCTGTCTTAGGAGGGAAAGGAGTCCTGTGCTCCTGCATCGGGGGCATCTGTGTTGATTGGAAGAACTAAGGCAAACGTGTTAGAAGCTCTCCAGGTCTGGGGAGAAGGCTCAGTGGGCTCCCACGCCAGTGCACTCCAGGAATCTGTGACCCAGGGTGGGGACTGTAGGAAAGAAGGGTAGAGCTTCTTACTAGGCAGTTCCTCTGAAGGTCTGGTCACTAGGCGAGTTTCTCTCTCCTCCAGACCCCTTTTCTGTCCTTCCACCCTTTTGATTTCCCAGATCCTCCCGCAATCTCTTTGAACTAACCTCTCTCCGGGTGATGTCAGGAAAGCATCCTCTTAGACGCCTGCTTATCTTACAGTGTTGTTTTAGCTGTAATGCTCGACAGCTCCCTCAGATACAAGAATTTAATGCTAGTTTACATCATCTGTCTCTGGCAACGTTAGGTCATGTCATTCTGTGGCTTAAAATTGTATTAGCATTTTCCTCCTTTGTGCAAAAAGGCTATCTTCCTGTAAGCCGTAAGTGCCGGGCAGGAGATTTCAATGGATATGAAACTACTTAAGAGGAAAAAAAGAAAAAAAAAAAAAGAAAGTGTTCAGTTTTTGTCCTTATCATGGTGAAAGTTTGTTTTCCTAATGAGAAATTTTCCAAGAGCTCTTAGTGCTGTGACCTTATGGAATAAATGCGGTGGAAAAGGGCACACTTCCCATGCCGAGTATCCTTTTTACTCTCTTCTGCTCCTCTAAGCTTTCCTTCTGAATGCACAAAACCTGTATTTGTGGCTGCCAAGAGGCCTTCTACTGTGAGGGAAAATGCATTGTAAATCACTCTTTCACAGCCAGTTAACAGGCAGTGTCTTTCTCACCAATACTTACGGTTTTGCTTTGAGTTGGGAAGGTTGTTTTTGGGGCAATAAATTGTGATGTCAGTTATCCTTCACTCTCTTTGCATGTGATTCCTCAGTCGGAAATTGGTGTTCTTAACAGTTGAACCTCAGGGGTCTCCAAGGCTTTGCAGCTGAAAATCTTGGAGTCCTCTGTTTTGGAAAGAAAAGAGAGAGAGAGAGAAAGAGAGAGAGTTGAGTCAGAGAAGGCCTTTTTGTCTTTGATAGGAAATTTGAAATCGGGGGAAGGGGTCTTGGTTTCTTTAATGAAAACTATTTTATGTTAGAGAATTTTAACAAGACTTTAATAAGAAAAGGTTGTGTTTTTTTTTTCTTCTAATTTCAAAATGGAGTGCGTCAAGGTCATGACCATCCGATGACTTACCGTGATGTGTTCTTTTGTGTCAGGGCCTTTGCATATACACATTTCTTCTAAGAAGCACCCGCACAAACACATTTGGATCATCACTGGATCACAATGTAAACTTTGATGAGCAAGAAAATTCCAAGTAGAGTAAGAGAGTGAAAACTCTCCAATTCATGGAAATTGTTAGTGGAAAGCTTCTTTCCCCGCCTCACTTTTTAACTTACCGAGTGGCAGGTGATGATAAAATTATTTGAACACTTAAAAACATATGGTTTCGTAAGTCTCCTCTAGGACTGTTTTGTGACGTTGTCATTCTGATCTCTTTAGGTCATCCGTTGTGAGGAATTGTTTGGCCGCCTCCTCAACAGAGAAGAACCATTCACCCAGAGTTTAGGCAATCCTGGGGAATTAGTCACGCCTGCTGTGGCCGGGGCCAAAAGCTTGTCCACAGCCAAGAGCGCGGCTTTGAGTCTCGTTTCACGTAAAGCGGAGGGGTTATTTAAGGCACGAGGGCACAGTGCTCCTTCAACAGTCTGCTGAACTGGTACTGGGCTGGGGCTTGGCCTGTTTCTATTTTATGCGTAGATGGATCAGGGTAGAGTTGGGACAGTTTGACCTGTGAAATTTCTGACTTATGAAGCTCAGAGATTTTAAAAGTCAGGCAGTAGGGCAGTGAGGTGAAGAGGATGTGCTCTGGAGTCAAACCCTGCGTTGAGTTCTGGCTCTGAGGGTGCGAGCTATATCATCTTGGGCAGGTTACTCTCCCTTTCGTTTCCTCGTTTGTGAAACAGGCGTAATAATGCTAACAGTGGTAGGGCTCTCTCTGCTTCCCAAATATTTCTGGAAGCTTGCTGTTTCTTACCATGTCCTCAGCTGCCACCTTGGTCTAAGTCATCATCATCATATTATTATTACCTTAGCCTCCTAACCAGTCCCTCCTCCCCACACCATATAGTAGACGGAGTGAGTTTTTGAGAAGGTGAGCTCAAAACTCGCCTGTGCCTTCCCAGCTCATGAAGGCAACGTCCTTGCCGGGGATTAGAAGGTCCCACTTGCTTTGTCTCCTCGCTACTTCTCAGGCCTCACCTCTAAATATTCTCTTCTTTTTTTTTTTTTGCGGTATGCGGGCCTCTCACTGTTGTGGCCTCTCCCATTGCGGAGCACAGGCTCGGGACGCGCAGGCTCAGCGGCCATGGCTCACGGGCCCAGCCGCTCCGCGGCATGTGGGATCTTCCCGGACCGGGGCACAAACCCGTGTCCCCTGCATCGGCAGGCGGACTCTCAACCACTGCGCCACCAAGGAAGCCCTAAATATTCTCTTCTTGATCCAGCTGTTCAGACCTCTTTGCTATTCTTAGAGCACAATAAGTGTATGCCTATCTCAGGGAATTGTACTGGCCTGAAATGTTCTTCCCTCGTATCCATCTCCAGGGCTAACATCCTCATTTCCTGCTCAAATATCACCTGATCAGGAAGGCTTACATTCTGCTTTGTGTTTTCCCATAGTTTGCATTTCTCACCGTCCTATATTTATTTATTGTCTCTCTCCAACCCTGGAATGCAAGTTCCACGAGGGCAGTGTCTTTGTCTATGTTGTTTATTTCTGTATCCCCCTGTACCTGGAACAGTACCTGGTTGATTAACCTTTGATACATGAGTGAATAGAATCTGCCTCATAGAGTTGTTTAAAAAAAGAAATGTTATCCTACTTCTGAAGCTTGGCACAGTGCCTTACACGTGGTAAGAACACAATAAACGTTAGCTATCATTCTTTTACTCTAGAGTTTAGTAACGAGAAATTCACTCAGGATTAGAGAATGGGAATTTAACTGTAGCGCTTTGGCACAGCCAATGGTGGGGAGAAACTTCTTTGTTGGATCCTGGGTTATCTTCACAATTCTTCCCTTATGTTGTTTCTTATTTGCCATTTTAATGGTAATACACAAGAGATAGAGAATAATAAAAGGACCTACTAAAGCAGTTACCTTAAACAGTAGGGGTATGCAGGGCTCAGTAAGCGCCTTTAAGCTGGGATAGCTGAGACTGCAGCTTCTCTGATTGAAGTTACAGGCTTGGGGGTTTACTGGAAGGAGGCATTGAGGTGGTGGGTCCTGTGTCCTGTGTTCTAAGCACCATAGGGGATAACGCTCATCTTTTGTATCGATTGCTTATTGCTGTGTAACAAACCATCCCAAAATGCAGTGACTTAAAGCAACAACGACTTATTATTCCTCACAATTCTGTGGGTCAGCGAGGCAGTTCTGTTCCTACTGATGTTAGCTGGGGCGACTTGTGGTGCATTCCTCTGGAGTTGGCTGGGGTTGGGACATCCAGGAGGGTGGTTGTCTGGGGTCTTAACGCTGGTGGTCAGTTGGGAGGCCTTGGTTCTCTTCTACATGACCTCCCTTCAGGAGTCTCTCGTCATTCAATAGGTAGTCTAGCCTAAGCTTCTTTACTTGGTGGCTGGCTTCCAAGAGAGCAAACAGAAGCAGCAATACCTCTTAAGGTCTAGGCCTGTAATTCACCAAATGCTACTCTGGTGCATTCTGTTGGTGAAAGCAAGTCATAGGGAGGGGAAAATTGTCTGCCTCTTGCTGTGTGGAGCAGGGCGCACATGTGGGGCACCCTTGAGAAGGGTGGTCGGCTGCCATCTTTGCAGATGACCTACTGTACCTTTCAATTCACACCAAATGACGGCTTTTGTTTTGGACTCCCCATGAATCGTTACTACCCGTGGGGGAGCTGGACTTCACACCTCTAAGGTTGCAAGGTAAACAGCCTCAGCATCCAGCCGTGTACAGAAGATCCTGACACCTGTTGTGAGGAACACCGTTTTTCTCTCTGCTTAAAAGAGGAGTTGTTAATTATTGATTAAAAGTCAATTTCTTGGGAGCTGTTTGCTCTGTGGTTGAATTTTTTTTTTTTTTTTTAGATTTCGTAAGCATTTATCAAACCCCTCTGACACGTCAGACACTTGCCAGGCTCTTTAACATATTTATATCATTAAATGCAGCAACCCCAGTGGGGATTTTGAATGATTCAAATGGAAATTATTCACCTTGCTTTTTGAATACAGGATGTCATCTATTCAGGGTCACATGGCTGAAAAAGGGCAGAGGTGAGAGCTAACTTCTCATACTGCACGTTGCATGCACCTTCTATGATACCACTCAGCTCCTCTTTTATTGGGTGAAGAAAGTCACAAAGGAACAAGGATGGGGAAAGACAGTAATACTGTTTTGGCCTATTTTGTTGAAATGAGCCATGGACCCATTTAATATAGAAAAAAAAAAAGAAAGGAATTGGTTTTGGACTTTGGAAGCAAAGCTGCATACATATATATTGGGCAGAATTTTGTTTTGGACTTTCTGGAAATTACAAATTGAGTTATAAGTTTGGATTCTCAGTTTGGTAGATCAGTTAGGATTAGGTCTAGTGGAGCATAACAGAAAACCCCAAATAACAGTGACTTAAATAGAAAAGGTATCTGTTTCTCTCTCATGAAATGAACTCTGGAGGTACATATTGCAGGGCTAGTGTGTCCTGTAAAAATCAAGGACCAGGCTCCTTCTGTTGGGTTACTCCCCCATCACCCACACGTGCTTCCCCTCAGCGGCCAATAGGTTTGTAGGGTCAAGTTATTCAGCTGCATTTAATTATCAGTAAGGAAGAAAAGAGAAAGAAGGGAACAATCCTTCCCTTTAGATACTTCGCAGAAGATGCACATGACATTTCTCCTCAATCCTATTGGCCAGACATGGTCATGCCCATATCAAGCTGAAAGGCAGGCTGGGCCACAGCCAGCTAAACGTTGGGGATTCACCTGTTAAAGCAGGGAGTGCACACTGGGGGAGAATTAGCGGTTTCTGATACAGCAGATGTGGTTTGTAGAATGACATTTCAATCAGTGTGTGAAATAATAAAAATTTGGATTAAGTTATAAACAAAGATGAATAAAAAAAGCTATCGTTTTCCTAGGTGCTTGTTTTCTCTAATAGTAAGCTACACCAGTGTTGTCTTTTTTTTTTTTTCTTTTTAGCGGTACGCAGGCCTCTCACTGCTGTGGCCTCTCCCGTTGCGGAGCACAGGCTCCGGACGCGCAGGCTCAGCGGCCATGGCTCGCGGGCCCAGCCGCTCCGCGGCATGTGGGATCCTCCTGGATCGGGGCATGAACCCGTGTCCCCTGCATCGGCAGGCGGACTCCCAACCACTGCGCCACCAGGGAAGCCCCCCAGTGTCGTCTTTTAAACACAGTGTTTGGTGTGATGTTACTGGGTGTTTACAACTAGATGCTTTAACAAAGAGCTCTATTTTGTAAAATAGGAAAAGTCTGCTTATCACCATTTCAGATAAACTACATCGATGGCAAAGCCATCCATTGAGGCCACGTAGTCAAGTGTGAAACACTGCCACTAGCTAATGACCACTTACCCTAATCCCAAGAAGTAGGGGGAACAAATTGGTCTATTTAGTACTGAATTTGTCAACCTAAACCTATGAAATGAAAACTGTAATATATAATGATCGACTTTATGATCACTAATGTTCGCCAAGTAAGCAATATTTGAAGAAAAACTATGTCCCACATTTTGCTTGTTGCTGTGACGGTCAAGACAAAAGGATGCCTAGATTAAGTATGTTTATTAAATGTATATATTAAGTATATTTATTGAATGTGTAGATTAAGTATATTTATTAAATAAATTGTTTAATACCTTTTTTGCTGGACTTTGTTTGGCTTCCATATGTCTACCATAGGCTTTGAGGAGATTTACAAGGGTAAAGATACCTTCCCGGTTTTCTTTGTGTTAATAATACAAGTGAGACAAGATGAGAGTTTAGCTAGACTTTGAAATAGGAGTAAAATTTGGATAGAGAGGAGGAATGTAGAAGGGATGTGGTCCAGGTAGAGCCTTGGACTTGATCAAAGCCTGTGGTCCAGGGATGAGGCCAGCAGCCTGGTTGGAGATAAGGATGGCTGGGTAGGGTCATGTGGAAGACCTCAAAGGCTAGGATAATGAATTGGTACTTTGTCCTGTTAGCAGTGAGGATCATGGGCTACTTCAGAGAAGGCGAATGATGAGAAAAGTACAAGGATGAGCCTTGATGATGGCTCATCCTCCTCCCACCTTTGGAAGAGGACCCATAAAGGAGACAGAAGGGAAACACCCAGGGGGTTAAACCCAGGAGGGCAGAGTGCCACAGAAATCAAAATGGGGGACACCTAGGGGGTGGGGTGGCTGTTACCAAAGTGTGAAATGTTTCAGAGAGTTAAAGGTGAATGAGAAGTGAGAAAAGGTTCTTGTTGGATGTGGTTGAGAATTTCTGCTGACGTTTGAGAGAGCATGGTTTCAGGGCTGCTGTGTGGTGTAGGCCAGACTGCCTAGGGTAAGGAAGAAATGAGTGCTAAGAAAATGTAAGGTAGGGGAGATTAGAAGTTCGGCTGAGAAGGAGGGAGGTGAAGCAGTTCAAAGGGAACTCCCCATGCCTATACCCTAGGAGGGGAAGAATGACATGGTTCAGGGCAGAAAGGCAACTGCTGTAGAAAGCGCCAGAATAAAGGTGTGGAGAAAGAATGATCATGGATGTGAAGTCCGTTAGGTGTTAGGGGGCTAAAGGAGGGGTGGCTGTCTTAAGAGTGGAGGAAGTCTTCTGTACTTCTTGGGCTGGAGGGACACGAGACAAAATGGGTATGGTCAGCAGAGAGAAGCAGGCTGGAGCTGGAGGCAAGGGTAGAAGGTGTGGAAGGAGCTTTGGAGCCCCCGGGGGATGTGGGGCAGAGGGGAGATGGGCAGGAATCAAAGGATTGCAAGGCAGCAGGGAGGTGTCTGTTGGATGGGCATCTCGCATTGGGAGCAGAGCTGCGCGTGACTCTCTTCCTCAGGGCTCTTGGGCCTCCGTAGGAGCCGAGCAGATAAGCCGTGGTGGTGGCCTCCGGTGGTGACTGGATGCTGGACTCGGCAGGAGCCTGAAGGAGGCAAAGAGCTCTCTTGGTGATGTGGAGGTTCCCACCCCCATCTTTTCTTTAGAAAGGATCTCATAAAGCGCGTTAGCCATCCTTTCGTATATGTCTCATTTTATTTCACAAGAACAGATGGTGAAAGAAGGGTTCCCTTTGGCCACCGGACTCTTGGATTCAATGTCACGTGTTAAGAACTAAAGAAGTTCTTAGGTACTAAATGTGGAGTAAGGGGGGCCAGTAGATCACTTGCTCCAACTTGAACGGTGTCCCTCACGATCTGTGTGTTTGGCGGGTAGCCAGAGCCTCTGTTCGTTCTTCTCATTCCATGTGAGGCCTTGACCTGCAGTACCTCAAGGGCATTTTCACTTGGTCAAGCTGTTTTCGGCTTCAGGTGAAAGCAAAACTCGCAGATACAGAGGACGCCTCTTAAAAGCGGCGCGGTTCTTAGCACTTCCGGGAAGGAGCGCGGGGTACGCAGGCGCCGGCGGCGTGGGGGGGCGGGGCTCTGGGTACCAGGCCTCTGGTCGACCGACAGGCGGAAGCTCGCCGCGGAGCCGGAGGGAGAAAACGCTAGAAGGTGGGTCCCCGAGGTGAGTGCAGACACCCGTCCCCACCCAGGGCCCTTCCCTTCCTCTCTCAGCTGCGCTCTTGACAGGAGAGAATCAGACTGTGGGCCCGCATCAAATAGTTACTGGGCAGCGCCCAGGGCAAACCTGTGGCGGGCAGGTAGGTCAGAGTTCAGGGCTTGCTCACCGGGGATCCTCTGGCCTGGAAACCGGTGCCTGTGACCAGCCTGGGAAAGTTCCTCCCGCGGCCCCGCCGGGTAGCTGGCTGGCCCGGCTCCGTTTCCCCGCGCCTCGAGCCACATTCTTAAGGGCAGAAGCTTCACCTGGTTTGGGTTTTTCTGTGTGTGTGTGTGTGTGTGTGTGTGTGCGTGCGTGCGTGCGTGCGTGCGTGTGTGTGTGTGTGTGTGTGTTACGCGGGCCTCTCACCGCCGTGGCCTCTCCGGTCGCGGAGCACAGGCTCCGGACGCGCAGGCCCAGCGGCCATGGCTCACGGGCCCGGTTTGGGTTTTTTGCAGAGCACCCTGATCAGAAATGGAGCAGAGAGTGCTGGAGGGCGCTCATTAATCTCCCCGGTGAGCTGCCACGGTTCCGTGGGGCTCTTTGGCGCAAAGCACAGCGGCCCTACGCTGGAGACTTGCTCCCCGAGATCTGGAGTTACCCCAAAGCTGGTGGTTGACGGAATCTCATACTCCTTAGAAGCGTGTAACTCTCTGGTTTCTATATCGTGTTCAATTCATCTTGTCTCCAGGAATCCAGAGTTAGTTTATTCCACGCAGCTAGAAGGTGGGGTGTTAGAACCCTAAGCACTTAGGTTTGGAAAATATGATCTTTTCCCCTTAAGCCCTGTGTTAGCTTCTCGGAGACCTCCAGGTTGGTCCCACAGAGGACGACCTTGAACGCTCTTGGAAAAGCGCTCTTTTTAATGCTATATCCCTGGCTTCAGGTTGAGATAAATAGTGCTGTGACCGATAAGACCCAAGGTTAGGGGTGAGTGTTACCCGAGGCTTGGCCTCCACCTGCTGGGTGACCTTGAATATAGTCCTTTCCCCCACTCACTCTGGGGTTGGAACGTGGGCTGATGAGACAGTCTGGCTGCCGGCTGGGGGGGGCTCAGGGAGGTGTGGCTGAGGCTAATGGAGGTCACTTCTGGAAAGGGCTTTGGGCTCTTTGCACAGGGAGGCATAATAAACGATGTCCAGTGAGGAATACAGGGGGGTACAATTGTTCTTTCAGTCTCATGTCTAGCAGCACCTGAGCTCCAGTCGCGGTACAGAGCTGCACACCCACAGAAGCTGTATAGTCGCTCCCAGTGTCACACAGGCTCTGGGTTTTGTGTCAGTGGACATTTAATTTGATTTATCTTGATCTGGCTTAGGCCGGATGAAGTCAACTAGCCAACAAATCCACGATTGTTTGTTAGGAGCAGAGGCTCAAAGGCAGCTCTCTAACTACTTAATTACCCTCAGTTGCAGGAAAAGCAAAGCTTGGGTTTGAATAGGGTATTTGCATATCTGCACAGCTTTCCTTCTGTTCACTTTCTCCCCAAACTCTCCGAAGGCTCCTACTGTACAGCTCATCGGATTTCAGGAGCCTTTTTTGTTTTTTTTCCTTTGGCTCAAAGAGGGTGGTTATTAAGAAACCCAGACTTTCTCTATTTTTGTTTTAGTTATGTTCTGTGTTTAGTAACTGTTGGGTCTGTCCTGCCATTTTCTTGAATTTTGTTTCTGTCTCTCATATACACATTCTTTTCTTTTAGCATCTGATGCCTCAGACATTAACTGCTTTTGAAAGTATTCAATCTTGACCCAGAAAAAGATTAGGTTAAATAACTTTTGTTGCCCTGAGACCATTTCACATCTGTACAAGTAAAGCTGTATCTGGAGCAGGTTTCTGGGAGACTGTCTTCCCCATAGACTAGAAGAATTCTTTTTATGGTCCTTTCTATAATCAGCAGTACATGGAGAGTGGAAATCACGGACTAACTCCAAACTCAGCCCATTATCTGCTTTATTCCAAACAATGATAGCTATTTTTCAGGGAAAAAGAATCCCCTGGCATTGACTGTCTCTTCTTCCCTGCAATTCTGCCTCTAAGCCTGTGCACATCTTCACCATCTCCCTACACTAGTAAAAACAGTGCTGATAACTCCGTGTCCTGATTTATTGCCCTTTATTCACGATGTGGGGACTACTTCCAACAGTGATTTAGCCTTGTTCCTGACATTACTTTTTGGGTCCCAAGGAGAAGGCCTGTTCTGTTGCTGTGTCCCCTGGACATTCTTCTCCTTCAAGCTACTCCAAGCCTTTTCATTCTTTTGGCCACTAAAACATCTGGAAAGAGGAGCCTATAACCATGTCCTCCCTCTTCTCATCTCTCATTCGTTTGTCACTTAATTTGCACTCTGGCTTTTGCCCCTTCCACTTGCCTGAAACTGCTCAGGCAAAGGTCAGCTAGGACCTCATTGCCAACTCGGTGACTTGGTTGGGGTCTGTGAATTCTGGTGGGGAAAGTACTAACCATTAACTGAAATTTAGCATTTCTTTCAGCTGTGAGTATAGGGAATAAACCACAGTAGTATTAATAATATCCGAAGATATTTCACTTTCACAGTACAGTTATGGTAGATATCATGAAGTGTTGTGTCTTTCATTGCTCTTGAGAAATTGCAGTGGTTTCTGGACCTACTGCTGGATCTTGTTACTTAATGCGTTAATAAAGAAGCACATATATGACCATAATATAATGTTTTAATATTTCAATAACTGTATTGCAATATAAGTAATTTATCGTATATATTGTATTTTATATATTTAACAGTATTATTCTGAGAAGGGGCCCATTGGTTTCACCATACTGCCAAAGAGGCCCGTGGCACAAAAGAAGGGCAAAGAACCCAGTTTTAATCATTAGCTGCCTGATTTCTCTAGAGTGTTTCTTTTACAATAAGAAGAGACTCCACCTGAAAGTTCTCTTCTCCTTTGTTCCCATGATACCATTCTTTCCCCGCATCGTTCTCATTACTTTTTCCTTGACTCTTAGTTCTTCTTTAGTTTATTTCTTACATTTGAGATTTTTCCAGGATTCTGTTCTACTTCCCTCTCACCCTCCCTCCCTCCTTTCTTCCTTCTACAAGTATTTATTGAGTGCTTAACCTTAAGTAGCTGACAGTCCTGTGCGGGGCACAGACATTACAATACAACCATCTGATGTGTGCTGCAGGATACTCAGGGATACTTAAGAGAAAAACCTAAACCAGCCTTGGGAGTCAAGACAGACGTCTTATTGGAGGCACCCTTAAGTGAAGTCGTCCTGGAAGAGCAAGTGGAGTAGGATAGGCTCCGTGGTGGGAACAGAGTGGTGGCACAGAGGACTGGTTGGGTGATTAAGTTGAGGCTGGAGAGGTAAGGAGTGGTCAGATTATGGAGTGCATTTCAAACCATGCTAAGAGTAGCTACCAAGGGGTTTTAAGAGAGTTGCATTTTAGGAAGATGGCTCTGACTTGAAGAATGGATTGGAGGGGGAAGTCCAGAGTTGGGAGATAAGAGGCTGAGAAAGGCTAACCTTTGCTTTTACTTGAATGCATCGCACGTGTCTATCCCATGTGCATGCTTCCCTTCTTCCTGAGATGCTCTTCCTTGGTACCCGATGCTCCAGGAGAACTGTGCTCCATCTTCCAGGCAACATCTTCTCCTTAGAGCTCCTTGACTCCCTTGCCCTGTTCTTGGAGGACATTTAGAGTTATTTTTTATGCATCTGTTTCCTTCCTCTTCTTTGAGTTACTTGAAGACAGGGACTGGGCCTTACTCATCTTTATATCTCCAGCACCTGACATATTTCTGGGCCCACAGTAGATTTCTAAATTGAGCCAAATTAAGGAAAAGAAATTTATAGAATTTGTCCACCATCATGTAGCAAAGAGAGCCTATGAAATCCTTCAGAACTATCCACAGAATCATGAAATTTCAGAGTGAGAAGGTCATCTAGCTTTCCTTTAGGTTTTTAAATATAAGCACTTTGTTTTTGTAGAGAAGGAATCGCTGGGTTTATACCTCCCCTGACACTCTGTCACCACCAGCCCATCAGTGGGTTTTGCCAAAATTCAGAAGTGTTTTAATAGGACTTGAGTTTTTTAGTTTTGGTAAAATGGATCTTATGATCTTCTTTTGTTTTCAGTGGAAAAGAGAGATTTTCCCCCAGGATGAAAGAGTAGAGAGTAACTAAGTAAAGTGGGCTGAATTTCAACCAAGGGAAATTGTAGGTTGAAAGACAGAATACTCGAAAACCTGACCCCATGGTGAAAGGTTTTGTGTGTGGCCCACTCTTTTGGGTGGGGGGTAGAATGCAACGGCAGCCCTAGTTGTAGGCGTTTCCCCACAAAACTGGACAAAGCCCTTGAGCTGCCTCAGTAGTTGGCAGAGGTGACTCCTCACATGGCTCAAACCTTGGATTTCAGGTTCTTGATCAAGGTTCTAGAGACAAACAGGGCACAGACTATATATATTTTTTTCCTGTAGGCACTTGCTCTGTATCCCAGTTTTCCCCCATAGTCAACATAGAAAAAAATGTTAATGGTTTAGGTTCATTGCCTTTTATGTAGGCAGCAGCCGGACACCAGGGAAACCCGGGAGTTGGAAAGAACATCATAAAGATTGCAGGTCACTTTTTTAACTTACTGTGTCTGCAGGTCAAGTGGAGAAAGGGCAGCTCGCCGGCAGGGAGGATCATGTAATGGGCTCTTACTCCCTGGCAGGGAGAATGTAGATCAGTATCAGAACCAGGCTTCTCTTCATTCCTTCCAAAAACAGGAATAAATGCTGGGTTAGCCATTGAAGAGACAAACAAAATAAGAGCTTCTCCTAAAGCCTCTAAAAATAAAACAAACAGTTGCTCCTGATGACGAGCTAAGGGACCCCAGTTTACATTTGTCAAATACTTCAATAAAGTTTTCTCATAAGCCTTAGGCAGCATCTGCCTTAGCCAGATTTTGGCAGAGAAAGTTCATCTAGTTCTTGTCAGGACTCATCGGTAGCGGGAATTTTGTCAAGTAAGTTGCTGAGCTTTGTGAATCAGAAAAATTGAGAGGCACAGCTTTTGAGGTGGAGAGAAAGAAAGGGATAAAAGAAGCTGTACTTTAAGAGAATCTTGGAATCAGATTGGGCATGTGCAATGGACTGAAGGTTTATGTCCTCTCTCCCCCTCTCCGCCCAGGTTTATATGTTGAAACCCTAATCGCCAGTGTGATGGTATTTGGAGGTGGGCCTTTGGGAGATAACTAGGTCATGAAGGTGGAGCCCTCATAAGTGGGATTAGTGCCCCTATAGAAAGAGGCTGCAGAGAGCTCTCTCACTCCACCATGTGAAGACAATATGAGAAGTTGGCTGTCTGTAACCTGGAAGAGAGCTCTCACCAGAACCCATCCATGCTAGCACTCTGATTTCAAACTTCCAGCCTCCAAAACTGTGAGAAGTACGTTTCTGTTGCTTATAAGTCACCCAGGCTATGGGACTTTGTTATAGCAGTGCAAGTGAACCAAGGCAGCACTGCATGCCTTGCTTTTGATCACTGTTGAAAACCCAACTTTGCAAAGATATGACTTCATCAAAAGGAATGTAGCTCTATCTAATGATGAAGCTACAAACTAGTCATTGTGTGTGAACTATTGGATAGATGTTGCACTAGTAGTCATTTGCACTAGTATAGATAGATAAATGTTGAGTATGGTGTGGTTTCTTCAAATTTAAAATATCTGTAGCATCCCTTGAGTTTGTTGGGACACCTTGGGGTACCTCCCTGCCCAGTTTGGAATTTAGCATTCGAATGGATATGGCAGACTAGAGACATGGTAGAAAACTAGAGAAGAAAAAGTCGGTGCAGGCCAAAGTAATCAACGAGGGCAAAATCTTCAAAGCTTGTCCGCACCTGCCAACTTCATAGAACAGAAGCTCTTGAAGGCAGCGATCTGTGGAGCCGTGAAGTATTAGGGCCTGAGGAAATGGAGGAAAGGTCTGCAGCTGTGCTTAGCCACTAGCTCTGTGTGCCTATTTCAATTTAAATTAACTGAAATGAAATAAGACTAACAATTCAATTCCCCTGTCACCCTAGCCACATTGCAAGTGTTCAGTAGCCATGGTGCAGGTAGAGAACATCTCCATCATCACAGAAACTTCTGCTGGGCAGCACTGATGGGATCTAAAGAAGGGTCAGCAAACTACACCCCAATGTCCAAGTCTAGTCCACTGCCTGTTTTCATACAGCCCACGAGCTAAGGAACGGCTTTTACATTTTAAAATGGTTGGAAAAAAATTGTGGACATTAATTTTCTTTCTTGTTATAACAATTACCTACAAATATCCTTGGTTTTGCCTCTTGACCCATAAAGGCTAAAATATTTACTAGCTGAATCTTTCCAGAAAATGTTTGCCAACCACTGATCTAAAACATCTTCTAATTCCAGTTGAGGAAACTGAAGCCTGGAGACAGAAAGTGACTTGGGGCAGATCTCACAGCCTGGAAAGGCAGTCTGAACTGTGGCTTTTGTTTAACCTGCTCCTTTACTGTGTCCTGGCCTCTTTCCTTCCTAGGGCCTCTGTTGCTAGTCACCCAGAAGATAGAATAATAGGTTCCTTTAATTGCATTGTGAACTGGAAAGGGAGTGACCGACTCCTTGAAGAGACCTGGATCATTATTCACTTATGAGCCCATCACAGGGAGGGTCAGGAAAATCATCTGCTGGAGCCACATGTTCTCAAAGGAGTTCAAATATAGACATTGGGATTCTCTCCAAATGAGGTCACAGACACAGAAAGATCCAGATAAAGTAAAAGATGATTGACATATAACTGAAAACGTGTGTTTCTCCTCCAGACCATACTGCCTGTGATGATCTATGAATTAATATTAAAAAATTATCTTATGGGTAGTGCCAGTTGCATTGCATTATATCAGTGTTGCGAGTTAAAGGCATTAATTTGTCAGACATAAGCATTTAAAATAGACTGCATTTTAAAAATAACCCTGTTGATCATTTCTTCATTTTAATTTTTGTTGTAAGAATATACTAAACTCCCCTCCCCCAAGTGAAAGTGGCTTGAGTGACCTTGAACTTAAATGATGATGTGTTTAAACATCTAGCCAAAATTCCCTGCAGAATAGCTGGGTTACAGGAAAGAGTTACAGTACAACCTACAATTGATCCTCGTTACTCACAGCTCTGTATTTGCGAATTCACCTACTGGCTAAAACTTATTTATGACCCCCACCCAAATCAATAATTATAGTACTTTCACAGTCATTTGTGGACATACACAGAGTGGTGAAAAATTTGAGTCACCCAACACACAGATTTCTAGCTGAGGCTGAACAAGGCCACACTCTGCCTTCTGGTTTCAGCTCTAGTACTGTGAACAGGTTTCCTTCTTGTGGTGTATTTAGTGCCACATTTCCCACAGTTTGGTGCTTTTTCTTGGTGATTTTTCTACTTAAAATGGTCCCCTAGTGTAGTGTTGAAGTGATGTCTGGTGTTGCTAAGTGCAAGAAGGCTGTGATTGTGACTTAAATACACGTGTTAGAGAATCTTCATTCAGGCATGAGCTATAGGGCTGTTGGCCGTGAGTTCGGTGTTAACAAATCAACAATATATATTGAATGAGGTGTCTTTAAGCAGAAACACACATAAAACAAGGTTATGTATTGATTAGTTGATGACTGGTTAATGCTGTGATCAGAGGCTCTCAGGAGCCTAACTTTGCATTTCCCCTAGGAGCAATGGTACAGTAATTTTATAGACTGTAACTACCACAAATAATGAGTATCAGCTAACATTTGTAACACACAAGATCTTGTAAACCCTTCACTGTGCCTCTTTCTGGGCATCTCACCTGATCTGGCCTTAGGGTCCAGTAATAACCTATACAGACTGCCCTCTTCACAGGGATGCCTAGAACTCACTTCTCAAAATGACAGGGATTCCTGGCCATTGTAATTGGGAATTCTTACCATAAAGCCAATTTGCTGTATCATCTCATGAAAGTTGCTTATTCTCTCTGAGCCCCAGTCAGGTACTAAAATGAGACTAATAGGACTGACTTAATTTATAGGCCGATCTGGTGGAAGATCAGGGTGATCTTGAAGACCCCTTTGGCTATGCTACAGCCATAGAGGTTTGGATCTTTTCCTGGGTTTTATTCTCCACCTGGAAATTCCAGTGTGCTCCAGATAGGAGTGGATTTGTTGAATCTGTGGTAGATTAATTGATGTGAAGTTTTAGTAAGACTTGCTTGGTTCTTGGGGAAACCAGGATTATAAGAAAAAATATCGAAAGGGAAGGAGCTCATAAGGTAGTCCATCTATTGACTGCTCAGGGTTTCTCTAGAATTCAACAGGTAGATGTCTGGTGGGACCATCACTGTGCTTCAGATTGATTGGGCAACTGAGCAGAGACTAAGGCCTTGATGATGTGTGCTAAGAAGATTTCTTTCTTTCTTTTTTAAATCATTATTTCTTTTCTTTTCTTTTCTTTTTTTTTGCGGTACACGGGCCTCTCACTGTTGTGGCCTCTCCCGTTGCGGAGCACAGGCTCCGGACGCACAGGCTCAGTGGCCATGGCTCACGGGCCCAGCCGCTCTGCGGCATGTGGGATCTTCCCGGACCAGGGCACGAACCCGTGTCCCCTGCATCGGCAGGCGGACCCTCAACCACTGCGCCACTTTCTTTTCTTTTTTAAAGGGAGAAAAGGTTCCTTGAGGTTACTGAGAGCACTGAGGTTTCTTTCTGAGCTCTTTGGAACATATACGAGAAATGGAGCTTGAACATTTCTCCCTATTTGGAAGTCTTGCTGGAGTCTGCTTTGTCATAACTAACTCGTCAGTGTCACAGCTACTTTCTATGCACTGCTCTCTGTGGTGTCTTCTGAATTAGTATCAGGTTTATCTCAAACATGGAAATGTTCTTATCAGAGATGACATCCAGAATTTTTTTGGAGGGTGTGTCTGTGTGCGTCTGTGTTTGCACGAGACAGTAGAAGAAAACCCCGTGCAAATCCTAGGCCAGTAGAGGTCCAATTCTCCAGGACAGATCCTCTGCCTGAGCTTTGGAACTCTACGACCCACTCTAGATTGCTCCATGGCAAAAGCAACATTCACCATGAGAAATTCATCATCTCCTTGCCCCAGACTTCCTGGGCTCCTTTGTGTCCTGTTGTCTTAGTAGAACCACCATCTCCCCAGTTACCCAAACCAGAAGGATGGAAGTTATTTTAAACTCTTGTCTTCTCATCCTTCGCCTCTAATAGGCTCCTAAGTTCTGTCTGAGGACAGCCTACCTCCCAGATATCCCCATTAGTCACGGATCCCCTCTAACCCACTGCCAGTGCCTTCGTTCCAACCCCTCACATCTTTCTACTTGTCCATCTCCAAGCTCTTTGAACTTGTCTTTTCCCAGCTGTGTCTCTCTTCTCGTCAAAGTGGTTCATTCAGGTCTCTCCCTGATCGCAGACTTCCAGTGAAGGCTGCGCGCCTGCGTGCGGTGGATGCGGCTCTGCAGGATTTGGCTCCTGTGTGCGTCAGCCCAGCCTCCCGCTTCAGAACGCCCCAACTTGTTTGGTACCTTTCGGGTTTCCTTGGCTTTGTCCATCTTGCTGCTTCTATCTGGAATGTCCTTCCCAGCTTTTCTGTTTGGGAAACTCCCACTTGGTCTTTAAGACCCAGCTTCAGGGTTTCACCTCTCTCCCTATGGATAATAATCAAAATATTTAACAAGTGGTCTGCTTGGGTTCTGAGCAGTTAGAACGTGGAGAACTCTTGGTGTGGTCTTGCCTCTGTGCACCAGATAACTGACCTCTGGGTAAACCCCACCCTAGCAGAGTTGATCATCCCTCCTTTGTGCCACTGCTGTACATATGGAGCACCTGTTATTCACCCTGTGTTCACTTGACAAACATCTGATAATTGCCTACTCTCTTTGGACCTTGCTTGGATTGTGGGAATACAAGAATAAATAAGACAGCCTTTCTGTGCTCAGCATGCTTATAGTTCAGTCATACAGCATTTTTTTTTCTTATTTGGTTATTTTCTATAAGACTATGAGCTCCTTGGACAGTGGGACCAGCTCTTTCATCTCAGCATCCTTGGTACCTGCCTGGTGCTGGGCATATAGCACGCTCCATCAGTCTTTTCTGAATGAGGGTATCTGGCTGGGATCCCCAGTGTCTGGACTCAAGGGTCAAAATGACAAGGTGTTAAAATGGTTCAAGGGTTCAAGGGATGGATTGGTCATGGGGTGAAGTGTTTCCAGCAAGAGGTGTTAGGTAACAATGTTTATTGATGACAGAAGAGCCCAGAGAAACAGTTCATTTGTCTTGTCTGTACCTCCTAATTCAGCTTTTTTTTTCTTCTTATAGTTCTTTTTTGAATGGAATAATGTCACCCACTCATTGGTTTTATATAGCTCCTATTGAAGTAGAACTCAACAGAAATTGTGCCTATTAATTAAAAACACAGAATGTGGGCAGTTTTTGAGCTGCTAATTAAGACTGTTACCTATCAGGTTACATTAGCAGTCTTAAACCCCTTTTCCTTTTCCTGAACCTAGAACTTTGCTTACCAGAGAAAATGACTTTAAAAAAGACAGTTGCCAAGAATGATAGCATCTTGTCCCCCAAACTGTTTCCTGTGCCTCCAGTGAAATGATAAGGTCAGATATCTTCCCAGCTCTTTGAAAGCTGTTAGTGGGTTGAAGTTGTTAGGGGCTGGAAAGGACACAAGTGGCCTCCCAGGGCCATTCCCTGCTGCCCTCCAATGATGGTCCAGCTGTGGGGCTGTAGATAGCACAGCTGGTAGGTAAGGGCCTGAAAATGCTTTCCTCCTCAGGCTGGTCAAGAAGAAAATATCTTACAATTTCTAGGAACTGCTGGGGCAACTGTGGCCTCTGAGTTTCAGCTCATCCACTGCTGATCACCATAGCTGCCTGTGGTGAACTGAATTAATTCCAGGAGGGCAGAAGGCAGAAGAATCTCAAGACTGAGGATACATTCCCTGTTCTGCCTCCTTTCAGGGGCTGGAATTCTCTGCTGTGCCCACCAGTGCTGGTGCCGGCAGAAGATGTGGCTGTCTGGGCATGGTGCCAGGGAGCTCACATAGGACTCCCTGTTCAGCCCCAAACTGCATCCTGTACTGGTGTCTGGGGAAGAGGGGGGCAGCCCTGCAGGGCTGCCCTCATGACTGGTGTCCGAGCTCACACGGGCTCCCTTGAGGTAGGCATGGCGAGGGGCACGAGGCTGCTCCCACAAGTGGCCCCATTGTATCCTGAACTGGGAGGCTGCAGAGAGAGGCTCTGCCATGACTGCTGTGCGATGGGGGACCCCGGGGCGTGTCTGGAGGGTTTGATTCCACTGAATGGGGGCGGGGGGTACAGCCATGTGGTGAGCATGTGCTCGGGGCCACATTTGGGTCCAAGGGCTGTCAATGTGCTTTGAGTTTGGGCTTCCTTTCTTTTTCAGAAGGTAGTTGATTCATGCAAAATGCTTAACCATGCCTGCAACGCACGGAGCAGGGATCAGATCCCCCTTTGATGTGCAAGGTCTTTTTGGAGGTTCCAAAAAATTAGTTCAAAGGTTTACTTTGGACACCACACCTCCAGCACATGTCAAAGTCAGGGCCCGGCTCCCCAGGCGGCGCGCTGGAGAAAGCATTTTGTGCTGGCTTCTTCCTCTCTCTGTTTTGTCTTGTGCTGAGCACAGATTTCCAGACTTCACACTGTCCTGGTGGCAAAAAGGGGAGATTGAGCAAAGGCAAATATACGGCTCTGAGCTTTCTGAGGGTCCAGAGGAGCAAGGGTGCACCGAGGTCTTCCAGCCCTGCTGGAATCGGGCAGTGAGAGCGAGGCTGAGGCTCGTCTTCCGCGGCAGGCGCTCTCACTGCCTCGGAGCTTGGGGCTCTCTGAGGGAACCGCGTTCCCAGGCAGAAGAAGGGCCGTCTGGCCGCCCCACGGGGGTCAGAGCGCAGTTTGCCTGGCTTTGTTTTAGGTTGCTTGCTGCGGTGCTGCCTTCCCTCATCCCTTCTCTTCCATGGGGTGTGGGATTTAAGGACAGGCCCAGGGAGGATGGGGTGCAAGGTGCTGAGAGGGGGCAGGATTGGAGGCACATGGAAGGGAAGGGCGGGTGTGTCCACCTGGAGACCGCCTGGTGGGGAAACCATGCATCATGCTTCAGTGCGCTGAGAGTTGCCTTGCTGTTGTGTCCCCAGAGCATGGGCACTGGGAAGGTGCCCCCAGCTCTGCTTACAAGCTGGACACTGGCGGGGTGGATGGGGTAGGAGTTCCGCCTGCCTCTTGAGAGAAAGCAAAGTAAAACCACACGTTATGGTGGTAGTGGACATGACCTTGAACTCAGGGGTTCGGGGAAGGATTTTCTTCCTTCTCTTCCTCTCAAATTATCAGGAACTCTTGAGTCCCTTGGAGGAGACTTCTCTGTTCTGTGGGCTATTTACCCATCAGCCCAGAGGTGGACGTTTCCACCATGACCCACCTGCTATGTACGGCTGTCCCAATTCTTTACTCTGTGAGAAAAGGGGTTTGAAATGTACAAGTCCAGTGACGTCACAGGCTCAGGGGATGCCTGGAGACCAGAATCTGGGGCGTCACTGGAGAAGGGGTGAGACATGGAAGCTCCCACGGCCACACCCTTGTGCCCTTGGAATCATTGTTCCTTTCTCTCATACAACGTAGGTTACGGCGCTCAGCAGCCCCCAACCCCTCGCCAAAGCTGGTACCTCTGAAACACCACACATGTTCAGTCAGCATCCAGAGTGATTTACTACAACACGTGGAAGTCTCCTGGGGTCAGCTCTACAACAGTTTGGCAAATTGCAGGGATATAGAATCTTATCTTATTTTTAATGCCATTTAATTCAGGCTTTTATATCTCTCTCCAATTCCCTTTATAGGTTTTCCTTTTGCTTCTTTTCAACTTTGATCACTGGGGAAATTCCACAAGGTCCCTCCTTCATCTGTGGTGGAAAATCACAGTCTCTGTTGGGATTGGACTGCTCCGATGTCCGGCTCATGGAATACTTTAGTGTATTATTCTTGCTCTTTCCTGGGCTCATGTCCTTGGAGATCCTCTCTGCTTTCAGAGCATTCCTACACATTTCTCTGTCACTTCATGCCGTGTCTTTGCCATTTTTCTCATGTTTTCTGAAATCTTTCCTTTTCAGAGGATATTGGTTTCCTCCCACGAATCAGTTTTTTTAGTTTTTACATTTCATCTCCTGGCAGCCCTTCCTTCTAGGTTCTCACTTTCATCTTAGGACAAATGTTAGCATTCTTTGAATGTCCATTTCTGATTGAGCTAAACCTAGTGACTAGTTACTCTGGGTCAGGCAGCATGCTAGGCTTTTTCATTTATCAGTGACTTTCAGAGAAACCCTGCATTGCTATCCCATTTTCACACATGAAGTATGCTGGGTAAGTTGGACTTGTAGTAAGTGGTCAGGCAGCTCTTCTAACACAAAACAAATTCTCTCTTAGCTGTATTTCAAGCGGTTTCCCTTAAAGGTAGATGGAGATTGCTGTCAGAATCAACTGACATTGAGGAATTGCTCCAGTTCCCCCACGTAACTAGATTGGGGATGTAATTAATCCAGCGTCGTAGGTGAAACTTCATTTCACGTGTGTGTGTGTGTTTTAATGTTGGTCAATATGGTGAGCAGATGTTACCCTTGGCTTTAGTGAACAACAAAAGCATTTGATTAATTTTAAAAAACAGCTCTAGACTCACCAATGGCACACGATGAGAGTCAATCTATATTCCCCTTCATTTCATTAGTCTGTCTCCTGATTTTGTTCAGGCCTGATTATTTTTTCCTTTTCTAGCTTTGGTGCCTGGGGAATCCAGGCCAATTTGCACAGCCACTTTTCTCCAGCTCCTGGAAAGCAGTCATTCAGCAGGTGGGAACTCGCGGGCCAATACAGCAGTGCAAGATTCGCTGTTTGGGTGGCAGGGAGAGAGGCGCCGAGTGATTGATTATCTCCAACATGAATAGCGCATGGCCTACAAACAAAATATGCAGTCGCCTAGGCCAACTTCCTCGTGCCTTAGGTCAGAGAAGAGAACACGTAATGGAGTGGTTGGGAAGCCTCGCGTCTGAAAGGGGTGAGGATGTGGATAGTCACTGGGACCGTCTGGTAATTGGAAAATTTGAGGTGGAGGAAAATTAAGTGATCTGGGAAAGGGAAAACAGATTCAAACGCCATAGTCTTATTACAGATTGGGAGGCCTCTCAGGCCAGGAGAGAAGAACGTTACTAGTGCAGGTGGAAGAAGCATGGCTGTACACTCGCCATTGGTGCCACTTGTGTGGAGATTAACGATGAACAGGGCTGACTTGTGGTAGTTTTGTGTCTCTCTGGTCTTGGTGGCTAGATGATGAACTTCCTGTGGGCTGGGTAATGTCATATCTCTGGTGCCAAGCAGAATGCTTTGAATGGAGCACATACTCAGAAAATATTAACTGATTAGTAAGTTGATTGACATAAAGTTGAACGCTCACTTGAACAAGAGACCCAAGTAATTCACAGTTTAGGTGTACGCCCTGCTAGGTACTGTAAGATGCAGGTCCTGAGCCCCTGTAATTAAAAATGTTAGGGCACAGGCTAACTTATTAAAACAGAAAGATCCCAAAATGTAGTGACGTAAATAGGATCGCAATTTCTTTTTCTCTTACATAACAGTCCAGTGGTCAGCAGGCGGGGGCTGGAGGCAAGGCAGCGGCTACAGCTTCAGTGAGCAGGAGGGAGGGAAAGAGCCAGGAGAGTGGCCGGGAAGTGGCATCTATCCTTCTGCTCATGTCCCTTTGGCTGCAGCGTGATCACATGGCCACACCGAGCTGCAAGGGAGGCTGGGAAGTGTAGTCTCCAGTTGAGGGGCTATGCACAGGTACAACTTAGGAATTGCATTATTAAAATGGAGAGAATGAATGTCGGTGGACATGTAGCCTCTGATATAGTACCTAAGCTAAATTTTCCTTAAGAGGCTTCCCTTTCCTTCCCTTTTCCAAGGAGGTTACAGGAAATAGAAGCAGCAGTTGCTGAATCCTATTTGCCAACCACCTGTAATCCTACAGATGTTGACAGTATAGAGCGCTATCCAGAATCTGAAGTCTCCTCCTCTGGAGGCATATTAGAGACAGAGATGGAGTGAGATGATGAAACCGCCTACGAGGTGCAGATGCAAACTCTTGGGAGAGCCAAGAGATTTTTGCCCCAGAGAACTAAAGTAATTTTGGTTGGTTGTTGGGAAAACATTACAAATGGGTATGGCATTGTGCAAAGTGTTAAATCTTAAGGAGAACTGCTGAATACATCATGTTCAGGACTTAATCCTCTTGTTTTTTATGATGGTGTTTTACTCATTTTAAAATTAGTGCATGTACAATTTCAGAAATGTAGAATTGCTCTTTATTCAACTTAAGATTTCCCAGTATATATTGTAAATTGACCTGGCACTGCTGAGATTTGTTTGTGGTAAAATGAAAGGAGTTTTGGTTTTGATTCAGAAGACTTGAGTATGAGTCCCATTTCTGAGCTTTTTTGGCCACAGTGTTAATTTATGAAAGGGAGATAATAGTAACCAATTTAGAGAGGTGGTGGGGATGAAATGTGCTATAGGTGTGAAAGCTCTAGATCAGTACTCTCAAGCATGGTACAGACGCTAGATGCTGTTACGACTATTACTGTTATGAATTGTCAGTTTACTTTTAAATAACTCTGAGTGGCCTGATATCAATTTGGGCATTTTGAAGCTCAACTACTAATAGTATAAAACTAAAAAATTTATTGTAATGGTTGAATTGGGGCTCGAAAAATCTCTGCCTAGTCTCCTTTTGAGATAGCACAAGTTTTCTAAAGTATTTGAAGTTGTCTTTAGATGTGTCCATGGTTCATTTTCTTTCTTAGGTATAAGGCTTATGCAATTGATTGGTAATAAAATAAATTTTATAACTGGAATGAAAAAAAAATTCTTCCCAGTGATTGTGAAAACACCAGGGAAGATTCGTGGCTAACAGTACCTGTGTATGACTTTTTCCTTCTTCCTCCACAAGAAGCCACCTTGAAGTCTTGTATATGGATGACAGTGTTTCAAATAGGATTATCATGTTCTCTAGGTTTATTTACTTGAAGGAAGTGCCCAGGGCACTATTATGTTACCTACAGAATAATTCCAAGATGAAAGGAAATCCATGATCAATGCGAAAGGCCCTTCCTTTGAACTGTTCTTATGGCTGTCACCCAGAGCTGCTAATACAGAGCAAAAAGTCTGCAAGCCAAGAGTATGTCTCTGGACACATGTGATCTGGACAAATGGCTCATCTCTTCTCTGTGGTAGGTTCTTTACTTGTCGAATGGGAAGCCCACTGCTGGACTCCTACCTCGCCATGCTGCTCTGTGGAGTGCTGGAAGGCATTTGAGGGCAAAGATTGTTTAAAACCACCTGGTCTTGGTTTAGGACATTCTGTTGGCTAAACGAGACTTACTCAAACACTGGAATATAGAAAGAAGAGTTCCTTTGCAGCCCACACCTTCTAGGAAGTAATATGGACTGAAAACCAATGATCCGTATCTTGCCAGGTAGCAGGCTATGCCCTGGGTGCCAGATAAGGACTCTTTATGACATTAAAGTACTATTTATTACCGTATAGAATACCAATTTTTTTCCAGAGAGCTGACCCATTAAGTAAAATAAAACAAAATCACCTCTATTATCTTGTAAATGGGTATGTTCTGATGACAACAGACGATGATAGAGAATAATTTCTACAAGCTATTGATGTTCTAGGTATTATAGACGCAGGACTATGGTTTTCATGGGATTGCTGAATGAAGGCATCGTTCTCATTGTGGAGTCTGGACATCAAGCCAGTCCTACTTCTGTTCAATGCCACAGATTACAGTTTAAACAGTTGGGACCTTGAATACTCCACTGGTAGCCTGCCAGTGAAGACCTGCTGTGTTCTAAGTTGCAAAATGGGAGAGAAAGAGGAGGATACTAGAGATAGGACTGGGTGTGAGATCCATTCTTGCTTGTGGCACCAGCGCCACTGGTGGAAAGCGGAGGTTGTTTGACTCTGGAGAGAGACACCACAGTCGGCCTAGGGTCAGGCTAGTCACGGTCCAGGTATTTGGTTTCTCCCCTGCTTGTTGAAACAAACCGTTTGCTATTAGTTCCAAGAAAACCAACCACTAAACTGAGAACCAACCCCAGGTGAAACCAACTGAAAGTTGCACAGGGGCTAGTGAGACTGACCTGTTTTTGCCTCTCTGCTTCCTGACTTGCTGCATTGGCTTCTGCTCTGTCTCTCACTCTGGTACAAGAACGAATAATATCCTCTGGCCTTGAGGCCACCCCACCCATGGTTTGACATAGTCGTATCTAGTACTTGAAAATGCAAAGTACTTGTGATAAAACATGGCAGAGGGGCAGGGGTACCATTAACCCAAGGCCCACAAAGCGTGGTTCCTAGTGCCTCTTGCCAATAACAGTTCATCTCTGCCACCTCCCCCTGGAGGGCGCGTGTAGAAGGTCGGCTCTGAAGGGAACTTAGGGTTCCTTTTCTACGTCACCCTCCTCACTTTTAAAGATGAGAAAAGGCCCGAGAGTTAAAGTGACTTGCCAGAGTCATTGGTCAGTGGCTGAGCTGTTACAGGAATTTGTGCCTTCCGTGGAGCACAGTCCCAGAGCGCAGTGTGTGTGGTACCCCTGGAGCCATGGTAGAACTCCTAGTCTACTGCCCTTTCAAGGCCATGACCCTGGGATTGTGGCCTTTGTCTCCTTTGTTCTTTTCGGGATTGTCACCTAATGTCACTGAGCTTGTTTCCTCAAACCCGCAAAATAAGAATCCCTCGCAAATTTATGAGGTTGGCCTGATGTTCATATGAGCCAGTGGATGGAAAGTGTCATTTGTAATTTTAAAGCAATCTGCTGCCATAAGGTGTGATTATATAACTATCTGCTATATAACATCGTCAATCCATTTTTTTTCTTTTTCTTTTTGGCCTGGAGCACCTTAATCCCTTGGTCGGGCTTAATTAATTTCAGGTGTATGATTAATATGTTAATGACACCCTCATTCAGCCCTCAGCACTTAATTGTTCTACAATTTCTCTGACTCCAGGTGTACTCCATACCCTCAAGCTCAGCAGGGCTTTTGTAGAGAGGGTATATCTTTTTGACATTTTGAAAATCCCCTTTCCAGCAAAAGATAAACCAAAGGATTGATCATTATTGTTGCAAGACAATTCCAGAGAACTATTAATAGGGAGCTCTGCTACTGAGACCTGAATAGAGAATGGATCAAATTATAAATATTCAGACAAACATGCAACTTCCTAGCATTCGAACTATTGTTTGAAACTGGGAGAAACATGATTTTAGTCTCGTATCATGGGGAACCTTAGGAATGAACAAGGCTGAGCAGTGGTCCTCGGCAGGGGTAGGGAAAGCAAGCGTTCACAGTGGCCATAGTTAAGAGCAAGGACCAAGTGCCATGTTTGACAGAAGGGACATTTTCAGTCAGTTCATGTAATTGGGCGTCCGTTGTCTAGTTCAGCCTTTTCCTTTCCTTCACGTCTCTTCTCCGTGTTAACTCCGTGGCGGAGTGGAGTAGCTAGCTGTCTCTGCAGCGATCTGCCAGGGCATCTACAGGCAAAAGCAAATAAGGACATAACTAAAGTTCTTGTTTCAAGAGATTCTTTCCGAAAGTAGCCCCAAATGTCTGCTGTTGTCTTTGTTATTTTTCTGGGTGGATTTTCTCAGTCTCTGCATGTCTGGCTTGATGGATAATCTTTCCAATGTGGAGGAATAGTTCAGACTGGAAACAACATTAGAAAAGCTTGAAGAATTCATTTTTCATACCTGCTGCAATGTGTTAATGACCGAAGGTTACACAAAACACCAAATATTTGAATCTCCTGATACGGAAAGTTAGCAGAAATGCTTCATGCCATTTTCCATTGCTATTCCAAGACCACATCTGTTTGGAACTGAACTGTAGCATGCGTGCTGGGGAACCTGTATGAAATTAACTTTTATAGCTGCCTTTACAAGCAGGATCTTTTATTGTCTACAACTTGGCTGGGATTCAGGAAGTTTCCAAAATGATTTATTGTCATGTGTGCCTATTCTGTGGCAGCTGATGAAACTGATATATTATTGAACATATGCAGTCACTCTGGCTAGAGACAACAGATCATCTAAGCCTTTTATCCAAAAGGATTGAAGAATCCACATTGTGGAAGGGGAAAAAAAAGTTGAGTATTTTGTTTTAAGCGAAATAATTACTTGCAGGAGCAAAACATTTGTTACCAATCCTATAGTTCTTTTCTGCTTGCAACATAGTGAAAACATTAGAATCTAGAATATATTAATTAACTAAATACATAAGGTAATATTTCCCCAATAAATGTTGGATCACATTCTTATAATATCTGGGATAGTTAGTTCTGTTTATTAGACCATGATATTAAGAATGAAAGATCATGAATTTAAACTTCTTTCATGTTACTTAATGAAAAAAAAAACACCCAAACCCTCTCTTCTAGTTTAACAGAGGGGCTTGTCCAACCAGTCATATGGTTGCAAGAGGAATTTGGTGAAATGGTGGGTAATAACAACAGAATCTCTCTTTACTAGTTGAAAAACTCAAGAGCATGTTTTTCTGCTGATGAATCAGAACTTCCGTACGTGAAAGACAGCACCATTAACTAATCAACAACGAGAACAACATTGCATTTGATTAAATTCAAATACAGGAAAGAAAAAGATTAAATATAATTCTAGGATCTGCATTTATAGCATATAAAATATTTAATCCTGTGGCAAAATCTGGAGTTTCTGGATTCAGCGTGTGCTCTCTCAGCCAGATAGCTAACTGACACATTCATATTTCAATTGGAAATGGATAGTCAAAGATCTGGGAGTTTCAGATGGATTTGGAAATGAAGCCTCAAGACTCCAGATCATATAAGGCTGTGTTAACCAGTTAGCAGATTTAGATCCAGTTTTCTAGTTACAGTGTCAATTGAAAACATTTGATTTATAGTGTCAGTGGAAAACAGACAAATCTCTAGGTATTATATATAAACACTGTCTACAGGGTCATTTATAAGACAAAGGGAGGGTAGTTACTCCAAGTGGAATGAGAGACAGTTTTTTCTCTTGACAGTGTAGATGCCCACGTTTTTGGAACAGAATTTGGGTGCTGGTTTTGGGATTCTGTCTGGTCAACACTAATCCTCTTTCTTCCAAAAGCACTTTTTTCCCTTTAAAATGGAAGTGGTTCATATAGTTGCCACCTTACTCATCGTCATAGGAAGTGTAGCTCTCAACAGATGTCATTCACTTTCTACAAATAGAAAAAATAGAAACTGAATTTAAGGGACCTAGCAGCATTGATTACAAACCTGATCCCTGAAACTCTGACATTATGTTTCTGTGTACGAGCTGACGGTGGAAGCAAAATGAGTCCTAGTTGAGTAAGTGCCTTGGTTGTATTCAGTTTGCTTTCCCTCACTTTAATCTGTTAGGCTTGGTAGTTTGACAGAGTTACATGTTAAAAAACTTATTTCATAGACAGGTGAGTTAGTTTCACATGGTGAAATAATCTTTCATATCTAAGGACAGCTGCTAAGTGTCAGAACAGTATGGTCCTGTACCAAAATGGGTCACACACCACATACTCTTGAGGCTGGGAGCAACCAATGCAGAGTGCTTATCTTACTCTCAGGCACGTCGTCTTGCTTATGAAGAAGGATTACACATTTTCAAGGGGTTGGAAGCAGTTGAATGTGGGTAATGTTAATTTGGTGTAAAACTTCAAGTGGCATATTACTAATGCCAAAGAACAAAGCAATCGAGGATCTGGTAACTAATTACTAACAGCACTGTCATTATTTTATGTAAGTGTGAACAAGAATCATATGTTTCTTTTCTTTTTTTTTTTTTTTTGCGGTACGCGGGCCTCTCACTGCTGTGCCCTCTCCCGTTGCGGAGCACAGGCTCCGGACGCGCAGGCTCAGCGGCCATGGCTCACGGGCCCAGCCTCTCCGCGGCATGTGGGATCTTCCCGGACCGGGGCACGAGCCCGTGTCCCCTGCATCAGCAGGCGGACTCTCAACCACTGCGCCACCAGGGAAGCCCCATATGTTTCTTATAGTTCATCCTTGTTGATGTACTTGGTGTTGCTGGTAAAAGTGTGATGATGAGCAGCTAGTTGATTGCTGAGATTCGCCGTGGACGACTCCTGATAGCAGTGTTTTGTGCCCATGCCCAGAGGCCCCAGGGGCAGTGGACATTCTTTAAATAAGTGAAGCAATTTAGTAGTTGTTGTGATTTAAAGGCACTATCACAGACTTGAATTAGGGGACCCTGCCATAATCATCTGTAGCTAATGACACTGATTTGGTGTTGCAGGAAGCTGCTGAGACTACCAGACGGAGGCGTCTAGACTTCACAATGCGGCTTTGCCTTCCCTGGGAGCTCTAGGTCTTGCAGTAGAAAGAGAATGGATGGATATTGGTGAGTGTGGGGAACTACATTAATACAGGGGTTCCAGGAAGAGAGGGGGATGTTAATATTTATTCTAGGTCCGCCAGCCGCTGTGGATACCTGGTTTGTTTGTTTGTTCAAAGAGCCCTTTATTCGAGAATCTTGAGATGATTTATCTAATGCCCATGATAGGACAAAAAGGACCCACTCCCCAAACGGAATGATTGTGAATTGAAAGACACTCAGACCAAGGGCTAGGGGTTTGTGTATTAACATATAAAAAGGGATGCTGAAAATATAAAGGCAGAGTAACTGAAAGGAAAGAACTTAGACTCACAGAATCTTAAAGTGTGGAGCTAGACGGGATGTAAAGATAATTGTCTAATCTCCTACCATTTATTGAATGATGAAACTGAAGCCCAGTGACATTAAGATCTCGTAGTGGGAGAATTAGAATTAGAATCAGCCTCCTAACTCCCAGTCCAGTATTCTCTCCAGTACATCATTTCCTAGAAAAAGTCTAACTCTTCATTCTCTAAGCCCACGCTTATCTAGGAAGCATCCAACTATAATTTACTCATTGGGTAGATCTCTCTCTCTCTAGATAACTGGTCTTGTGCCAGACACATGTCACTCCTCATTGTAAATTAGTAAATTTACTCTCTGGTGTGAATCCATCTCATGTGCCTCTGGGAAGCTTAAGCCACTTCCTAGGGCCACTGGACTGGGGATCAGAAAATCTAGGCTCCTGTCTTATCTCTCTCAAGTCAATTAACCTCTCAGGTCTGTTCTCTTATTTATAAAGTTAGAAGAATGATTGGGGGATCTCTAAAGCCCACTCAGCTCCAAATTGCTAAGACTCTATTTAAACATTGTCTCTATTGAAGAAGAGACAAGGAGAGCCATTTCCTGGACAGGATGATGTCTGTCTTTTTATATGCAAATGTGCATTGTGAGTTTCAAAAAGGGGGGTGGCTATGAACTGCTGGTGGAAGAGAATAGACCCAGGTGGCCTGACAACACCAGCAAGCAAAGTTGGGAAAAACCAAAGATGTTTAGCTGAAAGGAATGACCAATGAAGCCGGTAAACAGAATCTAGGTTAAGCTTACTGAGAGTCCATTGACTGAGGATGTGGTAGAAACCAGCTCTTTGAGCTTCTCTAAGTGTTATTTTCCAGTAGTGTCATAGGAAAAAAATTATTCTATGATCACATAAGTTTTAAAAATATTGGGTCAACAAAATTAAGTTGGTTTCTTTATGAAGACTTCTCAGTGCCTTTAACATGAGAAAATGCTTTGGGAGTGTCCAAGATGCAGAATTTCCCAGATTCCTTTGGCCACAGAACACATTGTTCTCTGATACTTTCCAGGGGAAATGCTGTCCTAGAACAGACTTGGAAAGAGGAGAGGACAATTCAGGGTGTGCTTTGGAACCGTGAGAACCCAGCATGCAGGCAGCACCAGAGCAGGCTGAGAGCGGGTCTGAGCAGGTCTGAGCCTGGGACTGCAAATGTACCGCGGTGGGAATCTGCCGGTGAAACCGTGACCTTGAAGGGAAGGCCCAGGATAAAGTATCAATACATGCCTTCCAAAAGGAGAGAGTGGGTGCATAAGAACTCCCAGGCTATCTGACGCTTTCAGTTAGACTCAACTAGTTGTATTGCTTACATGGTTTCTAGTTATATCCAGGACTGTGAATGGTATACAGGGCAAAATACCCTCATACTGAAACAAAGATGAATTTTTATATGATTTTTTTGGGGGGAAAGATTAATTTTGCAGAGAACAGTAAGTAAAGGAGCAGGTTAGAGCCCAGAACAGGTCTTGGAAGAAGAATGTGGAATCTCAACACTGTAAAGACCTGGAGTTTTTCACTGGAGGTCCAGGGACAGGCATCAGAGGATCATTGGATGCATGGGTACGGTTTTGTGGGGATGTGTACACCTGCTGTTTTGGGAACAGTGCGAATGGCTTTCATCAGATTCTCAAATCAGTCTCTAATCTCAAAAGCAGTTAGCAGTGCCTTCCTGTGGCCCATTTTGCAGGAGAGGAGACTGAGGCTTAGAGAGATGAAATAGTTTGCTGGATATCAGCATATTGTTTTTATCTTTGGTTCTTGCAGTGAGGTTCCCCTGAAAGCTGGCAAGCTGTAGATGGAACAGAAAATCCACTGGGGGAGCCTTGATCACTGGTTTAGGGGTTGCCCTTGCTCCTAGACCAAAGTAGGCTTTGAAATACACATTACATTTCCCATTTTACAGGCAGAAGACAGACAGTACAAATTGTTCAGAGTGACCTACAGCTTGAACATTTGCATTAGAAACCCTGAGTCTTGACTCCCATAAGAAATTACTCATAATTAATTTGTTACATCTAAAAAGAACCCCCAAAACAAAAAAGAAGTTTGGTTTTAAACATGCACTCATCATGAAAGGTTTCTCTGTATTCAGTATCACACTGTGTTTTTGCCTTGAATATCACAAGTATTTTGAAATCAAAAGGATTTTCATTTTACCTTTTAGAAACGTGGTATAATTTATCTGCATGATTGCATTTTAATTAGCACTCCCGTTGCCTATTTAAACATGCAAAGATATAAAAACAAACCAACCAAATAGGAAGACATATTATAGCCAAGGTGTTTGCTACTGTCTGTTATTGAGCACCGCCTGGGGATAAACCCGTACCAGACTCAAGTTCAACAGTGTGAACTGGTTCCAGATAAACCCATTTGTATGCATCGTATTTTACATAAGGGTTAAGCTGTCTTAGCAATTGTTGATAATTATGGATCCTTGCATAGCTCTGAGAATCTCCAAACGTTCTTTGGGAGTAAATCAGCCATTCCCACAATTTCAAAACAAATGTGTAAAGAATTTTATACGGGGCATTTTTACACAAGTCTTGGGTGGTCAGGTGTTGACCCTTGAAAACCTAAAATCACATCAGAGTTCTGCCTGTGTGTACTCTGTTGTGGTCAGGGAGGGCAGGGTGAAGGATGTAAACCACAGGAATGGATTTAACTTTGGAGGGAGGTTTTAACTCTCTCTATAGCACAGTACGAGGCAGTGGGTCATCGTGGTGCCTGCTGCTGTTCTGGGAGCCTCTACTGCTCAAAATTCTGAACTAGGCTATTAAAATCAGAAATAAAGGCGCAGTAAAGAGAATTTGACCTTCTGGAGTGAACCTTGGAAGCCCTAGCTTCTAACACGTAAGACCTTCGTGCATTGAGCAAATTGGTCCTGATTCCTTCACCCTTTTCAGCGGTGGCCATAGGAGATCAGGTGAGCTGTAGCTCAGGCTAGTGGTCAGACCTCCATGATTATCCACCAAATATCAGCTCTCAAAATTGGGCTGCAAATTGGCCTAAATAGTAGTCCACGGATATTTCACAAAATACCGCTCTACGGTAAAATGAAGTGTGTATTGTTACATGGCTTACTTAGTTACCAGCTAGTCACCTAAAACTAGGATTCCTTGGAATGAAATACTTAAATCCTCCTCTTAAGTCATATTGTAACCAAAAACCTCTGGAGAAAAATTTCGTATCTGAGCAGCTTTGAAAGAAAACCTAAAGCAAATTTAGAACTCGTAGCTCTAAAGTAACAGCAGTTCTTTAGCAGCCCTGGCTGGGATCATTTTCTTGTGACATCTCATTGAACAGAACTACTCATGGGACAGGACTACTGTTTTAGGTGGAATTCAAAATCATGCTTCTTGCAAAGCAAGTTGTTTCCATCTTTGTAGTCATAGATCATTATGAGGTCCATTAGAAATAATTTGGTTATGAAATCTCAGTTAATAGTTTTAGATATCCAGAGCATTCTGGGCCAGAGTTGTAATAACCAGTCAAAGAGACTTGCCCTCGGAACTCCTAATGCCTAAACAATGCGCCTCCAACTCAATAACTGACATTGCTGATGGCGAGGGCCCCCACTGATGACTTACTTTTCCTCTCCCGTCAAATTCCTCATAAAAAGAATCAGGGTGCATGGACAACAAAACAAGGGTGACAAACCAGAATCTTTATCCATCGAGACTCTTCAGCACGATGCTGACAAGTGAGAGTGAAAGCACAGACTTCCTGCTCTTTCTCTCTAAGCCCATTAAGCCTTCGCTGGTCAACAGGCCTGCAATTGCTTTTGTATGGTTCTCCCTCCTTCCCCCATTTGTTTAAAGCATTGCAAGTCCTCCAACTGCCATGGCCGTCATTCTCCTGAAAGCCGCCTGCGCGATGGCAGGGGCACAATGGGAGAGGGAGGCTGGCAGTGATTCCTTTGTGCCTCAGAGGGTTTCAGGGGATGTGGGAGGCTGAAGCAGCCATCCTCATGTAGGTACTGAAGGCCGACAGGTGGGGCGGGCTCTTGTGAGCGGATCTGCAGGAACACGTTTTTATCTTTTCCAAGTGCTGTCGAGTGTGGGTTGTAAGAACCAGATAAGATGTCTCATATGTGCCTGTGAGCCACTAATCGAGATGGCCTTCATTCAAAAATCTTTGTAGCTCTACTTCCCATTTACTATATTCTCTTAAGACTTGGATTGGGTCGCCAAAAATTTGTGTGATCTTATGTATGTCACTTGCTGTGAGATAATAGAAAAAATATATATTAGTCTCTGCCCCCGGTTCCTGGCACAGAGTTCCTAAATCTCTTGGAATTTCCTGGGTGTTCACAGTATCTTTTGTTCTAATGGGAGGACTCTTGGTGGGCTCCCGGATAGGGGCTGGTCACCAGAAAGACCAAGCCTTGATTAGAAGCTGCACGTTTTCAGCCCTACTCCCCCATTCTCCAGAGAGGGGAGAGGAGCTGGAAATGGAGCTCATGATTGATGGTACCTACATGAGGAAGCCTCCATAAAAATCCTCAAAGTGTGGGGTTCAGAGAACTTCTGGCTTGGTGAACACGTGGAGGTACAGGGGGTGGGTGGTATGTGATGCCCAGGGAGAGGGATGGAAGCTCTGTGCCCCTTCCCGCATACTTTGCTCTATGCGTCTCTTTCATCTGGATGTTCATTCATGCCCTTTATCATATCCTTTCATCCTAAACTGGTAAAGTAGACTCTTGAGTTCCGTGAGCTGCTCTAGTCAATGAATCAAACCTGAAGAGGGGATTGTGGGAGTCTCCGGTTTACAGCCGATGGGTCAGAAGCTCCCGTGACATTGCTATTGGCATTTGAAGTGGGGTAGGGAGGACCGGTTTTGTGGGACTGAGTCCTTAACCTGTGGGATCTGACGCTAGCTCCAGGTTGAGAGTGTCAGAATTAAGTTGTAGGACACCCAGCTGGTGTTGTGGAGTTGCTTGGTATGGGAAAAACCTCCACACGTCTGGTGTCAGAAGTGGTGTGCGTGTGGTAGTCGTGTGAGAGTAAAGGAGAGACACAGGAGGAGAAGTGTAGGTTTTCTTTCCCCTACATTCTCTGAGTTTCAGTTTCTTCATCAGTAAAATTAGAATAGTTCAGTGGTTCTCAAATGCAGTCCCCAGACCAGCAGCATCAGCTTGTCTGCGAACTTGTTAGATATGCACATTCTCAAACCCCAGCTGAGATCGACTGAATCAGCCCCACTGGGTGGGACCCAGGCATCTGCATTGTTTTGACAAGCCCTGCAGGGGACGCTGATGCACATTCAACCCCTGGAAGATGTTTCTAGCATTGGCATTTGTATGCCTCTTAGTTCTAGCTCATCAAGCCAGTACAAACTCAAAGCCCTACATACACATGGTAACATTTCCAGAGTGAGACGTGTCGAGTGTGTCAGGTGTAAGCATCCTTGCCGATATATAAACGAAGGATTATAATCATGTGATGAAAGGAAAACTCTAGAAAGGTGAACTAGCTTGGCAGGTTGAAAGCCTTTCTCTTCAGAATTCTCTCTCTTTCTTAAGTCCAACTGAGATGATTTCACAGGACAGTGATAAGTGCTTGTCTCCTGGTGGACAGCTCTGGGCAAAATCGACTTGGGTGTGCACATCTGCTTGCTCTGAAAAGAGAATTGAAGGCTTTTTCTTTCCTTACCCAGGGATCAGTTCTTGGTTTGATAAAGATGCCTCGAGAACACTGATAAATGCTGTGCAGCTTCATCTGTTAAAGCAACTGCTGTGGTGCATCTTACGGCTGGGAAGACAGGCCCTTCTGAAACAGGTGTCAGTTATTATACCTGTTCTGACCCCAGGCCTCCTTGCATATGTGACTTTTACTGCCTCTTATGCACCCCTCCCTCCCTCCTCCTTGCTTGCATAACTCTTACTTATCTTTTGGGACTCAGTACAGGCATCAGTCTCTTCTGGGATGTCTTCCTGAACTTCCACAGTTGGGTTAGGAGCCCCTCTTCACTGACCCCAGAGTCCCCTGTGCTGATCTTTATTGTAGCCATCAACACAGTGTTATCACTGCTACTAACTCATCCATTTCCCTGACTCAGCAGAGCTGCAGGAGGACAGGGCCTGTCTCATCATTCAGTTCATTCCCAGGGTCTAGCATGGTGCCTGGCACGTAGAGAGCATCAATCATTCTTTATTTATGGAGAGTGGCTCCATGTCTCCTGGCCACCCTCCATTAGATTTGTTTATGCCTTTTATTACCCCATTTGTTTATGCATCTATCAGTCAAATATCTATTGTCCAACTAGCAGACGTGGCCCAAAGATAAGACATGGGGGCTGGCTGCTGTCGGGGATTCAGAAGGGAGCCCACTGCATGCTCTCTTCAAGGACCTGAGGCCCCGGTGGCACCCCTGCCCCTTTTTGTTTGTTTTTACACCTCAGGTGCGGAGTCCCGGTCACAGCACACTGTGGTCCTTGGTCTGTTCAAGAAGGCCCATCTCTTGGTGGATGGCATGCTTTCCTTTTTCCCGTTCCCCACCCCCACTTTTGTCCTCTCCATAGGCCGTCGGTTTAATGTGTTTGTATGTATTTACTTTATTTGCTTGTACTCTTGTAGAACATGGATTTCTGTTTTGTGAACACATGTTCTGCGTTTACGTAAATGGCGCATAGGAAACCTCACTCTGCTTCTTGCTCGTTCTGTTTGGCACGTTAACAGGCATCCTCGTTGCTCTGCGCCTCTTCCCTGTTTCACTCATCTGTTCCCACAGTGACTGCCTCCACTCCCCCATCACAGACACAGGTGAACATCCTCAAACACGTCCCCTTATTGACTAGCAAGAATTCGTGGCATATGTGCCCTAAGACTCAGAGGCTGGTTTGCTGTGTCACAGAATGTGTATGTCCTTACATTGTCTGAGTACTGCTAGATTTTCTCTAGAATGGCTGCCTGGATTTTGTGGGTTGGCAGGAGTTACTTACCTATATTCTATAAATCTGTTTATTTATTTTTGGCTGCATTGGGTGTCTGTTGCTGTGCGCGGGCTTTTCTCTAGTTGCGGCGAGCGGGGGCTACTCTTCGTTGTGGTGCGCGGGCTTCTCGTTGCGGTGGCTTCTTCTGTTGTGGAGCATGGGCTCCAGGAGCAGGGGCCTCAGTAGTTGTGGCTTGCGGGCTCTAGAGCGCAGGCTCAGTAGTTGTGGCGCACGGGCCTAGTTGCTCTAGGCATGTGGGATCTTCCTGGACCAGGGCTCGAACCCGTGTCCCCTGCATTGGCAGGCGGGCTCCCAACCACTGTGCCGCCAGGGAAGTCCCGAGTTACTTATATGTATTCTAGATTGTAGTCCCTTGTTGGTTTTGACATTGCAAATATCTGCTTTCAATTTGTTGCTTGTTAGCTTTGTCCATGGTATCCTTTTTTTAAAAAAAATCATTTTTTCTTCTCCAAAATGTACTGCAAAGATTGGTTTTGAATAGCCCTAAATGATCCTTTGATTATGAGCAAAAGTGAGTAGCTTTTCACCCTAACATGAACTTTGCTATGTTTGCAGATATAGCCATGGATAGCATCACACAGATGTGGGCCTCAGCACGCCTGAATGAGGTACTCAGTTGAGCTTTAATACAGAAAAACCCTTAAGTATTAACCATAAAATTACCTAAACGTCAGTCATTTTGGAAATAGGGCTATAAGTGTTGTAAATAGGAAGCCATATGTATTTGTAATAACCCCTATAATAACCAAAACAAGAGAGAAAGAAAAATTCATGAGAAAGTACTTGTGACCTTGGGGCTTGGGGCCCAGGACTCGGAAGGGCTGAGAGAAAGAGCAACTGGCTTTCCTTTGAGCACCGTTTGCATTCCTTGTGAGAATTCAGAAACAGCCCTCTTGATGGTTCCAGTTAGCTCCACTAATTTCACCTTGGCTGGCAGCTAGCGTATTGAGTTAGCAAAGATTCCAGAGGTGTGTATATTGATGAAAAAATCAGAATTCCCTTGTATACGTTAAGGGCCTTTATGATACAGCCCCAGTAATCTCAATCTCATCCACTCCTTCCAGCCTCTCCTCACTTCTATTTGATGGAAAGCCACATCAAGTTCATGCTGAAGGTCTCCTTAGCATATGCCACCTGTGTGCACAGGCTGGTGTCCTGATGGACTTCTACCTGTACTCAAGACTCAGCCCAACCTATGTCTTATGTATGAAACTCCGTACTTCCCCCATCCCATCCCAGGTGCTTTTATTGTGTCAAGTATGCACGTCACTTGTATATATAGCGATGTCTTGTACTTGTTCTGTGTCTGCCTGCTCTGGTTTCTTAAGGAAGGAACAGGTCACGTTCATTATGTATCACCAGGAGAATCTCAGACATATGGTGGAGACTCTGTAATTCTCTCTAACATGAGGGGAATCTGCTTTCTCACCCATTAAAGATTACCATCTGACAGCCCAGATCCTCAAGCTTTTAAAAGATCAAGCAGCTAATTTGAAGAGTAAATCCATACTACTATGTCACTGGTTTAGTGTGTAAAACCTTCCACATGATAGTTACACCTTAAGCGGAAATTTCTGGAAACAGAGGACTGATTGTAATATAGAGGAATGATGGTAATGATGGAATTTGCAGGTAGCAGCATGGCAGTTAGAAAGGGTGGGTGATCATTTGGGGGTCAGCCAGTCCTTTCAGTGTCACTCAAATGACCTCACTTTTGTAAACATCAATATTTAGGAATATCTTGGGTATGTTCACAAAAAAGTTGGCCTTTCCTCCTACGCTTTATATTTGTAGGTTTCTCAGTAAAAGCGTTTAAGTATATAGCACATGGAGTTTCTGAGTAGTTACTCTGATATGGGTTAAATTTCATCATGACAACAAGACACTGATACTTTCACCCGGAGTAAGATGTGTTTGATGATATGTTTTGTTGCCAGAAGTTCACTGTTAGAGGAGGTAGGAATAATAGAGGAAGCAAAGGAGTGTTTCTCCCAGGAAGATTCCCTTCTTAGGGTCCTCAGCGGGGTTTTCTCTCCTGACCTTTCTTCCCTGGCCCTGAACGTCAGTGAAAGGACTTTAGCTCCATGAGTTCAGAAATCACCTTGACAGGCTGGCCCCAGAGGCAGGATGCTCTGGGCCACTGGGCACCCAGGCAGCCATCTCCCTGCATCTTCCTTTTCCATTTCTTTGTGTATGCTTGTTTTATTTTCCTCCTTCTTTCAGCAGGATGATTTCATCATCACCTCAGTCCACATGGAAAACACAGACACACCTTGGCGTCTACCCCTTAATTCCTATTCCAGAGTCCCAGGGTCTATAACTCGAGATTCTCACTGGTCTGGAATGGGTCTGGTTCTTACTCTTGTCCCAGTCAGCTTGGCTGGGGCTAAGGGACCATGTTGAACAGACATGACAATTGGGAGCTCCCTGTGACCAGGGCAGGAGGGTGGAGGGCGGTTCCAGAAAGGAGGACGGCACATACAATCTAATAGGTGAGGCGTCTGCTATCACAGCCATCTTTGTATGAAGAGAGGTTTCCTAAGGCCCACTTTTAAGAAATAGCCAATTCTTTTTCATCCCAACATGAAGAAAGAAAGAAAACAAGAAATGGACAGAAATTGGTATGTGTTATGAGTCCTGGTTCTGTTGTATAAAACACACACACACACACACACACACACACACACACACACATCTGTCTGTCTCGGTATGAATATATGTGTGCCCATATACAGAAATGCATATCGTCTGAGATACTATAGTGCAAACATATGCTCTTTTGAGGATCCAGCATATGAGCTTTTCAACTCACACACCCCACACAAAAATTTCCCAAGGAAAACAAATAATTTCAGGTTTTAGGACAGAGCAGAGACCTGTTACGATAATAGTGTGCAACAGGTGTAGCGTTCTGCCCTCCAAGCAATGCCTTGTGGGAAAAAGAGGTGCTAAAGTGGCTTGATGGGGGTTTTAATGAGAAATTTTTCTCCTCCACACCGCCTCCCCGTTATTTGGTTATTTTCTCCAGTAGTTCCATCAGGAGCCCTGTGCTGGGAACATGGTGGAGACAATGTTAACAATTCAACTCTCCCAATTAATTGCGGCACTTTCTCCATCCCGCTCAGCAGGGCCTCTCCCTTGCAGGCTGCTGAAGACATAATGCACCTCTCTGTGTGAACGTGGAATGGTTTGTTCATCAGGGGGCTTAAAAATCCTCGGGGCTACAGTATCGCTCCTTGGGCACACATTATGGAGGCTGGAGTGTGTTTCCCCCTCACACTTGGGTGTGAGTAAATCTTTATGTGACAGTAAAATGTGTAAAAGGAATCCTCTCTTTAAAGAGAAAAGGTGAAACTCAGGGGATACAGGAAACGTAGGGACGCACTGACTTAAAGTACACATGTAAACACGGCTTCTGTCTCTGGTTCTTCCCTGCCCGTTAATGAAATGGCTCGCTCAAGAAACTGGGTTTAAGTGGAAGGGTTGCATGAAAGTTTTAGAAATTGAGTCATCCTGTTAGTTGGATATGTATTGAGAACTCCTGAGGCAGGACCTCTCTGTGAGTAGAGACCAGAAAAAATCTACCAGGCGTGCATCCTCCATGTGGAGCTGACCGTTGGGTTTTGAACTTAAGTGCAGAGGTAAAGTGTGAGCAGATTTAAGGAAAGCCATGAGGCTGAGGATAATTAAGCACCAAAGTGCTGTGTTCAGCCACAGTTCAGCACAAGAGAGGAAGGAAGGCGAAGAGAATTGGATTCCTTGAGATTCCTGGCTTTGCCTAATTGGGTATGATGGGTGTGTTTCCCCGGGGGTAGTACACAGTGATTAGGACAGGAAGTGGTGAATTCTCTTGTGAAAACAAGGGCATATAAAGGGCCCTGAAAGGGTTGGCTTTTTAAATCCTGTTGAAATTCACTGTAAACTTTACAATTTGAAGTTGTGTCTCTAATTCAGTGGTTCTCAAACCAGGGGTGGTTTGAATGTGGACAGGTGAGAGTCTCTGATTAAAGGAGGGAAAAAGAGGGAGAAAGGTCTGATTGAAGGCACAGGAGCACTGAACAGCTGTGGGAATGAATGGAGCTAATATCCTTAACAAGGGGAATGTTCTTTAGGTTTAGAGCGACCCCAGCTTACATGTAAGTAACGGGGAATTTGGTAAAACTGTAAACAATCAAATTCCCTTGCAACTAAACTTCATTTTGACCTGGAATGACCTTCATCTTGGGACCTGGCATGTTTTGTATTCTCACCACTGCCCCCTCAAAGCCTGTAGAAATTTATCTATAGGGTGTAGTCTTTTCTAGGTTGATCTTGGAATGGCAGAGAGAACGGAAGTTTTGGATCCCATCATTTCCACAGTGTTGCTAGGGTCAGGAGACATTGTGGTAGGTTAAACTGTCCCTGCTCCTTCACATTCACCCCACCTACGAGAGAGCTCTTGGGCATCAAAACACAGCAAACCAGAAAACTTAATCAGAGCTAGTGCTGTCCATTGAGGATGATGGGAAGAGAGCCATTTATAGCTGCTGAGATGGCTGTTGCGATATACGTTGGCCCAGGAAAGAGGAAAATGCTCCATCGTACCATCATGCCAGAGCTCGTTATTTTGAAGGGGGCAAGGTCAAAGTCACATTTACTATGGGAGTGCCCTTTCTTCACATGAAATAACATTCTGATGTCTCCAGTGTTGACTTGGCAAGGTCTTCTTTGCAATTACTAAGGAAACCAGCTGGTGGTTAGCCAGAGTGCTTCCTGGTGGTGATTAAGATATTAAACTGGAACTGGACACCCAATTTTGTTCTCCTTCACAGAACTGGAGCTCATCCCCTGCTCTGCTCATGCCCCCAACCTCCGCTTGTATCAGCTGCAGTTGAGCATTTGCAAGAAGCAAGAGTGAATCAAGGGGTAGAAGTCCTCCACTGGTTGAGAGGGCTGGACTTTACAGAGAAAAGAAGTGAGTGCTCCATGTTGGGAGACTTGAAGAGGACTATGGAAAACAAGGGGGATTGAAGAGAGAGTGAGAAATGTGAGAGGTGGAGCTTTCAGATGGGGTGTTCTCCTTGCAGGGGCTAGGTTCAGGAAGACCGTCTCCCCTTCTCAGTGGGAAGGAATAATTAAGTTAGACAGAGTTACAGTTTCACTTCCTGCTATGGCTATCCTGGTCTTTTCACATTTAACTCATCCAGAAAATATATTACAAAAGTAAGATGCCATTCCAATAGTAACAAAAACAACATAATATTTGGAAATTGGTTTAACCAAGATTACATCAGACCTCCATGGGGAAAAGCTTTAAAACTCTAATAAAAGACAAAGAAAATAATATCAATAAATATCATGTTCTTGGGTGAACAATTTAATATTATAAAGTTTGCAATTCTCAAATTAATATATAATTTCAATGCACTGTCAATCAAAATTCCAGCTGAATTATTTTTCAGGATCTCAATAAATTTACAAAAGAAGAAAGATTCACAAATAGGTAAGGGAATAATAAAAAGAAATACAAAAGTGAAATGGGGGACTTATATATTCAGATAGTAAAACATTCAACAAAGCTGTAGTAATACAAATAGTATTTACAGACATATACGCCAAATAGAACAGGGGACTCAAAGATGGACACAGACTCAAATGGAAGAAGATATTTGCGGTGTCTCAAAATGACAGGATGTAGAATATGGAACGAAGGCCTGCAAATCAACTCCAATAGAAAAACAATTTATGAACAGGCATTTTAGGAAGGAGAAAACCTAAAAGGAAATAAACATAAAGAAATGCTCATATATATTAATAAGCAGAGAAATGCAAATAAGGACAATGAGATTTCGCTCTCATGAACTTAAACTGGAAAACATTAGAAGAAAAATGGATGATGTCAGCTAATGGTGGAGAGTGGGATTTGGGTTATCTAGGATTTCTCATACACCTCCAGTTGAGTCTTGACTGACCTGTAGCCATTTTCATGAGTAATCTGGCACTACTTAGGTAAATAAAACATCTGCATAAACTGTAACCCAGATATTCCATGGCTAGGTGTATATCCCAGAGAAATTTTCACATTGCTCTGGACAGGGAAATATGTAAGGATGTTCATATCAATAAGTTACCATACTGTTGTGTTAACTGAGAGTTAGAGACTATCTGTCAGTCGCCAGGAGAACCACCAGGTAAAACACGGTAGATCAACGTCATCTAAGTGCCACGCAGCGATTAGAAGCAATGGACTCAATGTACAATAGAAACACAAATTCTCTTAAAAACATAATGCTGCTTTGTTGTGCAACAGAAACTGTCATGGTATTGTGAAGCAATTATACTCCAATAAAGATCTATTAAAAATAAATGAATAAATAGGGAAAAATTAACCCAATAGAAAAATTGACTAAGAATATGTAAAAATCTAAGATCTGCCTGAGAAGATGCTCAGCTGAACTCCTAAAGAAACATGTTAAAGAGGAAAATGAGATACCATTTTTACCAATAAAAATTGCAAAAATTTTTAAGTTTAAAACAAAACATAATGCTGGTTGAAAAAAGTAAGAAACGGATAAAAAGTGCAGTACGAACCATTTGTGTAGGTTAAAAGTATACCTATACCGAAGAGCGATAAACACTGTGCAAGAGGGGATACGGACAAAAGGATGGATGTTAAACACATTAGAATAATCGCCTATGGGGAGGAGTTAATGGGGTAATAAATGGAGACAAAGAAGATAGATAAAACAGAATCAGAAAGACAGTCAGACAAGAGAAGGGCCCCATATGGACCAAGGAGGAAATTGTGCCCAGAGCTATCAAGCGTGATTATATCCATCAGCATTCCACATCTAAGGTTAAAGAAAGGTTTCCCTGACCTGCCAGTGAGGAATTCCTTAAAGAGCAACCATCAGAGTTGGGTGATGGTTCAGGGTTCACCACCAGGAAGCACTCAGGCTAACCACCAGTAAGTCAGGAAGTATCTGGGGATCAATGACCACCATCACAGTCATCTTTGGAGGCAGAGAGAAGTGGGTCTGGAGAGCACTCAGGTTATCTTGCAGGCAGAAACAAGGCCATTCTTGCATACTAAAAAAAATCAGAATATAGAGGAGAGAACAGGGAGATGGGGAGTTGCAGGGCCACAGAGAAGAGAGAATTGAGAGCATCCAAGAGCTGAAGGCTTGTGAATGCTGGACACGGTGCTGTAGACACAGGACAAGCGGGGCATGGTCCCTGCCCTGGAGTTCATGCCCTACTTTTACTTTTTTGTCACACAAGATGTTAGTAATTCCCAGTAGATCTGACCCGATAAAACCATCCTGACTGGACACTTTTAAGGCCCTGACTGTCCCTCTTAAGGACATAGCCTGTGGGGCCTCCTGTCCAGCGACAGGATCGTCTAGAAGATGCAGCAAATGTTCCCATGTCTGTGGAATTACATCTTCTCCCTCACCCCCTCCTGTGTACATTCCAGAAACTTCTGATGGCCCAGTCCACTTAGGGTTATTTTTAATCTTCCCCCAGTCTCCCCATCTACCCAGCAAGCCTTCTCCTTTCTTTCCCTGGAGGACTGGGACCTACACACAGCCCACATTCCTCAGCACTTCTCTCTTGTCCAACATTCTCTTCTCTCAGCTTCCTTCTCTGGACCACACCTTCTCCTCCTTATACCTCGATGTTCTACTGCAGCATGTGGGGGCCATGGTAACTGTGGTTTCATTGTAATAGCATCTGTCATGGTGCTTTCGACCTTGGGAAAGCTTGAGAAAACCAAGGCTTAATACCTAGTGTAGTCTAGAGCTACAATCTCCAGGTGTGTGGAAATGGGCCCTATTTAGGGACAAGTAGGGGGAACGTAGTGTGAAAATTACATCTCAACTTGGACTCCATCCTTCTGCTCTCTGCCCTGCCAGCTCTCACCACGCTAACTTCATTGAAATGTAACTGCATTGTCAAGTGCAAGAATTTTGTGTGTCTGGATGTACCCAGACTTTGTATATTTTTTGTGGCTCCATGTTTCAAAAACATCTCACTTCAATAACAAAGAGGCTTGTTGTGGCTGGGAGGTTTCAAAAGTAGATCATTGATGGAGACAAGCTCAGCCAAATGCCCTCTTGTCTTTGTCGATGTGAATCAGGATGACCTTTTCACCCTCCTCAAGAGGATATTTATAAGAACCAGACAGCACACATGTTAGAAAGATAACTCAAGAGGAGTCCAAGCGCAGTTGGAGAGAGGCTGGGAGTGTACCTCTCTCCGGAATGATGTTCATGGCAGCACATCTGTGGCTGTTATATTTTTCTAATTGGTCTTTGAAAGAGAGGGTGTTCTCTGCCTAGTGTGTACACACACACACACACACACACACACACACACACACACACACACACACACACACACACACACACACTTTCTGTTTTTGTATTTCCCTCCCAGAAGTCAGAAGCTTAATCCCGTGATCTTTAGAAGGAAGGAAGTAAAGATCAGTTGGGCGTGATTAAGGCGGGGATTACTTTTAGAGGTGACCTCTGGAGAAGCTGGCTGACTGTAGGGGGAGGGACAGAGCTAGATGTGTCTTAGCTTGGGGTGCTGCAACAGTACCACAGACTGGGGGCCTTAAACAACAGATGTTTATTTCTCATGGTTCTGGAGGCTGAAAGTCCGGGGTCAAGATGTTGGCAGGTCTGGGTTCTGGTGACTTTGTAGACAGGCACCTTTTAACTGTGTCCTCACGTGGCCTTTTCTTGTTGGCCAAGGGGTGAGGGCAGAGAGAGAGAGAGAGAGAGAGAGAGAGAAAGGGAGGGAGGGAGAAGGAATCTGTCTTCCTTTTCTCATAAAACCACTAATCCCATCATGAGGGTCCCGCTCTCATGACCTCGTCTAAACCTCATTCCCTCCCAAATGCCCCACCTCCAGATACCATCGCTCTGGGGGTTAGGGCTTCAACGGATGAGCTTTAGGGACACAAACATTCAGCCCACGTCGCCCTGGTAGACCAGGGAGTTCTCGGTGCCCAGCTTGCTCCTGCTTGGTCAGGTCCAGCCTCAGGAAACTCGGGGCCTTGTAGAATCCCCTTCCTGGTGGGGCAGCATCCCTGGGAAGGGTGATAGTCATGTGAACCGAATGGAGGGGGAGGCTGAAGTACTTTCTGAGAAATCTAGCTTGAGGGCTCTACTGTCCTGCAAAGATGCAGTGGCCTTTACTTTTGAGCCAGACAGCATATTGGAGCGTTCCAGTTAACCAAAACCCCAAACAAATAAACAAAATGCACTTAAACATGTTAAAAATGAAGCTTTTTAAATTATATTAACTTAATACTTAGATGTTATATCTAATTATGATGTAATGTGATAAGGATTTAAAATTTTCATATCATTTCGAGTTTCAGAATTTAACTTTCTAATTTCATCAAGGTATTTTCCTTGACACTGTCTGGGAAACTTACCTGTCCATTTAAGCAATCCCTCTGTCGCTTTTGTATCTTCCCCTTCCCCATTAGCAGGTGGTACAAAGCATTCATTGTATGGGACTGGTGTTTCCTTCACAAGGGCCATTTCGTTGCACATGATTTCATTTTAAGTTTCTCTTTAGCACTATATTTGGAAACAAAAAACTGGGCTGTGCTTGTAGCAGATGTTACTTCCCTTACCTTTGAGCTTTGGAGGCAAGGAGGAGAGGGAAGGAGGGGAGGTCTGCTGCTGGGGATAAGCCAGGGAGTACAGGATGTGGTGATGGAGGTTGTATGGCTCCTTCAGTGACTTGAGCTCCATGGCAGCACACCTTCAGCTTGATTACCTCTCCATTCAGGGAGCTCACCCCACTGATGCTGGCTAATGTGAGGAGAGGAAGGCCAGGAGCAAGGACAGGTCATTTTTTTAGCAGCTAGAAAAAAAGTTCTCTTTGCTTTTTTCTTCCTTTTTTGGGGATTCATGTAAAAGTTTTAAGTTGTTTGTGACTGAGTGTCCACCGTTGCTTCATTCCATGTCCCAGTAGCTTGAACTTGAAGACCAAACCTGACCATTTCAGAAGATTCCATAGCCACGTGAAGGGGCCATTCACTCTCCTTCCACTTGGAGACATTCTGTGCCACAGGCCCAGTGTGGTCTTTGCAGCATTGATGCCTCATTTGCTTTAAGCAGAGACAGGGATTTGCAGTTTTTGAAAACACTCAATTAACACCCTTTTCTTTGGGAGCGGTGTCCTTTTTTTTCCCATCAAAAGTCATTCACCCCCTTTCTGTTTATAACAGATTCTTACATAGAGGCAGCTGGGGAGTGTTCCCTCCATCCATGTCCATGCTGAAAGAGGTAGTAAAAATAAGCCCTTTTCTCTCTATGTATTCAGACTTACAGGAGGAAAGTGCCAAATTATTTTTCAGAATATGTTGTAAGACCTGATGTGACTGCAGACCGTACTGTGAGAAGAAACAGATGTGGAAATAAAAGATGTCCTTTTTCAAAGGAATCCTTTCTACTATCAAGAGCCTTCTTATAGACTGTTCCCTCGTTCTCAAGAAAGAGGTGCATCTAGGAAAGCCCCACCCAGCTTGTTGGTGTAGGCAGTCTGGTGGAGGAGCTGGGATGCTGCCTGATCCCTGCGCTGTAATTGTTTTTTTTTGTTTTTGTTTTTTTTTTAAAATAAATTTATTTATTTTTGGCTGCATTGGGTCTTCGTTGCTGCACGCGGGCCTTTCTCTAGGTGCGGCGAGCAGGGTGCTACTCTTCGTTGTGGTACGCAGGCTTCTCATTGCGGTGGCTTCTCTTGTTGTGGCACACGGGCACAGTAGTTGTGGCTCGGGGACTCTAGAGCGCGGGCTCAGTAGTTGTGGCTCGCAGACTCTAGAGCGCAGGCTCAGTGGTTGTGGCTCACAGGCTCAGTTGCTCCGCGGCATGTGGGATCTTCCCGGACCAGGGCTTGAACCCGTGTCTCCTGCATTGGCAGGCGGATTCTTAACCACTGTGCCACCAGGGAAGCCCTGTAACTGGTTTTGAAACCACAAAACCAAACACTCCCTTCCCTGGGTTGCCTTCCAGTTCAGAGGGCTGATTCCTTATTTAAAGTATGTTTCCTCGCTGTGTCCCCCAGACTTCTTGTGAAGAGACAAAATATCCCACGTCTTTAGAACTGGGCTGTGGCCACCGTCAGCCTGCCCATTATGAAAAGAAGACTTCAAGCTCAGGTCCGCTGATTTTTATAGCAGGATGGAACTCACCAACGATTTACTTGCATTGCCCGGAGCCAGCTCAAATATGAAGCAGATTAGAACTGCTTCAGACTTTCATTGTTGTGGTACTGGATTCAACCTTCCAAAAAAAATAGAGAAAAATAAACTCTGAAGGCACAGGAAACCTGTGTGGGCATGAGTGTGTGTGTGTGTGAGTGTGTGTGTGTGTGTGTGTGAGTGTGTGTGTGTCCTGTTATGGTGTCGCTGCAACGAGTGAAGCAGTAACTTTGGGGTTTTGCTTTCATTCTGAAGCTTTTTTCTTCCCTCTGAGTATTTGTAATCCAGAAGCCAAGCTTAACGTCTCCACGTGACAAGGGGGAATCCAACGTGGGAGTGAGATTTGCTTTCAGCCGTGGTGGCTGAGGCTGTGTGTTGAGGCGTGGCACCATGTGTGGGCACAGGAGAGTTTTAGTATGGCAGTGGTGTGTGTGTGTGTGTGTGTGTGTGAGAGAGAGAGAGAGAGTAAGAAAGAAGGGAAAGCAACAGAATTCAGATTCTCTAGGGTAGAAGTTTTGGCCTTTGTTTTAGATTTTGCATTATGAAGAGTTGCACGCAGCTATAAATGTGAAAGTGATTGGCAAAGTCTGCAGATGAAATAAAATCTGTGAAGGGCGTAGAATGCTTTATACACATCGCACATTGGCAGTGTCTCTCCATAGGATGCATGTTCTAGAATTGGTTCTCTCTCTCTCTTTAAAGCTTACTCATTGTACTTTTATGTGTATCCTTCTCCTCCTCTGTTGTATTTCAGAAATCTTATTTAGAGCAGCCTAACTGAAGATGTGTAAGCAAGGTAGCTCTCACAATCGTATCTATTTAGATCACAGGGCAGGGCTATTATTCTCCGATGGTGGCAAAGGGATTATTTAACAGTTGTTAATGTGACACATGGGATGACATCACACTTGGGAAAAAGAAAGATTTAAGTCAATATTCTCTCACCAGCTTCAAAGTTGGAAATGCTTTCATGTAAGATGCATCTTATTTCTTGTCTGTTACTCCCTGATGGGAAGTGACACCTGGAAATTTTCTCCTGTTAATTTTTATTGTGATTTTGCAACAAGGCTACTCATGAGAAAATCTTGGCTGCCTTCTCTAAGCAGCGGAACCATCCACATCTTCCAACGTGGTACCACCCGAGTCCCCCCTTGTCAGCAAGGCGTGGAAGGAGATCTGCTTTGCCACAGAATTTGGCAAGTTCACAGTATTTAAATCCTGCCTGCTGTTTATACTTTTTTGATTCAGGAGTGGCTGGAAATATTGGAAATCTACATCCCTTTGGATTTTGCAAAACCCAACCTGTTATAGGAATTCTTGAGAGTTTGTCACAGATGACAAGTAGTCTGGGGAGAAAGGACCAAGCCACAAGTGCCATGGAATGAACGGTGGAAAAATGAATGTATCTGCTCTTGAGGCGGGTCCCAGGATGGATTTTACCAGTTAAAAGACTGGAGATCTTATTCAGTCTTTAAAATCTCTGACTTGTCTTCCTCCTTGGGCCTGGAAGAAAGTTTGTGACTGAAGGAGGTGTACTTCTGAAGAAACATTTCCAGTGTTCTCCACGTCATGGCTTCTCAAACTTGAAAGTCCCCATGAATCAGTTGGGCATCTCGTTAAAATGTAGATTCTGGTCCCTTAGGTTTGGGTGGGGCCCAAGATTCTGCAGTTTTACCAGCTTCAGGTGGTGCCCATGAGCCACAGTTGGAGGCCTACATGATAGGACCTCCGTCCTCGCTGGCAGTGGAGAGGGTAGGGGGTGGGCATGGGGTGGGCGAGGCACAGAAGTCCTGGAGAATTCCTTCTGACTGCTGCCAGCCCCGCCAGCTGCTGCCCATGAGCAGGCCTTCCTCAGAAGTATTTAGAAGAAATGAAATAATGCTGTGCTCTTTTGGGAGCCAATGTGTGGAGGACAGAATGGAGACAGGTTACAGAAGAGAATGGGATCAGGCAGATACAGAGGAAGATGGAGACAGATAGGGGCAGACAGAGATTTCCTCCTGTAATTTCTGTCACTCTCTATCTCTTCCATCCTTTTCTCTCTGCTTCAATTTCTTTCTTTCTTTTTTTTCATCTTGTTTCCCTCATTGCTTTTCTGTCTGTTGTAAGATAACAGAATCGTTTCACTCAAGTTCAGAGGCAAGTGGGGGCTTGCGAGAAAAGCAGACTGGACTGGGAGCCAGGAAAGCAGCATCTGAGCCCCAGCTCTGCCGCTGGGGGCGGCAGGGCCACTAACTTGGGATTTGGGGGCCTCAGTTTCCTTTTCCGTAACATAAGCAAGTTGGGTTAGATGATCTCTAGACCCTTCCCAGCTCTGCAGCGCTATGAGTTACAATCCACGTTAATATGTTTATCTGTTACTTGGGGCAAATGTGTTCACCTTTCGATGTAAATGAGTCAACTGTATGTCGCCAGGGTTACCAGTGTGCATAATTCCCATTTCTACCAGGCCTGTAAGCGTGTGCTCAGGGAGCTCTTGTGTGAGCATCACACCCCCCCAGCATCACTGGAGCATGCATGTGTGAGAATGTCTCAACCAACCACCCTCTGAATTTCTCAGAATTAAAAATTTGTTCTTCTCTAGGGCTTTAACAGCCTTTGCCATTAGGCAGTTTTTAAAAGATTACTGTTATTATTATTCATATCATTTGAGGGGCAGATTCTTATCTTACATCCCCCCACCCCCACCCCCCACCCCCAGAGTCAAAAAACTCACTTGAAAGGCTTTAAAGCTTGACACTTTGGAAGCTGTTTTGTAAATAATGTCATTGTTATTTCTTGGGGAAGGAGGAGGGAAGAAGAGAAGGGGGTCTGTTGGTAAAGGAGACGGAGCGTGGTGGACGTGGTGGGCAGAAGGGCAGTTGACCCATTAACTTGCTTTTGTTTCTCCTTGAAGTTGTTTGATTTACAAGCGTAATAACCAGCAAGTAATCAGATACTGAAAACCAAGCAGAAGGGAAAACAAAGAGAAGCCATTCAGCATTGCAGAGGATAAGGCCTGTCCTCAGATCAGCGGGGGGCTGTGCTGGATGCACCAGGGTGTGAAAACAAGAGTCTGTCACCTCCAAGAATAGAGTTCACTGGCTTCTGCTCAGTGAAACCAGTAGGGAGAGAAGTTGTTTTGGACCATTTGATAATGATGCAAAGAATAGGGTACACCTAAGGTAGGTAACTTGTTTGGTATCTTTTGAGATTGCTTCTTAGGGAAGGGCAGCCAACACTTCATGGGCCTGGTATTGTCAGAGTCACAGGTCAGCACCCACCCACGTCCCTTAGCCAGTGAGGGTCCCTTTCCTGGACTGCTCGTAGTAAAGAACGTGTAAGAGTTAGAGCAGCCTAAACCTGAAAAGGCTAAAACTCGTTGCCTTTTGATGTCCTCACCGTTGCCTGGTGAAGATGGCAACCCTCTGTTCACCTTGCAAAGCATTCCTGGAGAATGGGCGTCACAATCGTCACTTGCTTTGCTGGGCTCTAGCCTTGACCCTTGTACCTCAGATTGCATCTACAAATGAGAGGCTAGCCAAAGTAAACGTGTCAGTTGGGAAATCAGTTTCCCAGAATTGGTACTTCGGAGAATTTTCAGTACATTCGTGGAGGTGGGAGGGAGAAACAATACAAGTGAGGGGAGAAAATTGCTCTGGGAGGGTGGGCAGCTGTTGTTCGGGTGTAGTTTTGTTGTGATTTTCTCATATTTATTTTTCCAGGAGATAAGAGGGTTTTCTGTGAGCTCCTCTAAGCTAGCTGGCCTTGCTGCTAATGCTTCTAATGGTCTCCAAATCCTCATCCAGATGTAGTCTATGTTTATTCATCTGATAACACGGTTTCTAATGGGAAGGCTTGGAAGGCTGTTGGTTAAAGGCACTCTCCTGATTTATTTTCTTGTCCATCTGCCTTTCGTACCATCCATTTAATGCAGTGTTGAGTTGCTGTTTCTTTAATAGTGATGCTTTAAATGTAAAAAGGGACAACAGGTCAGTTGGAGCAAAGGGATGACACAGTCCATCTCTGCCACCATCCCCCTAGTCGGAGCCCAGGCTTGCTGTCCATTTGCAGTGGCTTCTTGCCTGGTCTGCCTGTTTCCACTCTTGCCCTGTTCCCAAGAGGTCTCCTCAGTGCATCCAGAGAGATTGTGTGAATTGCAGATCAGACCATGTCATCCTCTGTTATAAATTGCTTTAATGGCTTCTCATTGCAATTACATTTTTTAAAAATATTATAAATACCTATGAATCCATTGCCCACAGAACTGGAACATGAACAAGAATGTTCATCTACTTACGTGTTGAGCTCCATCCCATAATGCTGCCAACTCACTATTCTGAGCCTTGTATTTAATTATTCTCCTGCTTTATTTAAATATGGTTTTATTACCTACATGTATTCCTTAAAAGTGCCCTGTTAAAGTTTAGTTACTTTAAACATTCTATGTGTTATCTTCTGGGACTTGCTTTTTCCATTTAATAATGTATTGCTAAGATTCATCAACATCGTTGCATATAGGTGCGGTACATTTAACTCCTTTATAATAGTCCGTCTTATGAATGTGCCATAATTTACCTCTTTTCCAGTGGATGGGTCTTTTGGTTGCTTGTAGAGTTTTGCTCCTGGGGACAGTGCTGCTAATAATATTCTTGTACAACTTCCCACTGCTCTTAGGGTAAAGCCAGAGAATCCTTCAGACGGCCTCAAAGTCTCTGCATTGCCTGGCCCTCCCTATCTCTGCATCCTCACCCTTCCTCACTCCTTTTGTTTTCTGTGCTTCACCCCAGGCAGAGCTACAGAAAAGGGTTGAGGAAGGTTAAGAAGGGTGGTGTGTTCAGGAAATGGAAGTAGGTGATTTTTCTCTTCCTCTTCTCCTTGTTACCGTCAGCATTTCCTCCAAATCCCAAATCAGTCATTAATCTATACTTAGCCGTGTCTTACTTGCTGTCTCAGAACAGGAGGCCAATTCACCTGAACATTTTCAGGCCACCACATCAACACCTGCCTTTCTACTGGACTCTGAGCTCTGCTGTTGTTCCCAATTGTACCCCCAGAACACAGTAGGAGCCCAGCACATAGTAGGAGCTCAATATATATTTTCAAATGAATAAAACAGTAGTTCACACAGAGTTAGGACACTGGTTGAAAATGCAGGGCGACCACATGCCAGGATCCAGTGGGCTTCTTCCCGAAGCCTCTGGAGCCGGAGTTGGCAAACCTTTTCTGTAAAAGGCCAGAGAGTCAACGTTTTCCACTTCAAAGGTTATGTGGCCTTTGACATAGTTACTCAGCTTTGCTGATGTGTCACAAAAGCAGCCATAGTTAATAAGGAAGCAAAGGAGCATGGCTGTGTTTCAGTAAAACTTTATTGAAATGGACACTGAAACTTGAATTTCATAGAATGTTAATTTTCATGTGTCATGCAATGTGATTCATGTGTTAAAAAGTGATTATTTTGATTTTTGCAACCATTAAAAGTAGGAGGACCATTCTTAGCTCGCAGGCTGTACAGAAGTGGAATTGCCTGTGGGCCATGGTTGGCTGACCCCTCTTTAGGGTAGTCTGGTACCCTTGCCCATCCAGTGACGTTGGATCACGTTTAGCCAATTGATCACTATTGTAAACAGGCAGCCACTGGGAATGGAGAGTGAGAGAAGGCCCAGAGTTAGTGCCTTATTTAAAGAATTAAAAGACACCTGTTTTCTTTTTTTTTTTTAACTTTTTGTGATAAGTTGCCAAATGGCTCTCCTAGCCCTCAGCCCTTCCATTGCCATCTTCCTCCTTTGATACTGAAATTAAAATTCAGGCACTTAAAAGTGCATCTCAGGGGCTTCCCTGGTGGCGCAGTGGTTGAGAGTCTGCCTGCCGATGCAGGGGACACGGGTTTGTGCCCCGGTCCGGGAAGATCCCACATGCCGCGGAGTGGCTGGGCGCGTGAGCCACGGCCACTGAGCCTGCGCGTCCGGAGCCCGTGCTCCGCAACTGGAGAGGCCACAATAGTGAGAGGCCCACGTACCGCAAAAAAAAAAGTGCATCTTATGACAGGTTAGGTTGCCACCCTACAACAGCCAGGTCATTACCCCAAATTGCATAATAAAGAAACTACACGCCCTCTCACCTGGCTGTGCTCTCTGGGCTGATTCAGCAGTCAGAGTGAGGCACTGACTGCTGACATTTGCTGACACTGTCACAATGACCCGTCCAAGTCATTGTCTGATCTCTGCAGGGAGGCCAATGGTCTTCAAGTTTCAGTCTACCTCTTTGGGTGGACTTGCCCTCACCGAGTAGAGGTTCTCCAGATGGGCGGGAGTCCATGTCCTGCTGCCATTCCTTGAGAGGCCACGCCTGGCTAAGTGCTGTAGAGACCTGACCACAGGAATCAGGACACCTCTTCCGAGCCAGCATCATCTCTGGCCTGAATTTCTACACTAACCGGTGTCCCTTCTTCTCCTCCTGTCCCGAATAAGCTGCCCTCAACACATAAACCCAAGTGATCTTTTGAAAGCAGAAATCAGATCACATCACTCACTTGCTTAAAATCCTCCAAGGGGTTACATTTAGGATAAAATCCAGATTCCTTACCCTGTGTTATGGGTTGAACTCTGTCCTTCCCCAAAGATGTTGAAGTCCTGTGAATGTGAACTTATTGGAAATAAGGTCTTTGCAGATGATCAAGTGAAAATGGGATAATTGAATGGGCCCTAATCCAGTGTGACTGGTGTCCTTATAAAAAGGGGAATTTGGATACAGAAATAGACATGTATAGAGGGAAGATGATGTGAAGACATAGGGAGGATGCCAGCAGCAAGCTCAGGGGTGCCTGAGGCCACCGGAAGCAGGAGAGAGGCCTGGAACAGATTCCCCCTCATAGCCTCGGAAGGAACCAGTTCTGCAGACACTTTGATTTCGGATTTCCAGCCTCCAGAACTTTGAGAGAATACATTTCTGTTCTTTAAGCCACCTGGTTGGTGGTACTTTACGGCAGCCCCAGGAAACTAATACACCTGCTTACAAAGCCTGTATGATGTGCGCCCACCTTCCTCTAGGGCCTCCCTTTGAATTGTCCTCATACCCAAGTCACTGTGCTTCTTGACGGGGGCAACACTGTGGCTGCCCAAATGGCACCGGGAGAAGTGGGGGTGGGTGGCTGGTAGTTAGAACCAGGGGCTTTATTGACATTTAATGGGAGGGGAGGCCAGGGATGGTAGAAAGTTTCAAATGCATGGAAAAGCCCTACACAATATAGCCACTGATGGCCCCGCTGAGAATTCCTGCACCACACTAGCCTTCATTCAGTTCTGTGAAACTGCCCCCCTTCCCCCTAGCTCGCCTGTGGCCTCTGCCTGGAATGCTCCCCCCTGCTCTTCCCATGGGCTAGATCTCAACTCAGATGTGATCTTCTCAGAGTGGCTTTCCGGACTGTAAAGTGTCCACTTGTTCATTCACTTTCACATCAGTTTTTAAAAAATACTCCTGCAATGGATAGCATCATCACTATTTGATTTTTAAAAACCTGTTAGTCTATCTGCTTGTCTCCTCCCACTAGAACATGAGTTTGGTTAGAGCAGGACTGTGTGGTAAGCCCAGGATCTAGAGCAGAGCCTGGCACAGAGTAGGTGCTCACATGTACATGCTGGTAAGATAAATGAGTCCTGAGCCCAGAGCTGGGAATCAGTGAAAGCCTGGGGTCAGGGAGAGAAGAAGATAGGGCGGGGAGGAAGACGGAGTCCATGAAATGTGGTGGGAGAGGTGACAAGGCACTGGTAGGGCAGTGAATTTAACAGCAGCCGGACTTTCCAGACTGTTTCAGACCAAGAAACAAGAGTGCATGGGATTCCTTGAAGAGCTTTTGGGGGAGCACCCTTTCTTCATACAGTGAGGAGTAGGGTATGGAATTCATTAAACCCAGATTGATAGAGACTGGAAAATAGAACTAGCTTCCCCATGGTTTAAGAGGAACTCAAGCTTGACGGATGACAGGTTGCCTTTTACTGAGTTATTGGATAATTGGGAGCCAGGAGGGGAAAACCCAACGATAAAGTTGACGTTAAGAAGGACAAGCCCAAGCCCATTCCATGGAATGCCCTTTTGTATCTGTGAGAGGCAAACCTTGGGTTGGATGGGATGTGGACTTCCCTATCCTTGCTTTTCAGGGGCCTATCTCTTCCTTAAAATGATACAGAATGGGACTTCCCTGGTGGTCCAGTGGTAGAGAACCTGCCTTCCAGTGCAGGGGATGCAGGTTCAATCCCTGGTCGGGGAACTAAGATCCCACATGCCACAACTACTGAGCTTGCGCACCTCAACTAGAGAGCCCGCGTGCTGCAAGCTACAGAGCCCACGCGCCCTGGAGCCCGCACGCCACAACTAGAGAGAGAAAACCCGCACACCGCAACTAGAGAGAAGCCTGTGTGCTGCAACAAGGAGCCCACGCGCCGCAAGGAAAGATCCCATGTGCCGCAGCTGGGACCCGACACAGCCACAAAAGTAAAGAAAATTAAAAAAAAAAAAAAGATACAGAACAAACACTACACAAGCTTTTACGTGGACCCTGAGACTGAGTCATTTCAAAGGACATGCAGTAATAAATAATAGAGTTAGGTTTTTCAAAACAGTTGCAGCCTTTATTTTTCCCTTAGAAGTCCTCTATTTTATGTAGCTTGCTTTATGTAAAATTTCATCTTCCATCTTGCGGCACACTTGGAACTTTGGAGGCAAGAGGCACTGTTCTCAAATGGATGAGGGGTGGCCTGTGTTGTAATCCTACCTCTGCTGCTAATTTGCCGGACGACCTTTAGTGTTTTACTTAACCTTGCAAGGGCTTCAATTCTATAGAAAATTCAGCGAGAATACATTACACCACAGGGGACTGGTGATGGTGAAAGAATGAACCGATATATGTGAAACCACATTGAGGAACCTTCTGTCTGCCTTTCTTTACCTTCCTTTTGTTATTTCAGCTCTTTGCTTGAGGCCCCTCCCTCCCAGCGGGCCCTCATCTTTCTTGTCACCTTCCCTCATACAGGTTTCCCAAACTTCAGTCATTCACGTACCAAATTGACGATTTGTGGTATATTTGAGTACCAACTGCATTACTCTTTGCTTAATATTTTCTTTAAATCGACTCATTTTTTAATTTAAATTGGTTTACTTGAAAAGGAAAAACGTGCATCAGTACATGTGACAGTGAGATCATAAGTTTGTCAAGCATATTTTCTCTAATATACATTGTATTACTACATGATCATTAAGATTAAAAAAATAAAAACACGGAGTCCTGACTTAAACACCCCTTCCTTGATGACACCTTTGCTAACCCCCCAGACTAAGTCTGTCCGCTTGTCATATACCCCAGCTTCCTCTTTTGTAACACTCGTAATAATTACACCCCCTTGTAATTATCACCTCATATCTGCCTCTTCCACTAAAATATAATCTCTATATGGACAGGAGCAGTGCTTGTATATCCAGGGTATAGCATCGTACCTAGAACATAAAAGGTATCCAAAAAATTTTTGTGGAATTAGATAAAAAGTTCATCTGTATACTGACCTCAGACTATCTCGAGACCACCAGTGGAAAACTGCAGTGTATGACACCCTCTCCTTCTTTTTCTTCTATCCCAATGCTTTCCAATGTGGGGACATTCGGGGTCCCGTGAGCAGCCAGGTCACAATTGACTCGTAGGAAGCTGTGGGTTACATAGTTAGGAGTCTAGGTGCTTCCTCTATTGATCCAAATTTTAAGAATTGATATGTGCAGGGAGTAAAGAAATGACGGCTGTGGAGTTTTCAAAGCTATGAGTTCTTGGGACATGTAAGTAACGGGCAACTCATTCTTCTGTCCCCACAGACTTCTTCTCACATAAAGTATATTCCCAGCGGGAATATTTGGTGGTTGTTGATGATGCCTGGGCAATACTTAAATCTCCATGGGGTCCCCAAAGAAGGCCCTAAACCTTATTTGTACCTGTCGTTTGCTTGACCTCTTACCTCTGGTTCTAACTTTCCACAAGTTTCTGAGCCTCTGAGAAAGCGGTCGTGCAGACGTTGTAGATGTCTTGGCAGGTGTCTGGTTCTGCATGGGTACTAAGTCCTTGACAGTGGTTTTCTAGAAAAATGATGTGCTCCTTATCTGTTTGCTAATTCCTTCCGCATATCACAGGACTTTTCTGTAAATTCCCATCAGTCTTGACAAAGTTATCTTGTAGACTTACGTAGTGATTTTGATGGCTGCATGGAGCTGTTTGTCTTGTTCAGAACTAACTTAATAACACCACAGTGGCACCTACTGTACCACCAAACTTCTTAGACTCTCCTAATATACTAATCAGCATGTCAGTGAAATATTTTTTTTCCGGATAGAGACAAGCCTGGTGAAATGGATTAGACGTTCACATGGCATTGCATAATTCAGCATGCCAGCACGGTGCATATGATTTGCCTTAATAGCCTGCACTGGAAGCTGCTGCTCATAGGTTTCTCTCATTAGGTCGAATATGGAAGATTCCAGACTGTCAATCAATTACAGTAATTTCCTTTTCCATATTTATTCCATCACTATCATTGACAGCTACCATTAAGTGACATTAATACAATACAATATCATCTTGCATTTCTACAGAGCATCTCAGGGTGCCTAACACTTCCTCTCCAGCCAAGAAATCACATTACAAAAGAAGAAGTGCCCTCACTCTCTGGGTAGAAGACAGGCTGCCAGTTCTCTGGGATGCTGTGGGAGTTGCCCGGAATCTCTGGAGATGCTCCTCACTTCCGGCCATGGGGATTTTTCTGTTGTCTAAAAACATCTGAGGCTGTGACTCTGGGGAGTGGGGTGACTTAGTGGACAGGATGGCTTTGCAGGGAGCCCAGTGGACCACCTGGCTGCCTCGACTCCACATTGATTTAGGACGTGTTTATGAGGCAGAGCCAGTGGGAACCCTTGTGGAAGAAATCACTTTCTTAGAAGGGCAGCAGTTGCTGTATGTCACTCTTCCGCAGTCATTTCTGCCTCCACACCTCCCTGCTCAACCCGTCTTGCACCATCACGTAAAATGTCATCAGCCCCCTTGACTCAGTAGAGTGGGACAAAGCGCCCCTTTTCCAGATTATTCATATATGGTAATTTACCAGACAACTCTGATATATCTTCCCTTCCCCTTCTGTCTTTCCTGGAGTCAGGGATTATGAGTTGTGCTGCGCAGAAGCCATCTCTGTGGCCCAGATGTCACCGACTTTATATATAGACTACTTCCCTTGCTCAGTTTCGGGTGACACACCAGTAGGGTTTCTAGATAAAATACAGGATGCCCAGTTCAATTTGAATTTCAGATGAGCAGTGAATTTTTGAGTATAAATATGCTCCAAACATTGCAAGGAACATATAAAAATTGCCATTGTGAGTCTGAAATTCAGATTGAACTGGGCGTCCTGTATTTTTATTTGCCAAATCTGGCAACCGTACCCATCAGGTGCCTCAAAAGCCTAAGAACCAAGCCCGTCAAGCTACCTGAGATCCTAGAAGAAATCAAATCCAGACTCTGTGTCTGCAGTGAGCCCAAGTATTTGCAAAGCGCTGTGCTCGCAGCTTGAGGGATGCAGAACAGCATCAGACCTGGTGAGAAAACAGAACAGGAAGGGAATGGCCACAGGCCAGAGAGAGGCTGTGGTGCTAGAGCAGGAAGTTTGGCTCATGAACTACAGAAAAGCAGAAGAGTATTAGAAAACTGCTTCTTGCGGTTTTCTTTATCCATAACCTTTTGTGATGACTTGCTGCAGTTGGGGCTTCTGCTGCACAGCTGGGGAGAAGGCTGGAGGGACTGAAAAAGAAAGCTTTCTGACAGGCACGGAGGCCTGTGGGCACAGCGCTTGCTTTGGTCTTTTATTGCTGGGGTAAATCCAGCATCATCTTGACTGACGGTCAAGGAGAGAGAGCCTGGGAGAAACAATCAATAGGTATTTGTGGATTGGATGACTGACAAATTTTTGAGCAGAGAAGGCGTGATGAAAGATACTTTATAGAGAGGATTTTGGAGGTGTTGTGTGGGAGAACAAGGAGAATAAGGCCCTTCAATAACTGGAAAATAATCAACTCTCTGCTCTGATGGGGTCACCCCTGCCTCAGTATCCACACTGGGTAACACCTGACACTGCCAGCCCTCCTCACCCAGCAGCCTAGCATCACCTAGCTCAGGGTACCTCTAACACTCATAATTATTGTAGCAAATGATTGTAGCTGTGTTTCTTCTGAGAACGGGGAGAATAATTATATCCTGGAGGAGGGGAATAAGGAAAAAACAAGAGGCAGAATTGTGGCAGAGAGAGGACAACATTAAAAAAAAAAAAAGTGACTTAGAGAAATCGTAGATGAGCTGGGGGAGAAGTGTGTTATTAATTTTTTTTCTGATCAGTTAATATTTGTGTGGTTGGGGATAAGGAACCATGTGCCTTGCGTTTTTGTTTCAGATTGTAATCAGATGATAACCTACAGGAAGAAGCAGCAACAGAACAACGAAATGTGTGTAATCTCCTTAAGACCCTAAATTTGTTTCTGAGGAGGGTGACCAGGCTTTTGAGATGCTGGGAGGGGAAAAGGATATTTGAGCTGAAAAGGCTCTTTGTCGTTCTTAATGTTGCTTGAGGGTTTGGAGAGAATGAGTGAGATGATACCCACACGGTAAACCTTAGGCCACCACACCTGTCCCACAGAGCCTGATTTGAAACCAAGAAAGTAAGTGCCTCAAGAATTCAAAAGTTTAGTAAAAGGAGGTACTCAACCAACAATCTCTCCTGGCTTTTTCCTTCCCCTGTGCTTTGTTTCCTCTGGTTCTTCATACCTTAAATTAAATAATAGTTAATAAATAGGTAACTGCTACAGCCTATGTTTTTGCCCTTGTGCAGAGCTCTGTTCTCCTTCATGTTTCCCTCAATGAAAATCCACTCCTCAAGGCAGAGAATGCAGATTTTACTGAAGATTTCATAAGACTAAGGGGGGATTTACATCTCACAGTGCTTAGGATTCATGCCCCCAATTGCCATTAGATGTCTCTTCCCAAGTCTATTCTCTGCTGTTGGCCTTTGTGTCTTTTAAACCTTCTACCCAGCAGCTTCTCAATTCCTCCATTTTAGAGAATTTTCCCCCTCCACCAATCCTTGACTCTTTGCAGAAACATGTAGCCATTCCTCACTTCTCTCAGCCCTTGGCTGCAGCCACCCACAGGCCCTGGGCACCCAGCCTTCGATCAGGTTTATCAAAGCATTCCTCCTAAAAATGCATGTCTCTGCTCCTTGCAAGGAATTCATGTAAAACTGCTAAGAAAAATGAGATTTTCTCTGTATTGCCACAGGAACATAATTTATCAGGGAATAATATCTGGCCAAGTTTACCATGTGCTTTGGGTTTTTAATTTTTATGTTATTTGCTGACCTCTTATCTAAGGCTAGAGGTTGGGCTTGGAGGTAGTGGAGAGAAATGGATTCCCGTCCAACCACATTTTCAGGATGACATCACTTCTTTCCCCACTGTTGAGTGAGTGTGTCCAAAGAATTCTGAGTTGATATTTACCCAGTAGCTGGAAGAGAAACCAGTGTTTTGTTGTTTAGCTTCTTCATCCATGGAGAGTGGACAGCCATCTTTCTTCCTTCTCTTTTCTTAGGGGCTTCCTCCTTGGAATTTCCCACTGTCTCTTGCAGCAATCAGAAACTTCACTTTTCCCCATGTGATAAGAATTCCTTTATGACCACACTAAATCTCAAAGATCTTAGAATTACTATATTAATTTCTTGATTTTAATCTTATCGCTTATTCCCCGGGAGACTGAAGTTTACTGATCCTGGTCCGTAGCCCTGGGAGACTCCAAGATGTTTGCCCAAAAGATGGCTTGTAAATTCTTTCCTCCCTTACAAAATTCATCCTCCTGCACTTCTGTGTTACTTTTACATGAACTGTCATTTTAAGGTCATATTTTCTGAAATAAAGATCAGGCTGATGTATACTTGCTATGTACTAGGCTGTCAAAGATACTTGTTAAATAAATCTGGGAAGTTCAGGGTATGTTGTTGTTGGCTTTTAAACCCATGTAGAAAACGCCTTTCCGGAAGTCATTGTGTTTTGTTGTTCATCATTTGTCTTCCCTGAAGACCCGTTTTCTGTCATTTTTCCAAAACTGAGTGTGCTCTTTTCTCCTTCTGACTCACCTGGCTGTGATAGTCTTTGATCACCTCACATTATTTGATCAGTAATTCTGCTCAAGTCCAGTAATTTTGCCTCTTCTTAACTTGCTGATTTCTGGCACATCTTCCTTCCCAAGGTTTCTTTCTAGACCATACCTAGAATGAAAGGATCATCCCCAATCATCCTTCTTTCTCTCGTTTGACGTATGTCACATCTTAAGGAACATCAGCTGCTACATTACCGCCCCCCGCACCTCCCCCTCTCTTCCCACCGGCCCTTCCTGCAGCTCCTGCTGCCACAGTTACTCAGTCTTCTTGCTCACTGTGCTTCATTTCTATCCGTATCATTCAGGGGTAACAGTTCAATGATCTTCCACCTTCTCTGTCCACTGAGTTCATTTATAATTTACAATCCAAACAGTTTCTGGTTGTCCGCCTGCCTGACTGTAACTTGTAGTATTTACTCTTACCGTCGCGTCCTCCAAGTCTTCCCTGTCGCCTTTCATCTCTGGAGTTGTCAGTATTCATCCCAAGTTGTTTCTTTTCCTTTCTCTCTTCTACTTCCTCCCTTGTTCCTTTTTGTCTCTCTCTTTACTTTTTTATTTTGAACAATTATAGATTTATAAAAAGTTGCAATGATAGCAAAGAAATTACAGAGTGTTCCCATATACCCTTTACCCAGTTTCCCCCAAGGTCACCTTTTATGTAATTATAGTACTGTATCAAAACTGGGAAATTGACATTGGTTCAATGTGTGCAGAGAGTTCTGTGCCTTTCTATCACACCCGTGTAAGATTCCTGTAACCATCAAGAAACAGAACTACTCCATCACCTTGGAGATCTCCCTCAAGCTACCCGTTTATAATCATAATTACCATCTTTAACCTATGACAACCACTAATCTGAGAATACTATACAAATTATATTATACAGGATGTGACCTATTGAGACTGGCTTTTTTTTTCATTCAGCATAAGGCCCTTGAATTCCATCCAAGTTGCTGTGTATATCGATAGTTGATTTCCACTTATTGCCGAGTAGTATTCCAAACATTTACCTATTGAAGGACATTTTGGTTGTTTCCAGTTTTTGGCTTGCAAATAATCTTTGCTCTCTCTTTATATTTTTCTTCCAAGTTGCTACTTTCTAGCAGATGTTTGCAGGAAAAGGAAATCTTTTGGAAGAGGAAGACTCACCCATTGGTTCTTTCACCTAACCAAGGCTTAACCAACCATCCCAGACTGGTTGACAAAGTAGATAAGCCTTTCTTTTCAGAAACAGCCTTGGTTTTTTGGCATCTGAACTTAAACCTCCTGTTCCAATTCTTGTTTGTCAGTAAATGCCCTGCCTGGGGTGAATGCACTAGATTTCACCTCCACGGAGGTGTTCCAATATAAAGTTTGGTCACAAACAAAAATCAGGTTATTTTAAGTTAGGATGTTAATTTAAAATGACTACATCATTACATGGGCTTTGGTGCCTGTTCAGAAGTGCCTTCAAGTTATTTCTGGCAAAATGTATTGAAACTAGTGGCCTTTAGAACTCAGTTCTCAAGGGAAACAAGACAAGCTGAGTTTCAGCTTTTTGACTTGAAGGCAGGGTCAGCCAGTGGCATTTGCTAAGAAAAAAATTCACAAGTTCATTTTCCAAATGAGTTTAAGGTTCAGTACTTTGTTAACACTGCGCGTGTCTGAGAAGGAACTCCTGAGCACTGGCAGGCTAGTTTTGCCTTGGTTTGAGTAAATTAGTGCCTTTGCCTGACATTTTTGGCATGTGGTAATGAAGGTTGACACAGGGTTTCCCTTCGGTGAGTAACCTGGCTTCTTTTTATGTTTGAAAATTTCACATATTTGCCTTGAGTCCAAGTTGATGTGATTATATAGCAAAGAAATAAAAGTATAGGTATTAAAGTATTACTGGATACTTTAGTCTTTCAGGGAGAAAGGGAATTGAATGTATATGACAGAGGCATTTGGGCTAGCTCATCAAGATTTTTTTTTTTCTTAAAGTTTGCAGGAAATTTAAAATTTTTGATAGTTAAAGCAGTAATCAGAATCCTCTCCATTTTATGAAATTTCTAGGTCTTGGCTTTTGCAGGGGCCTTTGGTTTAGTTACCACCTTTGTGAAAGAAAGATCCTATCCTTGCTCCTCCCCACTCTCCTTCCTTAACATCTGGAAGATGATACTGCCTTTTATTTACTTAACTTGTATCTGGAAAACTGAAAGCACTTTGTACCCTTTATCTAATGAATCCCTAATTTCCCTCCAGGGAGGCAGAGGAAGGTGAGCTACAGTGTGACAAGCACTGAGTCACCAGAGTGAGTCACTGGCAAGATGGGGAGGCCACTTTCCACCCAGGCTGGTGTTTCCAGACCAGTATTTTCAGCATTTGTTTCCACAATACCCCAAGGACTCAAGTGTCTTAGGAGAGTACTGTAAGATTCACATATCGAATTCAAATGAATTTCAACCAAAAAACCAAAAGGACAAAAACAGAGCCATTTTTGGAAGGTTTTTTAGGATGTGTTATAGAACAGACCATTCTAGGGCAGTGTTATAGCTCAGCAAAGTTTGAGACACACCTCTAAATGAAGATTTATACAACTTTGGATGGGCCAACATCCCAGAACTAAGGCATTCAGGGTAAAGGGAGGGGAAATCCAGAGGTCTCTTTTTCAAAAGAAGTTACTGGCCAGAGTGTCAGCCTTCTCCTTTAGTGATACTACAAACATTGTAGTAATCAGAATTCTTTATTAATCAGTCTTTCTGCATGTCTGCAATGCGAGCACGGATACTGGCAATGATGACTCAGGTGTGAACATCTTGAACTGGCTGTGAATGATCAGAAACCAAGTTTTACTGAGCTTATAATGGTGGCGTTCATGCTATCCCACCGTATTTGAATCCCTTGAAGGGTAAGGATCTCTGTGACTAGCCACGGTGGCAGTCGAATAAGGAAGGTGGCTGATTCGCTGCTGTTTCTGGGTCACGGAGTTCCCAGGTGCAGTCCTCCCAGGTAGCGAGGCTTCTGACCACTCAGCTATCTGGAGGTCTGCTTGGACCTGGATCCTGGCACACAAAGCATTTCAGAAACAAAGGTGGGGATCTGGGCGAGATAGTGCTCAAAGCTGAGAAGCAAGCCGACAGGACACTTACCCAGGGCCTCACGTGTGCTGAGTTCCATGCTAGGGGCTTTAACCCATGTGGTCTCATTTGTCACCAAGAAATGACAGGTGACAGGAGGCTCACCAGAGGGGTCTAGGGTAAGGTGATCAGGAGACACCGGAATGGGTTAGGATGCTTGCATTGGTGGTTAATAGAAAATGTGAAAGTGGACTGAGTGGCTCAGGAAAGGCTGATCCAGTGGTTCAGTGTTGAGTGTAAGAACCCAGGCTGTCTTCATCTCTGTGTGTGCAGCACGGACTTGATCCTAAGGCTGACTCTCCTTATGGGCATAGGATGATTGCCACTAGCATTAGTGCTAGTGCCCCCTTATCATGACCAGAGAGTGTGAGTTCGAGGGAGCTGGTTTCTAGTACTTCTGCAGAAAAGCAATGAACCTCCTTTTCCAGAAAGGCTTTAGCCCTTCCATCTTGTTAGCCAGAGTTGAGTCACCTGGCCGATCTTCAGCTCTACGAGAAGGATGGAATTACCCTTAGAGGTTTAGACTAAACAGGATGCACTCTGGGATCTAGGAAGGGGGTCAGTTGGCTGCATGGGGGCAAGGTGGATTCAAATGGAAATCTTGCTTTTGGTGAGAAGGAGCAAACCTTGAGCCATATAGAAGGGAAATTCAGTTCTATGTTTGATTTATATATTAACGTGTTTAGAAAGAACGACATCCACAAAAAAAGAATTCTTGCTTTTACAGGGGAAAACAGCTATCTGAAATCTCCTCTTAAACTTTACTCTTAAGTTCAGACATATTTAAAACTGCTTACCAGAAATCTAAACCTCGTGAGCTCAGGCATCTTACGTCCAACACCCTCAAAATGGTGACCATCATGTTTCTGTCCCACTTCATCAAACCTGCCCCTACTCCTGGGCTCTCTGGTTTGTTCAGTGATGCCACCATATTCGTAGACACCCAAGCAACAGATTGGAATATTTTTAGCAATCTCTTGTATGCTAGAGTGTCTCAGAAGTTCTTTCCCATAAAGGCATGAAGCTTATTTGGTAAAGTGAAAGGTGATAAACATACTCAGTAACATGTTTTAAAATGGCTATGATGTCCTGTCTTTAATGCAGATTTTATTTCACTTGGGTCATCTGCAGAATCCAGGATGTGTGACATCAAACAAGCAAGTGCAGGCCTCGTGTTTTGCTTCTGGGGCAAACGTTTTAGCAGCTGAAGTTAAAGGCACATGTTGGGTTGAATGCTGAACAGAGCTGACTTTTCATCTGGTGGTTTGGCAAGATTGCTTTGGGCACAGGTGATTATGAGGGCTGGTGAACTGCAGAAGTTGTCTGTAGATAAGCTGGTTTCACCCGATTGTGCCGTGAATGTCACACCTGCACATCTGGGGGTGTAAATATGGAATTTTAGAGCTTTGCTACCTGGCTTTAGTCAACTTAAAGCGTTTACTTTTGCAGCCAGGCACTACCCCAGCTCACCAAACAGGTTTGACACAGGAAAAAAATAAAGATGAAATTTGGCCTCGTTCCACGTATATACTCTTATGCCATCAGAATATGGTTTTCTTTGGTTCATTGCTGTATTTGTCTGAGGGCTGCCGTATAACAAATTACCACCAACTGGGTGGCTTAAAAAACAGAAATGTATTCTCTCACAGTTCTGGAGGCTGGACGTCTGAAATCAAGGTGTCCGAAAGCTCCAGAGGAGAGTGCTTCCTCGCCTTTTCCAGCCTCTGGGGGCTCCGGGTGTGCCTTGGCTTGTGGCTATTTAACTCCAATCTCTACCTCCGTGTTCACATGGCCTTCTTCTCTCTGTGTGTCCACGTCTTCTCCTTTTCTGTCTCTCATAAGGACACTTGTTATGCATTTAGGGCCCACCGGCCAATTCAGGATGATGTCATCTTGAAATCCTTAATTATATCTGCAAAGACCGTTTTCCCAAATAAGGTCATGTTCACAGGTTCTGGGATGTGGACATATCTTTTAAGGGCCACCACTTGGCCCACTACAGTCACCACATTTCTTCTCAGGTGGTGGATATCGAGATAGTTGACAAGGATGGAACCACTTAAAGTCTTGGCTTCCAAATCCAAGGCGTTGGTACTCCCACGAAAATGAATTGCTTGAAGAAAGACAGGTCTCAGACATCAGAAATAATGGGCTGCATCGCCCAGAATTGTCTGGTTTCTTTGTTGTTTTATTTGTTGCCTGATGAGCTGTACATGTCTGAGAAAGGACTTTGGAGACATACCAGCCAGTAGCCATCACGTTCTTTGGACTGTACCTTCTGAACATTCTCTGAAGCCATTGCACCCCTTCCTTACTGCCACCACTGCCTTGTCAAGTCCCCATCATTTCTCACCTGGATTATGCCTTACTTCTCCCATCTTCTCCCTAACTCCCTCTCTCCATATTGCCGCCTGAAGAGCTTCATGAAATTCCAGTCTGGTGCTACTTGCCTGGTGTTAGATAGCTTTCATCTGTCCCTGCAGAGATATCCTTCTCACCTTGCCTTCTTCCCCCAAAGCTCTTTTGCCCTCTGGCTTCAGGCTGGGTTTGGCCAATGGAAGGCACTGGTCAGACGGGAGGTGGGAGCAGTGGGAAGGGTCGTTTACGTCCCCGACCCCTTCCCTGGAGGTCCCCACACACCGACTTCATCCCTCGATGGGTGCTCCCAGGCTGTCCGATGGCGCTTTTCTACACGACTCTCTCCTCCAAGTTTCTTACTGTTTCTCCCCTCACCCTTCAGGCCTAAGGATGGCAACAGGACCCCTTGTGGTCTCCCTACACCCCGCCCACACCTTTGAACGCAATCCCTTTGTAAACACTTCTTAAATTACCAAATTCAGCGTGCCATATGCTTCTTGCCTGGACTGTGACTAACACAACCATGCTTAAAGCTTGTCACTGGCTCTGTCCTGCCCAGAGGACAAATGCAGCGTCAGCGGCAGGAGCACACGTCTTCAGCCTTGCCACGTCCTGACACACTCTTGCGCTTCCACACCCGGATGGACTTTCTGTTCTCTGAACGTGCTGTGTCCTTTTACTTCTTCAGGGTCTTTGTGAGTGATGCTTTCTTTCCTGATTTATCTGCCTGGACGTGGTCTTTTTCGTCCTTCAGGACTTCGCTCAAGCATCACGTGTGGACTGGTGCTGACCTCTCCCGAGCAGGGTTCGTTACCTCCTCTAGGCTCCACATCATGTCACACACATCCGTGAAGGTCCTTCTCATTGCCACAGATACTCTTTTCCAGCCCCTCTCTGAACCCCCTGACTGCATGGACTGGATTCTGTAGTTCTTGCTTCTCCAAGTGCCTGCTCTAACCCCTGGCAGGCTTAATACATTTTTTGAATGAATACATTTTCTTTATGGACTGTATTATTTCTTGCTCCATTCATATAAATGAGATTGCTGCAATAAAATACAGTCAGCCCTCTGTATTCTCAGATGTGGAACCTGCAGACATGGAGAGTCCACTGCCCTACGCCATTTCATATAATGGACTTGAACATCCTCAGACTTCGGTATCCGAGGGGGGGTCCCGGAACCGACTGTGCCACCTTCATCAAGGCAAGCGTGTGTGCATTGTTTTCTATTTTGATGAGTATTACTTTGTTTTATCCTCACGACACTTCCGAGAGATGGGTAGATGGGAGGCAAATTCCTCTCCGTCACTTGGATTGTTAGTGGCAGAACTTTGCCAAGAATCTAGGCCTCTTGATACGAGCTTGGTCCTCTTTCAGTTAGAGCATGCTGCCCCCTGAGATGCCAGGTTAAAAAAACCGCAAAGCCAGGGGCAGGCTGGATGAATGAGTGCTACCGCAAGGGCCACTTCAGATGGAAGGCAACTCAAGTGCCACAGAGATAGCTCCGAGTGATTATAAACACATGTTAGGAAGGCTGTTTAGAGAGAGCTTGTTGTCAGAAGGGTCCTAACAAACAGAACCGGTCACATTACCGGAACCTAACTTCCCGTTGCCCAAGAATTATGTCTGATGTAAGCTCCAGGGACCATCAACAGAACATGACATATGGATTAAAATTAGGATATGAACATCAAAAAGAAGTATTCCGCAACCCTGGGGAAGGAATGGGGGATTGTTTCTGTAATTCAAACCATATCCCATGAGAAAGTAATTTATAGGCAGCAGCACAAATAAAGATAAATTTGAGGGCATTTGGAAAATTTCTGTTATGTCAATAGAAGGCTTAAAGGTTCCTCCTTCTGTCTGCCTTAGGAGAAAGAGCATCGTGTTGAAAGTACTGCTAATAGTGTAGCTCACTTGTAAGGGACATTTGCAGAGATACAGTCAGAGAATTTCAGCGGGAAAAGGTCATCCAACGTTGGGCTTTGGACATTTGGATTTTTTCCAACAGGAAGGAAAACATGGAATCTGAATACTCCAGTTGGTTGAGGGTCAGGACAGATTAAGTGTTAGATGTGGCACTAGCCCACCAGATCTCTGCGGCCCCAGTAGTGTCAGAACATGAATGTGATCCCTGAGGGTTCGTGTTATAACCTCATAATCATCATGATGAACCTACCATTAACTGGAACACCCATTAGTTGCTTGGACCTCTCTCCTTGTCCTTCATTGAAGACAAATAAGTGAGTCAACAGAACATAAAGGAAATAAACAATAAATTTCTATGCATCCAGCTTTATCTTTTAAACCTTCTATTGGTGTCCTTAATCTTAAAATGTTCATATCTTTTAACCCAGTTATTTCCTTTTTTTGGGAAATTTATCTTAGGGATATAATAAGAGTTGTAGATAAAGATCTGGAAAAAAACCAGACTAACAATAAGGAAAGCGTTAGTTAAATCCAATTAATAGACTTCTAGGCCATTATTTAAATCACATGTTTGGAAAACATTTAATGATGTGAAGGTGCTTATGATATAAATCACAAGAGCAAATACAAAACTGTACCTATGGTATAATCTGACGTTTTGAAAACCTTTTTCTCTTTGCCTAGATACATATATCTATAAATAGTAAAATACCAGAAGGAAAACCATCAAAATGTTACTTATGGTTTTCTCTGGGTGGTGGGATTATGGGTGTATTTTATCATTTGTACGTAACTCATTTTCCAAACTTTATGAGTATAAATCCGAAAACAACTTTGTAAACAGTATTGAAAACCCTTCACTGGCTTCTCCCTATTTCCAAGGCAAAATCCAGACTCTTCCGCGTGGATAGTGGGGCTCCGTATGATCTGGCTGCCCACCCTCCTGGCTCACCTCTCCCGACTCCTCTCCTCAGGCCCTGCCTCCCAGCCTTCCTCAGGGCTCTGCTGAATTGATGGTCGTTTTCCACATGTGCAGTGCTTTCTGAAGGTCCCTTGCCTTTGCGCATCGCCGTTCTTTCTTCCTAGGCCACTTTCTCTTCTTGCCAGCGCTGGCATGCTCCCACACGTAGCTCCGGTCTCTTGTGGAAAGCCTCCTGGAGTGGATGCTGGCCCATCTCCCCTTCAGGCCTGAGATGCTCATTATCTCAGCATCCGGGTGTTGCCTGCTGCTGCCTCACCGATAAATCCCTCTCCTGTATTTGTCCTTGACCCAAGGGAGCAGCCTTGCCTAAGGTCACACCTCTCCCCTGGGACGGCCCACATCTAATGAGGGGTCGAAGCCCCGCTCCAAGGCCTGGCCCCTTTTCCTCAGTCAGTGACAGCTCTGAAAGGCCATCCCAGCTTTAGAGCTCCCTGAGGGGTCAGCCAAGGCCTCTTTGGCAGCAGCATCGCAGCGAAACTTCTTCCTCTGCCTGGCCCTGTCTTCCTCCCTCCCTCGCAAGTGAGCAGTCTCCCGGAAACCTTGCACACACGAATCTGTCTCTGGGCCTGTGTTTTGGGGAACCCAACGGAGGACCCCTCCTGTGGTCCCTTACCTCACTCGCTAAGTTAGAGCCCCTATCCTCTGGGCTCTTGAATGCCCTTTGTTTGTGTCTACTTCAGCACTTCTCTCACTGTATTGGAAGAGAACACGGTTCTCATGTCTCCCCTACCTGGCCCAAATCTCCCAGAAGGTAACAGGGAGTAGCCTTTGTCCTCTGTGTCTGTAGCACCTGTCACAGCGCCTGGCTCCTAGTTTGTGATGAATGAAAGCATGTGAAAGGGAGGTGGAGAGTAGAGAGAATAACAGGTGGAGAAATAGTGTGACAAGATGAAATAACGCAGGTCCTCTGCACCTTTCCAGTTGAAGTTACATTTCCTACTGAGCGTCTCTGTGTATCTACCAATAAACGGAGCTCTGCCTTTGAGGTCTCTATAGCCCCTTTCAGGGGCAACTCGGGAAATTCCAGTCCGGAATTGGAAGAATTCTGCACTTTATTTTTCTTCCTGTCTTGTATTTGCAAGACTAACCCTTCTTTCTTCTCTCCTTCTTCAACCCTAGTTTCTCCTTTATTTCTCCTTTCCCTTCTCCCCACCATTTCTCAAACTAGGTCTAAGGTCAATTTGTTGTCAAGGAATTTGCAAAGAAGTCATGACCAAGGGCTAATCTGACAGTAGTGATTCTCCTTCAGGAAACTGCAGGGGAAAAAGTTGGGTGCCCTTTCAAAATCATACCATCCTCCGATGGATAACTTTTGGAATAGGGGTGTTTTAGTCCCTTGTTCCTAAGGAATGATTCAGATAAAATTTCCCTGAGGGTAAAAGAGAACCTGTCTCAGCTCTTCAGAGTTATCTGTGTAATTAATCACAGATAGTTCCTAAATCCCTGGGTATGTATCCAAATTGTGTGGGAAGCACCCAGCTCTTAATCTTACAGGTTCAGGGGCCTCCACTACCCCTGTCTTCTGTTTCTCTTTTGTGAGGTCCACTCTTGGATGAATTCGCTAGTGCTGAAAATATTCGAAGTGCTGACGGAAGGCTGCTCCACGTTTATTCCATATTTCAAGAAAAACATTACTGTCTTCTCTTAATATGGGACAGCCTCAGTGCCTCCGGGAAATGGAGCTGAGTTATTTAGTGACCATTTCTCATTTTGTCTCCCATCCTACGCACATGGCAAGACAAGTGCCATGATTACCAGTGCCTAATCAGGGACAGAGCACCTGGAGGGTAAGTGACCTTGAATAATTATAGAGCCACTTAATGCCAGGACTAGGACGGGGATTCGGGACACCTGACTTAGGGGTCGGCACTTAACACTGGTCGTGCTGAGGGCAGTCCGTCACTTGGGAGATTTTCTCCGTGAATACATTTGTTCCCCTTAGAGTTAAAACTTGTCACAGGGGCTTCCCTGGTGGCACAGTGGTTGAGAGTCCACCTGCCGATGCAGGGGACGCAGGTTCGTGCCCCGGTCTGGGAGGATCCCACATGCTGCGGAGCGGCTGGGCCCGTGAGCCATGGCCGCTGAGCCTGCGTGTCCGGAGCCTGTGCTCCACAACAGGAGAGGCCACGGCAGTGAGAGGCCCGCGTACCGTAAAAGGAAAAAAAAAAAAAAAAAAAGTTGTCACAAATTCTAGAACTAGAAAACATGACCGCAGCATTGGTAGCCGTGTGTGCTCACATGTGAGCATGTACTCGTGTGTGTGTGTGTGTGTGTGTGTGTGTGTGTGTGTGTTAGAGACTTCAACCCTGCAGAGACTTAGCCCTGTCTGTTGTAGGTGTTACATAGGAATGTTTATTCCCCACTCCTCTTGTTTCCAGGGGAACATGCTTCCATTGAGTAAATCCCCTGGGCTCGCTCTCTCTGTCATCTCCTTCACCTCATTGGAGGGAGAGGAAGATGGTTAGTCTGGGAGAATCAGTTGAAGATGCGTGTCTCACTGTCTCCTTTCTCTCTGTATGGGAATTGCCTGGAGAAAGTGAACATTTTCTGCTCCTTCAAGCCTTAAGTTTTAAGGGGCAGCTCCTCATGTGGCAAAGTTTCCTGCCTTCCAGCACTGCCTGGTGCTGGCCAGGGGGCTTCAGTTCAGTGGTACAGTATTAACAAGTTTGCAGACCTGAAGTCACAGTCTCTAACCAAGACTTTGTCAATTTGAAAAAAAAAAAAAGGTGATGTTTTTACCTCGATCTGTCTTATACTTATGCCTCTTAATTGACCCAGAACTTGGGCAGGAAAGCGGGGTCCTATTTATTGGGTTCCCTAAAGCCTCATCAGAGAGGGCTCCTCGGCTTGGCCCTCAGCAATTGCCTGGTGGGGATAAACATCTACACTTGGTGGGCAGCCCTGAATTTGGGGCAGAGATTTGGAATGGAAACACAGAGGCCACTGGCTGAGCTCATCCTGTCTACAGTCCGAGTGACTCAGGGAAGGCCCTGACTCAGTTGGCGCTTATGAAGAGAAAGGAGGGGGCTTCCCCAAAAATCACCCTCCTTTAGTGACAAAGTAGTCGTGGAACAAACACGTTTCCTGCCAGGGCTCTTTCCTGTTACCACAAACTTTCAAGTTTAAGTAATCATGTGAGCAAGGGGGCGCACTTACTAGAATAATTCCTTTCTGTGTGCTGAAACCCAGTTCACATCTGATTTCCCCAGCCAAAAGTAATCTTTCTCCTTCAGACTTCTACACTCATTGCCTGGAACTTGCACTTGAGAATTATTATTCCTGAATGATTTTATTGCTTGCTTAGTTGTTGTGGTAGTTGTTCTTGTTCTCTGTGCATTTTATCTCAAATCCCAATGTTTTAAAGTTTGTTAAGTATAAGGACCATGTCTTACACCTCCTTGTATTTTTCCCTATCTGCCAAGTGTCTAGCATAGGATTTATTTGCATTTTTTAGTGTGGAAATAAAGGAAGAAGAGTGGGAAAGATTTATAGGGGAAAAAAGGGAAAGCTTCGGGTGTGTCTTGATTGGAGACCGTGGGCCTGGGGAAGCTGGAGGCAGGTAACTGGAAGCAGGGCATCCCATGGGATCAGTTAGGGGTGTGTATTTGATTTTCTCTAGTTGGTCCTATGTTGGAAGGGACAAAAATTACGAAAGCTGTCAGTTGCTAAGTTCTGGTCATTTTGGCCCAGTTGTTACAGGGGTTATTATTTGGCTTCCTGGATTGTTGCCGACTTTCTATAACCCTGACACAGTAGGCTGACTTCCTGGAATGGTTACCGTAGAAAATGTGTTGTTTTCCTGGGCTGGTTATTGCAGATTGTAGGTCAGAACTCTATTATATATGATGAGGCCATTGTTCATTTGTATCAATATATTCAGTCTCTCAGTAGGCATCAGTAAATGTTGGCTGATTACTTACTACAGTTTGAAACATCTCCTTTGAACTGATATCCTTTCTCTTCCCTCTTGCGACTTACTAAACAGTTTATTCAACAAATATTTTCCATTTAAGTTTTGTATCAAGACCTTAAGCACAAGAGAGAAGGAAACTAATCACATTTTTGCTCCCTTTCTCATTTATCGTCTTGGAGTGTAAAACACTGATGAAGAAAAAGAAGGGTTATGGTCTTCAGTGTTTCAGACTAGAAATTACTATAGTTCAAGTCCTTCATTTTGTAATGAAGAGACAAAGTCCTACAGACTTGCCCAAGGTCATGATGATCAGTGATAAGCTGAGATTACAGAAGTTATCACTTATAACAGGTAGATAATCTGTCTCCAGCTCTAATCTACTGAGTGTTTGTGCAACATGTTGGTGTAAGAAGGTGGAGGACCAATAAAGTTTTTTAAAAACTGGAAAAAAGCCAAGTTCCTGAAAGTGGAGGCCTTTGGTAGAGTTTTTTTGTTTTTTTGTTTTTCTTTTGGTACGCAGGCCTCTCACTGCTGTGGCCTCTCCTGTTGCGGAGCACAGGCTCCGGACGCGCAGGCTCGGCGGCCATGGCTCACGGGCCCAGCCGCTCCGTGGCATGTGGGATCCTCCCGGACCGGGGCACGAACCCGCGTCCTGTGCATCGGCAGGCAGACTCTCAACCACTGCGCCACCAGGGAAGCCCGGTAGAGTATTTTTTTAGAAGCCATGGAGCAGAAGAACATGTGGAGTGAATCTTGTGGGGTTCACCACAGTGTGTGATGGGCTATTTTAGTATCTTATGGCTGCCATGTAACAGAGTACCACAAAATGGATGCCTTAAATAACAGAAACTCTTGCAGAGGCAAGAGGTCTGAAATCAAGGTGTCAGCAGGGCCCTGCTCCTTCTGAGACCTGTAGGAGAGAATCCTTCCTTGCCTCTCCTAGCTTTTGGTATTTGCTGGCAATCATTGTAGATGCCTCCTTCCAACCTCTGTTTCTATCATCACATGACATTCTTCCCGTATATCTGTTTCTGTGCCCAAGTTTAGCCTCTTCTCATAAGGGTGTCAGCCATTTTGGATTAAGGGCCCACTCTACTGTAGTATGACCTCATCGTAACTAATGACATCTGCAGTGACCCTCTTTCCAGATAAGGTCCCATTCAGAGGTATTGGGAGTTAGGAGTTCAACATATCTTTTTGGGAGACGCAAATAAACTCATAACACAGGCCATGATGCAGAGCTACATCTTTTCCAAGAAACTCCGTAGTCATGAGCTGCTGGCCTTCTCATCACTTCCCGGCCACTGCCAGCACGTGGCTCATGACTGAGCAGTGCTGCAAGAGGGGATGATGAATAAGAAGTTGTCATCTAAATAAAGCCACCCAGTTTCTTTGTAAATATCTGTCACAGGGTATTTAGGACCATCCTACCCAACCCACTGCTGCATGTTGGTGGAACTATAAATTACACATACATCTTTTTTGGGGAGCCTCTTATTCACAATTCCCCCCAAGCCTCATTTCCCTGAGGGAGTGTGCTCGCCCACCTTCGTTTCATCATTTAACCCTGCCTGTTTATAAAGTTCATGCTGTCCTGAAGCTCTTTGTATCAGCCCAGTCACCTCTGTTAGTCATCTCCTGCCACTTTTCTCTCTTTTCACTCTTTCAGGAAGTAATGTTTTCACTTAGGTAAAAGAGTCATAGGAAGAGTGTTCTGCTTGTTTGATGATTCATTCCCCTGCTCTTTGCTGTTTCTAAATGTTGTAAGGGAAAAACCCTTTTGTTCTGGGCTTTGGTGAATGGGCATGGTCAATGAGGGTGAGAAAGTGCAGTCATAAAACACTTTCACCTTAGAGTGGAAGTAATCTCGTTTATTGGTCTTTCTGATTCCTCTGAGAGGTGGCATCGTGATTCTCACAGCCCCTAGAATCCATGATATGGACTTCCCTGCTTTCAAGTGAAGTGCCCATTCGTTTTACTTCCTCCATGTTTTGTTGTGAGTGAATCATGGCAAGATGGATGCCATGTGACTACCCCACTCACTTCATTTGTGGATCCAGGCCATAGGCTCAGAATCTGTCAGAGCTGAGATAGAGCTGAGCTTCTTCAGTTAAATGAGTCCCTCAGAGGGTATTAGGGGCTGAATTGTGTTCCTCCCATGTTCATATTTTGAAGTCCCAACCCCCAGTACCTCAGAATGTATTTGGAGATTGGGTTTTTAAAGAGGTGATCAGATTAAAGTGAAGTCATTAAGATGGGCCCTAATCCAATATGACTGGTATCCTTATAAGAGGATGAGATTAGGATCAGACACATATAGAGAGAGAAGACCATATGTGAAGGCACAGGGAGATGATGGCCGTCTACAAGCCCAGGAGAGAGGCCTCAGGAGAAATCAACCCTGCCAACACCTTGATCTTGGACTTCTAGCCTCCAGCGCTGTGAGGCTCCGGACGTGCAGGCTCAGCGGCCATGGCTCACGGGCCTAGCCGCTCCGCAGAATGTGGGATCTTCCCGGACCGGGGCACGAACCCGTGTCCCCTGCATCGGCAGGCGGACTCTCAACCACTGCGCCACCAGGGAAGCCCCATTTCTGTTGTTTAAGTTGCCCATTTTTAGTACTTTGTTACGGCAGCCCTAGCAAACTAATACAAAGGAGGACAGGTTTCAGACATGTTAAGTGAACCTTTAAAGGTACTGTGTCTACCCACGGGGCTGCCAGTCCAGGCCCCAAAGGTCCTCACTGCTGGTGCGGTCCTCCTCCCGCTTCATGATGAGATATTGTGTTTGTTATGAAAAAGATCACAGTAGGCTACCTCATTTATGAATTCAGTTCAACTGGCATCTCAGTGGTGGTGTCAGTTCTTTTGCCATCTTCTGCAATACCGAGGGAAACATTTTCTAAGCTAATTTTTTTTAGCTGCAAAGATGACAAATGCTATCAATGATATCCAACCAGAGTGTATTTTCATCCATTTTCTTCCCGTCAAGATAAGCCAAGAGTATTTGTTGCCAGAAATGAAAAACAGCTTGCTCATCAGCCAGATGATCGCAGTGTTCAGAAGTTCCTCTCATTTGCCGTGTGTGTGAAAAGTTAAGAATTGAAAACAGACAGGCTTACTCTGCTTAAACTGTGGGCTGTGAAGCAAGAAAAAGAGATATTTGGATAATAGAAGAAGAGCTGTGGAGATGGTCTTGATGGCAAAGCGAACAGGGTCTTTTCGGATTGCTCTGAGGTGAGACACCCTCAGTTGATTTAATAGTGGGTATGGCTCTTCATCAATTGGATGAAAGATGAACCTGAAGTTACCAACCACTGTAGGCTACTTTTGTGTTCTAGAACAAATCCCAATGTCCTACACAAACATGGCTCCTGGGACTTTTACTGTGTTACCTGAAACAAAAATTTCTAGGCGATTCAGTTAGCCCTTTTCCTGATTATCTTGATGGAACTATCTCCATGAGTTCTTAGGAGAAGTCAGAAGTAAACACTGGGCTCGGGGCTTCATTAGAAACAGGGAACCTTCGATGATAGGCTTCGATTATTCCACCATGTTTCCACTCATGAGGAAACTGGGGATATTTGTTGAATTTTTGTGAGGATGAGTTAAATCGTCCAGTTATCACCCCATTATTATGTTATTAGGCCGTATGTTTGCTGAGTGATTTCTGATCATTTTTATTAGTCTCTCTTTGCAAATACTTAAGGAACTTTCTGACAATTGAGAGAGCCATTTCAAGGTCTAGAAATGCAGGCTTACAGAATTCAAATGATTAACTCAAGATTGACCAAAAAAACCCCCCAAAAATCCTGAAGAAAACTCAGGGTTCACACTCAAGGCTGCAATTACCATTGCAAAGGTTTCTGGAAGCTCCCATAATCACATTATACTTTACGTCATTAGAAATCATTCACCTGTCAACACTTAGATTTGCTCCTGTACCTGATTCTCAAGGTCTTGGAAGTTAACTGGAAATTCAAGGATTTGGCTACCTAAGAGAGGGGGAAAAAGCCAAAAAAACAGACCCAAACACCTAACCTGGTTCTTCCTTGTTAAGTCCAGCTCAAAATAGGGCAAAATAAGTAAGTTCTCATGGAAAGACAGTGCTGCGTTGAGCCACTTCCTATGGGTACATTCCTGACTGCCAGTTTGTTTTAAGGGTGGATGTTTTTTTTTGTTTGTTTGTTTGTTTTTTGTGGTACACCGGCCTCTCACTGCTGTGGCCTCTCCCGCTGCGGAGCACAGGCTCTGGACGCGCAGGCTCAGCGGCCATGGCTCACGGGCCCAGCTGCTCCGCGGCATGTGGAATCCTCCCGGACCAGGGTACGAACCCGTGTCCCCTGCATCGGCAGGCGGACTCCCAACCACTGCGCCACCAGGGAAGCCCCAAGGGTGGGTGTTTTTAGCAGCAGGGAAATCTGGCCGCTGGAGGCAAGAGAATGAAACGGAGGAGGAGGGTGAGGAGTGTGGAGAGACACACTTTCAGGTGCACAAAACACGCCGCTTTCAGTCCACTTTCTCCCTCCTTGTCTGAGTCAGCCCCGTCCCATCCCATCCGCCGCTGGCCTTCCTGTGGGTCCTGGGTCTGGAGCTGGCGGAGGCTCCCACTCTTGCTCAGATGAAAGGACAAATCAGAAGGCACCTATCACAAGTCTATGAGCGGAGAAACAAAGGCCCTACCGCTGGCACCCTCCCACTAACGTGGGTCTTAATGGTAGGTTTAATTTCCTCACACTTGCTGAAAGGAAGGGAAAAAACTCAGCGGAAAAGAGCCCGGGTGTGGGTAGCGGCGGCGGTGGGGAAACGACAGCTGTCGTATTCATGGTTAATCAGGTGTGTCTGTCTTTGTGTCGCATCTGTCTGCTACTGTTGCCAGGCCACATGTGAAAGGGAGCGGACGGGAAGGGGCCGTTCGTGTTCAAAGGCAGCAGCACTGACCTCTGCTTCGTTCTCCTCGGGCTAGGAGAGCTTGTCTGTTTAACTTTCCCCATTGTAGGAAGCTGTAATTCTACTCTGTTAGCCCACCCTCACCATTTTGGCCTGACAGACGCAAGCTGCGTCCAGCATGCCATAAATCTGCCGGAAGAAGGAGGCCTCTCCCCTCCTCCCGTGCTTCTCCTTTGGGATTCCATTTGATTTGTCAAACAGGACGAAACCAGAAAGAGAGAAACACGAGAACTGAGGGCATCTTGGTTCCCCTTCCACCTTAGACTGACCTAGACATTGAATGCACATTTTACCTAATGAGCTTTGGGGGCCATCGGGCTCCCCTGCCCCGTGACCAGAACACCCGTTTGCTCCGTGTCTGTCTCACGAGTCCCACGCACGCATAGTGTTTGCATCAGACCTTAGTCACCTCCCTGGCATCAAATCCTCCCCCTGCTTCCTTCCATCGCCTGCCTCCCTCTCCACCCAGGCACAGAGGGACAAGGGCAGAGCGTGGGCGAGACTCCTGGGGGGGGTGACTTCTTGTTTGGTACGACAGCCCAGCCCTGCCAGATGGGACTCTGCCCTCCGGCACCCGGAGAAACAGCCGAAATGGAAAAGACCTCACCACCCACCTCGCAGTGCATGAGGCTTAGCGTCTCAGAGTCCAAAGGTCTCCAGCTGGAGGCTCAGACTGACACCCTCCTACCAGTGGTTCTGCGGGCTCCCATCTTACCGCTTTGAAGGTCCTTTGCTTCCAGCCTTTCTGCTTTGGGACCAGCCCTTGTGTTTCTTGGAGTAAATGGGAGTCATCAGCATTTTCAAGACCAAGGGACTCTTGCTCACACTTTGACTTTCCTTGAGAATCAGCCGTCATGGACTCACAGCGTTCAGCTTGTCACTTCTGGTTTAAGCCACTTCTCAATACAGGCACTAACTTTCACCCCATCATGTTAATTTTTCTTGTGGGAAGGCTGGAGTTGGGCTCTACTGATACTGTGCTTTTGGTGGGGTGTGTGTGTGTCTCTCTGTGTCTGTGTGTATCTTTTTCATAATCAAAATTGTTACTTTCCCAGGGTGTGGCTTCTCATCAGCACAGCTGACTTTCCTCTGTCTCTGAGCCTGTATGGATTGCCCTGGCTGTTTTATTAACTTGTGACTTTGGGGTCAGGAAGCTTTTGTTTCCCTGATACTGAAGGAGTTTGGAAAACCATGCTACTGCCTTGTGCACTGCCTCTTCCCTCTGATATCTCCTGGATCTCCAGATTTTGGTGAAGTCAATAGGCAAATATGAAGCTCTTAATAGAAGCCTGGCACTCTGCGAGGCTCTCGTGAGGCCTTCTCTGTTATCTTGTGAGAGACCAAGGATCATATGAATAGAGCAAGCAGTGACAAAGTAGGATGGAAAAAGGTTTTTAATAAAAGAAATAAAAGTCTAAGTTACACAAAGAAAAATGCACAATTCTAAGTGTACAGCTTGACGAATTATCACAAACTGAACACACTCATGTAACCACCACCCAGATCAAGAAACAGAACATTATTGCAGCTTCTTAAAGTTCTGCACATACGGGGACCTCGTTATGTCTAAAACTATTCTTCTACAACGGAGTTTGGGACTGAGATTTAGTTCTTCATTATCTGCTCGTAGAAGTTCAGTGACGGAAAGGCTCCCATTTGCTGGAAGGAATTTGCTCATGGCAGGATTTGAGTGTGACCTGGGTTGGCCTTCTGAGGTTGGGCTTTCGGGAGCCCAGGTGGGCTGCATGTGTGGTGCTCATGGCTCTGGAGGAGGACATAGAAGTTTCTGGCCTCCTTTTTGAAAAACACTGTGATAAAATATACATAATATAAAATTTACCATCTTAACCATTTTTAAGTGTACAGCTCAGTAGTGTTAAATACATTCAGATAGTCTAGCAATCAGTCTCCAGAACTCTTTTCATCTTGAAAATTGAAGCTCTATATTCGTTAAACAATAAACCCCATTCCCCCTTCCCCCAGCCCCTGGCAACCACTGGTCTACTTTCTGTCTCTGTGAATTGACTGCTCTAGGTACCTCATACAAGTGGAATCATACAGTATTTGTCATCTTCTGACTGGCTTATTTCACTCAGCATTATGTCCTTAAGGTTCAGCCATGTAGCAGGTGTCAAAATGTCCTGCCTTTTTTAGGCTAAATAATATCCATTGTATGTATAGATCACAGTTTGATTCTCCGCTCATCTGTCAATGGACTCTTGAGCTCTTGTACCTTTCGACTATAGTGAATAATGCTGCTATGAACATGGGTATACAAATATCATTTCAAGACCCTGTTTTGAGTCATTTTGGGTATCTACTCAAAAGTAGAATTGCTGCGTCATCTGGTAGTTCTGTTTTTTGAGGACCTGTCATACTGCTTTTTGTAGCGGCACCATTCTGGCATCATTTTCGCCCGGACCGTTTCCCCCTGAGCAGCCCCCTGGATGGCATTAGAGGGAGGTGGACGTATGGGTTGAGGTGGCGGCTGTCGTTAGGATGGTACTCTGGACTCTATAGGCGCCTGTCCTGGGGGCTTTAGAGCAGATGAGGCAGGAGAAGCTGGAGCCGTGGACGTTCATGGTGGACACTGGAGACCCCAGTGAAGAAAGCGGGAGTAATTTATTTTGCACAAAGGTAAATGCGTTTGCCTTAATTTGTGGGAGAATAGAGGGCAAGGGGGTTCTTGATTACTAGGTATTATTCAGAGGCGTAACACCTGTTCAGCGTACCACCTCCAAATTTTCTACGGGGCTTTAGTTGAAAGTGTTGGAGTATTTATAGAACAGAGGGTGAAGGAGAGGGAGCGAAGTAGCAGACACTGGCAGAATCGTGGAGGGCACACTCTGCTTTCCAGTAAAGACTGTGCCGATAGTGGTGCTACCTGAATAAAAAGGCTGTCCTTGGGAACATGGGTGCTGCCGGCCCCTAATGCCAGAAGAACCCGTGTGTTGAATATTCAGGGGCTTCTTCAAGCAATTTGAAGTATTTCTGTTTTCTAAATCTTGTTGCTGTCTTGCGGGGGCCAGCCTAGCATTAACATGCATTTAAAGTGGGAGTTATGTGGATCACGTGGGTAGGGGCCTTCAGGACTGTAGATGCGGGGACTCATTATTATCACTAAAAGAACAGAAGTAAAAGATTTGCTTCTTCCAAATCCCTTAGCTTGGGCCCCCTCCCATTTCATCATGGAAAAAAAACCTCAGTCACGGTACATATTTTTTCTTAATTTTAAAAGTAGTGTATGGCTACCACCTAAAGTATCCACAGGAAAAAAATAAATGCCCTACTCCAAAGGGGAGCTGTTATTTAACCATTTGTTTCCTTTTCTCCCAGAACGTTTTATATACGTTAAACACCCACATATCTGCATATACACACACACATGCTTGAGGCGACACAGATTAGTTTCTACTTAGAGCCCAAACATTACTAACCAATACAGACATACAGATAATATATTGATGCAACTCTTTACCATTATAAACTGCTTTCACGTTTGTTGAATATCATCAAAATTATTTAAAGTTGGTATTATTCTCATTTGGCAGAAAAGAGGCTGAAGAGATTAAGACATTTGTCCAGATTTACACTACGTGTTGGAAATGGAATTAGGACAAGAATCCAGGTCTCTGAAGTAAACTCTAGGTACACCAGTCGTTCTCCTCCACCGCAGGATCTGTAGTGATCATTGGCGGCCAGATATCATCACCTTGCAGAAAGATTCAAAGAAGCTACCAATGCACCGTCTTCATAAAACTTACTAATCTCTCCACGGTGTCAATTTAGAAATTTCTTCATCCTATACTTGTGGATGAACTGAACTCATTTAAATATAAATAAAATAAAATAAGAATTGAGGTTATTACAATAGGCATAACTCCAATAGAATCTCAGGGAAGACAGCTGTCAGTCTGGACAATATTTTTAGTGTTCACGGTGTGTGTGCACCAGCTCATTTATAACGTTGTTTTGATAGTGTACGTGCCTTGAACTTCTACTGCAGGGATTTATGAGAATTAAAGTGGAGTAATCTTGCTCAACTGAGTTTTACGTCAGGTAGCAAAGATGTCTTGACCTGCCTCTTTGATATAGAATAATAACGATTTTTTCCTGCTGACTTTATTTTTAAAAGTATATTAGTTAATTAAGAACCATTTACCGGGCTTCCCTGGTGGCGCAGTGGTTGAGAGTCCGCCTGCCGTTGCAGGGGACATGGGTTCGTGCCCCGGTCCAGGAAGATCCCACATGCCACGGAGCGGCTGGGCCCGTGAGCCATGGCCGCTGAGCCTGCGCGTCCGGAGCCTGTGCTCCGCAACGGGAGAGGCCACAGCAGTGAGAGGCCCACGTACCACACACACACACACACACACACACACACACAAAGAACCATTTACCTAGAGATATATTCTCTTCCTTACCAAGTACACACTGCAAACATGGTCATAGATGTTATGTAGCAATGGGAAGTGCTTCTGGATTTTGGAGGTGTATTCTTTTAATTTTATCTCACAGTAGTTGTACAGGGAATTGTTGATAGTTCATGTTTTATTTCCTTTTGTTATAAAATCATCACAGTTTGCAAAAATAAAAGTTATGAGCTATGTGTCCTTTATTTCCTACTCCCTGTGAGAAAGGTTAAGATAGAGAAAGAACATTCAGTGATGGCCACTGTTGGTGGAGAAAATGATGCTGGAAACTGGTAGAAAAACATTTCTTCAGTACTGTACTAGATTCAGCTTTATGGGAGACAGAAATATAACAGGGCATGGAAAAGATAAAATTTATTGCTCTCTTACATAACAGATGTTCAGAGTTGGCAGTCCATGGCTGGTGCAGTTCCTGCATGAGGTGTTCAGATATTCAGGTTTCTTCTAGTTCATTAGTCTGTCATTCTTAGAATGTAGCTTTTGTCTTTTATGATCTAAGATGGCTGCTAGAGCTCCAGCCATTATATCTGTGTTCCCTTTAAAGAGGAGGAACTTGCCAGAAATTCCATACAATACTTCTGCTTATATCTTATTGTGTAAAGCTTGATTCTATGGCCACACTTAGCTGCAGGGTAGGCCGGGGAATATAGTATTTATTGTGGATGGCAATTAACTAGAATGAAAATTGAGATTCTGTTATTGAAAAGGGGAGAAATGGATATTGAGAGGAAAAGTGCATTCTTTGACACAGTTCATCCATTTTGCTTCCCAAATACCCATGCATACCTGTCTTCCACCTTCTTGTTACCTGGATTGCGATGATAACATCTGGAGCTTCAGAGCCATCTTGGACCAAGATGTAAACTTGGGAATGAAAGCCACACAGAGCAGAGAAATAAATTCAAGGCATATGAGTCCCTGGCACTGTGGAGTTGTAGACAGACCACCTCTAGACTTCTGTGTAGGAGAGAAATACACATTTGTTTTGGTTAAGACTTTTTTTATTTTCTGTACGCGTGCTCCCGTTGTGGAGCACAGGCTCTGGACGCACAGGCTCAGCGGCCATGGCTCACGAGCCCAGCTGCTCCGCGGCATGTGGGATCTTCCCAGACCGGGACACGAACACGTGTCCCCTGCATCGGCAGGCGGACTCTCAACCACTGCGCCACCAGGGAAGCCCTGATTAAGCCTTTTTTTTTTTTTTTTTGATTAAGCCATTTTTGTTAGGGTTTTGATAGTTGCATCTGAGCTTAATCTTAACTGGTACAAGTATAATATAGACTTATAAAATAGCTTTCATTTTAATAGACATCTCTCCAAAGAAGACATACCGATGGCCAAGAGGCACATGAAAAGATGCTCAGCATCACTAATTATTAGAGAAATGCAGATCAAAAGTACAATGAGGTATCACCTCACACCGGTCAGAATGGCCATCATCAAAAAATCTACAAACAGTAAATGCTGGAGAGGGTGTAGAGAAAAGGGAACCCTCTTGCACTGTTGGTGGGAATGTAAATTGATACAGCCCCTATGGAGAACAGTGTGGAAGTTCCTTAAAAAACTAAACATAGAACTACCATATGACCCAGCAATCCCACTACTGGGCATATACCCTGAAAAAAACATAATTCAAAAAGACACATGAGCCCCAATGTTCTTTGCGGCACTAGTTACAATAGCCAGGACATGGAAGCGACCTAAATGTCCATTGGCAGATGAATGGATAAAGAAGATGTACATATGTACAATGAAATATTACTTAGCCATAAAAAGGAATGAAATTAGGTCATTTGTAGAGATGTGGACGGACCTAGAATCTGTCACACAGAGAGGGAAGGGGGGGTGGCATGAACTGGGAGATTGGGATGGGATGAATTGGGGATTGATGTATATACAATACCGTGTGTAAAACAGATAGCTAGTGGGAACCTGATGTATAGCTCAGGGAGCTCAGCTCGGTGCTCAAGTGGTGACCTAGATGGGTGGGATGGGAGGAGGTGGGAGGGAGGCACAAGAAGGAGGGGATATAGGATATATATATAGCTGGTTCACTTCGTTGTACAGCAGAAACTAACACAACATTGTAAAGCAACGATACCCCAATTAAAAAAAAAAAAAAGATTGTATCTTATTCTGCCTGCCAGTGCAGGTGGACTGACCGTCTGCCCATCCATCCTGGCCCACTCTGTGCCAAGCATCAGGTATACAAAGATGGCTAAGATGTAGATCTTACCCGCGGGAGCTCCCATTCCAGCGAGGGGCAAACAAACCAATGCAGTAAAAGCACTCCAGCTGCTTTACTAGAGAGAAATCTGTGTAAAGCAGAGTGGAGCCCAGGGGTATTTGTAATATTCTCTGCTGCCATCTTTAGACTGAACAAAACCCCAAACCCGTTATAAGTAAGTTTGGGGTGTTGACTCTACCATATTTTTCTTTATCTTTAACATTATCATCATGTTAATCATCTATAATTATTTCTTGAACATAGAAAATTTATTTGTTTGGTTTTTGTTTGTTTGTTTTGCTTATATTGGAAGGATGATGTTAGCAGATTAAACAGTAATTTTCCCTTGAGAAGTTTTCAGTATAATTGGAGCAGACTATTTTTACATAAAGCCAAAGATAGATTGGCTACTTATAACCTGCTCAAGAGGTAGTGAGCATTTTAAGTGAGAAGAAGTGCATTTCCTTTTAGATTTTAGAGTAAGCCGAATCCTTATTCACTTGCTATTATTGGCATTACAGTGAATCATCACAGCACCTATGTGTTCCAAAGAGTTCTTATGTGATTTCTCACCGCAACTTCTGTTTTACAGATGAGGAAACTGAAATTCATTAGCATCTAGGCAACATGCCCAGGGTCAGGCCACTGGTAAACAGTGGAGATAGGATTTGAATTTAGGCCTGGACCCCTTCTTGTATTCTATTTGTGTGTCGGTAACAGCCTTCCTGTGGAGACTCAGCCGTGAAGGCAGAAGGAGGTGGAAGGTTGCAGGAAGCTGGAGAGGAAAAAAGGTTAAGCTCTTTTGAAGTTTTCCTGCTCAGCCAGGAAAACATTGCTGCAGTTATCAGGTAATTGAAGTGTCAGCGTGCTGCTGTCAGAAGGTCTCTGGGTGAATTTGTTCCTCTTGGCCTGTATGTGGCTGCGAAGTGAGCTGCACAATCACCGTTTTCAGGTGAAGAAACTCTCCGGCAGTCGATAGAAGCAACTGTACGAACATGCAAAATCAATGTCACTGAAGTTTTGCTTACGTTACTGCCTCCAACACTGTTTGATCCTTACATAAAAGAGGCATTTGTCATTTGACAGGACTGAGACTGCGAGATTGTGGAGGTTTCCCCAGCTTTGTTGCCTGAATGTCTGCAAACTTGGTTTCCCTGTGTGTTTTCTCTCACTGCAAAGTCTCTGTCACCCTGGGACCTCCCCTGTCCTTTGACTTTCGTGACTGTTCCGGCTCCTGATGAGTTTGGAGAACAGACCTAGATCATCTTCCCTCCGTTGGTAAAAGGAGGAACGCTAGACTTCTTGCCTTCATTTTTATCTCTAGCTGCTTCCATTTTCTTTTTCTTTCTCTTGTTCTTCCTGTAGTGACCACCTGGCTCCATGGTCAGGAGCTCCATGGTATGTGTCCCTCCCCTTTCCTGCTACCCTCCTCCCTTTATCCTGGCCACCACCCAACCTCAAAGCTCACATCTTCTAGCACGAGAAATGGAGAGTTGTATGGAAAAGCCGTTCAGTGGTCCTCTGAATTGTCAGCATCTTAATCCCCTGATTGCCACTTAACTGCTGCCCAGACAGTTGGGAGGAAATAACCCGAGCCTTTGTTTTCTCAGTGACTAAATAGGTTTTGGCGTTGGTTAGTGGCATAGGTACCTTTGATCGGCTTTCATTTCCAGTTCTGGGACATGCTTTTTCTAGAAGCTTGTGCCTTTCACTCATAGGAGCTCAGCTGATAGACGACTTGTAAACATGTATTGAAATACTAGATCCTCCAGGTCATGTCTCATATTATAGACACTCAGAAGGAGGTGTCTTTGGTTTGTTGAGAGCATAGGAGTGTTGCTATAATATCTGTCACACGGGGAGGCACTCAAGGAATCTTTTAGTAAAAAGTGATTGATCTTCCCTTCTCCACCCCACCCCTGCTTTGGAGATATTTTTAGAACCCCCTTCTTCTCATTGCCCTGTAGAATCTCCTCAAATCACATGATCTTCCACTCCTGCTGTTGAAAGTATTTCATTTTTTAACATAACATTTTAAAAAAGTAATGGATGTTCTTTTTTTTTTTTTGCGGTACGCGGGCCTCTCACTGTTGTGGCCTCTCCCGTTGCCCCGCGGCATGTGGGATCTTCCCGGACCGGGGCACGAACCCGTGTCCCCTGCATCAGCAGGCGGACTCTCAACCACTGCGCCACCAGGGAAGCCCTGGATGTTCATTTTAAGGGGATTAGAAAGTACACAAGACCACAAAAAATAAATAAACACCATCCATAGTGATGATAAGGCTGTCATGTTTTATCCTATTTCCTTTGTTTCGAGGGTGATAGAGCCTTTATTGGGGAATCATACACTTGCTGTTGTCACTGGAGACTTTGTCTGTCTTGTGAATGTGTTCTCAGGAAGGGAGAGGTGACCTGATTCCCTCTAAAGTGCTGGGATCTTCCGTGAGCCAGTGAACAGTAGCATTTATTCTTTTCGCTCAGTAGTCAGACACCAGCAATTATAGTGGTAGGCTGCTTAGGGGTCTGGAAATCAGTGTCTCAACCCACGGTGTCTACACTGGATGTGGGAAGGAATTTGTTAACTCATAATTGTTGAAATATCAAAGTTTTGAATAATTTATTTTGTTGGTGAATTACAACGCATTCCAGAGTGAGCCCCCTTAGAAATGCTGCTCCTAGATTCTTGCGTTCTAACTTACTTCCTTGAGTGGGAGAGGAAGGGATGGGTGTACACCTGGCCTGTGGGCATGCCTGTGGGGCTGTACTGGTGTGAACATAGTCTCGGTCGTGAGCTGGGTCAGAAGAAATATAGAGGTCCGCCATGAGAGGTCGCACCTCCACAGCTCACTTTGGGAGGATGTGGTTGATTTCCATTGGAGAGTGGCCTCCAGGACCTCTCTAGTTAATGGGGAGTAGGGAAAGAGGGTGGTGGTACAGAACGGGTCTGTGTACTTTCGTCCCACCATAATAATCTGAGTTTCTGAAGCTGAGACGCAATTGAGATTATTATTATGTAATAAATGCCATGTGACGTGAACCTACATAAGCTATATTCACATATTGGCTATCAACAGAGTCAAAAATTTTTAGCAAGAAGACAGAAAAGAAAGGTCTCCTTCAGAAAAAATAGCTGAAATCTGTTCTCTTGATGCATTTCTGACAGAAGGCAAAAGGCTGACACTTATTTGGCGTCGGCCCCATTCAGTGGAAAGGGTCACCCAGGTTGTAGGGATTCTTGGTCCCTGCTGCATAGATTTCGTTGATCCGTTTTCTCCCTCTCTGAGTTTTGCAGAATCAACTCCTCCGTAGATTTTTTTTGTGGAGAACGGCTATGGTAGAACTAGAAAGCTCCTCGCTTTTGTACTGGACATGAGGACTTGCAGGCTTGCCCATTCTACAGTTCTTCTGAACACAGGAGACCCAAATAGTCCCCCAGCTCTCCAGTTTGTGGCTGCAGTGACGGGATGGCTGCCCAAGTGCATGGGGGAAGGAATCACAGCTTTTGTTTTTACAACAAGATCTTTTTCAGCTTTCTTTCCGTGGGAACCAGTTGATATTCTAGTTTAAACTGCCCCTTGCTGTTTGTCAACCTGGAGGAGGAAAGTTGAAGGTCTTGTATTTGGGCATATATATATATATATATATATATATATATATATATATATATATATATATATATATATATATATATATATATATATATTTTAACCTCTTTTTTGGAGTATAATTGCTTTACAGTGGTGTGTTAGTTTCTGCTTTATAACAAAGTGAATCAGTTATACATATGCATATATCCCCATATCTCCTCCCTCTTGCGTCTCCCTCCCACCCTCCCTATCCCACCCCTCTAGGTGGACACAGAGCACCGAGCTGATCTCCCTGTGCTATGTAGCTGTTTCCTACTAGCTATTTTACATTTGGTAGCATATATAAGTCCAGTATTTGGGCATATATTTTTATACAGTGTTTATTTTTGCCTCATGACCTGTGAGGAATGGTAGGAAATTAGGCTCACATCATAGGCGTAGTGTAGTGGGCTGGATGGAAGGAAAGCAGACTCTGAGAGGTGGCTCTGTCTTCGAGGCTGTGAACATGGGGTTGTATGTCTGAGTAGGAAGCAGACCCTGCGCCGCAGGGTGGGGTGGGGATGGGCAGCTGGGGAGTGAGCGCTCTGATACAGGCGAGCAGAGCTTGTGCAGAGCAGAGGCCTTGGACCCACGGTTTTAGGTTATAAGGAGCAGAGGAGTCCTGCACACACGGGGAAGGAAGCAAGCAGAGGACGCGGAGGCAGCGGCAAGGAAAAGGTGCCTCTTTCATTCCAAAGCACCTCGCCCGGTCTCCTGGGGCCATCTCGCCCCTTTTCTGCTTTGGCCTCCGCTCCCTACCACAGCCTTTCCTGTGTCCCATTCCACACCTCATGACTTTCGCTTCCTCCAGCCTCATCGGCTTCCTTGCCGCTCCCCCAAGCTGCTTCAGCTGCCTCCGCCGCGGCTGTGGCTGAGCCCACAGCCCAGCTTCCTGCGAGACCCGATGGGCCCAGGTTGCTCACCACACAGCGTCGTCTCCCTCTCGGCGCAGCTCCCCGGCCCCCGGGCGGCTCTCGTTTGACGCGGCTGCTGCTTCTCCCGTCAGGTGGAGGTGGAGGCAGGACCCGGTTCGGTGGAGGCGGCCTCTGAATCAGGCGTTTCCCCAGGCGAGCCGTGCCTCGAAGAAAGCCTGCGCCCACTTGCACTCATGTCTGCAAGTTTTTCCTGAGCTGCTCTACATCATGGAGGGAAGAAGATTCAAGTTTCTGGGGGAAATCCTGGAGCAAGCTGGCTGCTGGGCCAGAGGAAAGAGGGTCACCCCGCAATCCTGCCACCTGCCCCAGACTGTGGGGCTGCCAGGAGGAACCTGAGAACATAGTATGGAGTCTTCATTTGTGCTGATGTAGGTCTTCCCTCTGCGCCCCTCTTTTCTGTACGTAGTGATTGTTTTGTAGCAGTGGGATTGAAGACAGGGGGTCACCAGGATGCAGCCCAGAAACAGGATGTGCAGGTATGGGGACCAGAAGCAGAGAGGCTGTCCCCCAAATTGGCTGAAATTGCAGGGAAGGTTTTGGACATTCAGTGGCCTAGAATTGGGTGGCCTAGAGGTTATAGGGAGGTTTCCTTAACCTCTAGATGTCATGTAAAAGGCAGGGTCTGGGTGTAAAAATGAGGTCAGGCACCGAGTTCCAAATGGCTGGATCAGAGGGAAAACTAGGAGACCAGAGTGGAGAGGCCAAGACTGCGCCCCCATGTGGCAGACGGGCAGAGCCACGGGGGCCCCGGAGCTGCTGGCATGTGGGTCAGGACCTCCTGTACAGGGATGGACCTGCCAGTGGGTGGAAGGCATCCTTGAAGGACACTTAGGTGATTCGGGAAAGGGAAGCTAGAATTAATGGCGCGAGACCCAGACACCCAAACCCAACACAAGAAAAATTGCGTGCAGACGCACTCTCCTCCCTTTCTCTCTCGTGCCTCAGTGTCTCCGCACCCCTCTTGCCCTGGACCGTCTGTGAAAGATAGACCCTTCCTTGGAGAAGCCTTTGTCAAAACCCAGCCTTGATAAGGCCATGGAAATGAATGAATGAACACTAAGGAAATAAACCGTGAGTGGATTTTTGAGACAGCTTCCATGTTGGTCACCTGCCTCCCTTTGACTGTAACAGAAGTCCTGGGGCTTAAAAACTCTGACTGCTGATTTGAAAATTTACCCCATGCAGTGACTGATAATAGAAGCTTTCAGGAATGAATAAAAAAGGGGGGAGGGGATGGCACACAAGTGCTGGGGAAACAAACGCAGGTTAAGGTTCTGTGTTGAGAAGGAGAATGATTAAAACTCTTGACGGTTCACCTTCCCATGCGCGGTGCTCAGAGGTCCAGGTTTCCCGGGTCTGTGTTACAGGCAGGCACACAGAGGCACAGGGCAGGAGAGGAGGTCTGCGCCCTCTCCAGTCCCTCTTGGTATCCTTATTTATTTAAAGAGGTGCAGTGACCAGGTCACCGCTGGTGGCTTATTCTGAACCAGCCAGGGGCAGAAAAGTGAGGCCTGGCCGTTCGCACAGGTCTGTCTCCAGTTGCTGCAGCTCGGTCTCCGCCTGCACGTGCGCATTCTCCGAAGAGGGAAGGTGCTGCCTCATCTTTCCCTGTTTGCCTCTGAAGCAGCCTCTCCTCTCACTTGGAGTCTTTCCTCAGGCGAGAGCCCTCTTCTAGGTCCTCGGCTTGGTTAGTTTTTCTTAGAAGCCACCCAGTGGTTCTGATTTTAATGGAAGGGTGTCAGATGGCACCTCGTTTACACTGAGCTTGAGGCTGAGGTGAGGGCTGTGATCTGTCCTGTTCGCTATTGTCAAGGAAGGGAGGGAGGGAAGGAAATTATACCAAGTATCACTTATGATGCATCCTTAGTGAACCGATCAGCATTGGTTTTAGCAGACTGGAGGGACTTTATAGTCTAGAACAGCAAATTCTAAAATGCAGCTGCACGGTCAAAACACTTGAAGAACTTTAATACATACTGATGCCTGGGACCCATTCCCAGAGATTCTGACTCAATTGGTATATTAGTTTCCTGGGGCTGCCATAGCAAAGTTCCTCAGACTGGGTGGTTTAAACAACAGAGGTTTATTGACTCACAGTTCTGGAGGCTAGAAGTCTGAGATCAAGGTGTTGGCAGCCTTAGTTTCTCCTGAGGCCTCTCTCCTGGGCTTGCAAACAGCCATCTTCTCCCTGTGTCTTCACGTGGTCTTCCCTCTGTCCACGTCTGTGCCCTAATCTCCTCTCCTTATAAGGACACCAGTCTTACTGGATTAGGGCCCATCCTAATGACCTCGTTTTACCTTAGTCACCTTTTAAAGACGCTATCTCAAATAGGGTCACATTCTGAGGTACTGGGGCTAGGACTTCAACATACGAATTTTGGGGGGACACAGTGCATCCCATAACCATTGGTCTGGGTGGAGCCTAGGCATCAGCACTTTCATGTCTCCCCTGGAGACTCCAGTTGCAGCTTGGGTTGAGAATCACTGTTCCAGATGGATCTGTCCTAGCATCCAGGAACAGCTGTTTGGAATATAATCCCTGGACAGTTGAGTTTCTTACATTGTGAAAGTGTTGGGAACTTGGGTGGGAAAGGCTGCTGTAAGCAGAACAATGTAAAGAGCTTTGATACCAAACGAGGTGACGGTGGAGAGATTTGTTAAAAGGTCCACCACACCGGGGGTTGGGGGTAGAGGGGGGGCAGCTGTGATTTCACATCGGGGGTCCAGCAGGCAGGGTGCTCACTGCGCTTGAGGAAAGCAGCCCCTGAGGACAGACAGCCTCTGTCACTCCACTGCTGGGTTTTCTGAGCTTTGTGATCTGCTCTTTGGTTTCCTGAATTGACCTACCCCCTAGGAAAGGAGTGCCCTGTGTAAGCAGCTGGTCTCAGTTTTGGGACCAGGAATACAGTAGAACCTTACATAACCCTGCAGTTGAGCGCTTGGAAAGAAACGCCTGCCTCGTGTGTGAATGCCTAATGAGAGGTGAGCAATTAATGAGAGACCGGGGCTCCGTTCCCAGGCAGATCTGGAGTGAGTGGTGACTGTTGTGTGGGGGCCGAGTGTCGTGACGCAGAGCTCAGCCTGACTCATCTGCAGCTCACCTGGCTCACCACGGGCACACACTGATGTCCCAATAGTTCAGCCTGCAGCAAGGATTCTGTTTCTGTGTTGCTCTTGCCCTGCAAACTCAGTTTTGGCATTTTAAAGGATTGCTTTTTTTTTTTTTTTAAGAATACTTTTGTGAAGCTGTCTTTCCTTTTTGTGCATATTTGATGGCTGTCCCCGGCCAGTTATTCACAAGTAAGAGGAGCTGTTCCTCCGCCTTCATGCCCACGTACATCAGGAGGCACTCCAGTCCCCTCCGGACCTTTGTCCTTAGTTTTCTCACTGAGGAGGACAAAGTCGACTGCTGCCTCATCCTCCAGCTTAGAATGCATGTCAGGCGCTGGTACAGGGGCTTCCCTCACTTTGCTGTGTTGGATCCTCACACAGGCCCAATGCAGTCAGTGTGATTATCACCCCCATGTTACAGATGAGGGAATCAAGGCTTAGAGTGGGGAGCTGCCCAGGGGTATGCACGGTGGTAGCGGTGTAGTCAGATCCATGTCATCCTGATTCCAGATCCTGTTTCTAGCCACTGTGCCTTCCGAGCCGTGCTGACACATTGCTGGTGATCTCATCCAGCCACACGGTTTTAAAATCCATCTGTATGGTGGGTGGCTCTCACTTTTACACCTCTAACCTAGAGCCGCCCCTGAACTCCAGGCCTGGTTATCCAGTTGCCTCCCAATGCCGTCACTTGGATTTCTAACAGGCACCTGCCGCAGGCAGAGCTCCGGATCGCCCTCCCTTTTCCTAAGCGTCCTCCTGCTTAGTCTCCCCTCTCTCCGTAGGTGTGTCTCCATTCAGTGACTCAGGCCAAATGTGGGCGTCACCCTTGACTACCCTCCTTCTCTCACAGCCAACATGCACGTCATCGGCAAATCCAACGGGACTAACGCTCTGCAGAATCCAACCGCCTCTTGCCACCGCCACTGTCATTGCCCTCGCACTGTCTGTCCTCAACACCACCATCAGAATGAGTCAGCTTCTGCCACCCCTTTGCTCAAAATCCTTTGCTACCTTCCTGCCCCATTCAGGGGTGTCAGTTATGAAGTTATTGCCCCTCAGCTTCAAGCCCAGGATTCCAACCTTGCTTTTATGTTGCTGAGAGTGGGCCTCTGGAACCCGCCTTTCTCCTTGGCCAGCTGGCTGCCTGTGGGGCTGGGCCAGTAGGAGGTGCTCGAGGGCGACCGCACCCTGGAGAAGGGAGAAGGGACTTGCTCCCTCCTGTTTTGTTTTCTGTGGGTTTCCCGTCAGCTCCCATCTCCTGCGAGTGGTACCCCAGCCCTGCCGCTTCACACTGGCAGAGGCCGCTCCTTCCTGTGGCAGTGGTTAAATCCACTTTGCAACTTGTCTCACACTCAACTGTCTCAATCTCACTGTGCTTGCTCAGGGACATCAGGGCCAGTTGCCATTTTCCCCGTCTGCAGGGGTCTGGACTCCAGCCCCATGGGACCCTCTTCTGAGCTTCCAAGTTTTAATAATTCACCCTTTGTTTGCCCAGCCCTAGGAGTGGAGACGGCTTCCGCAGTTGCTGTCTTTCACCCTTTCAGTTACCTGGTTATTGACTTTTTTTCTAATTAATATTTGCTAAAATAACTGGTATGACTTCTGTCTCCCAACTGGGCCCTGACTGATATGCTGAGTCGAGGCCCAAATCCTGAATGCGGCTGCTGAGGTCATAGGTGGGCGGGCTGCCACCCCGCTGATTTGTATCTGTTCCTTTCACTGGCCTCCTTGCTCATTCTCCTCTAGCCCCTCTGGCCCGTGCTCTTCTGCAAACGCACCAACTCTTCTCCAGCCTCAGGATCCCTTTGCCTGAAAAACTCTCCCTGCGATTCTGCGTGGCTTCTCCTTCATTGCCACACACCCCCTCCCGCCCTCACCCACCCAGGGTCTCTGTGAAATGTCACTTCTTCAGTGAGACCTCCCCTGACTACCCGACATAGGCCACATTCCCCTACCCCTGGGGGATCCCTATCCTTCTTAATCTGCCTTGTTTTCCCCATAGCACCTATCACCAGCTGATAGTTTATGTATTTGTTTGTCAGTTGCCTATCTCCTCCTGACTAGAATATAGGATCCAGGAGGGCGCAGAGTTTTCCTGCTTTAGTGATTGCATATCCCGGGCTTCAGAGCACTTGCCTTACACATAGTAAATGCTTGATAAATGTTGGTTGAGTGAATGAATGAATTGAAGTTCTAGACTCTCAGGAGTAAGACTGAGAGGTGCCCCAGGCCCAGGTGACTCTGTCCTCAGGCCTCAGGGAGGATCCTATAGAGGGTGCTGGCATCATAGGAAAATGAATACAGGTGCTTTCTCCACTGCTCTGCGAGGGGCAGCAGAATTGGCAGTGTCTGCATCCCTATTGTTCATGGGCTTGGGTGTACTTTTGAACAGTGAGCTATATTTTTTCTTTCTTTTCTCCCAATTGCTATTGCTAGACCTGGAAAAAAAAGAAAAAAAAAAACTAAGAAAATTTAGAAGCTGCTGAGTCTGTGGTATCTCAACTTTCCCCTTGCTTTCCACTCTGATTGGGTTTTGGACTGATGGACGTTGAGGGGCTGCCTTCCTAGAATACTACCCTGAGAATTTTATGGAACATTCTAAATGGTTACCAGCTGCTGTGGACCTCAATTTGTAACAAAGGAGCCTGGGAATGTTGGTTGTTGGCTCGCTGTCATCTGTGTATAGACTGTCTCTGCAAGGGGATTGCCACATTTCACTTCTGTGATGAAGCCTAGCTCCTCAATCCAGGAGGAGTAACAACATTTTCAGACCAGGAAGAGGCAGGAGAATGTCTCCACATTAGTGGTAAGTGGAGACCCAACTTTCCAGGGTTGATGGTTGAATCGACCCTAAATCCAGCCTGTTACACGTTACACCCTGCCCTGCTGGAGTGGGGAGGCTCCCTGGATTACAGAGGCACATCACAATTCTCACTGCTGCGATTCATCTGTTCAGTCTTGTTTGCCTTGGATTTCAGCCACCCGGGTTTCAGAAGGTGGTGAGCTGGCCACTGTTCTTGGCCCCAGAACACAGGTGTGATTGGTGCCATGTTAAATGCTAGTGGCCATTATGGTTGCTGATTTGAAAGGAAGTTGAACACACTGGCTTTCATGAGGTCAGCTTTGCTTGGCTACATGCAACTTTCCACTTGGGCAAATGAGGGCTGAATTCTTGATTCAGACAGACTCTTTCAAGGTGGTGTATTTCTGGGCTCAAATAAGTAAACAAGATAACCCTGTGAAGTTGGGTGCTGTCTGCAGTGTCACCGAACTTGGTGTCCTGTGAAAGGAGAGCCTTAAGCACATAAAGCCCCTCACTCCAAGGGCTTAGATTTTGCTCAGTTTTGGTTCAGATTTTGCTCAATTTAGAGCTACTACAGCCTTATTTTACTGTGCCATATTTGAAACAAGAAATCTGAGCTATATTTTAACTTTGAAATGGAGGATGTATGTAGGTAGGAGGTAATTGATAAGTACTCTCAGAGTACGTAGCACTGTGCTGGGTACTCTGGGGAAATCTCAAATCAAAGACTTGGTTACTGTTCTCAGGAAGCTCCCAATCTATTTAGGGAAATAGAAGCTACACACTCATAGACACAATAAAATAAGAATACACATAAGCATTAAAATGTGTATAGTTGGGAATGCTATAGAAACTCAGAGAAAGAACAGATAATTGTGGACCCATGTTTGCTGGAGAAGGCTCCACTGGAATTTGAAGTGGCCTTGAGAAAAGAGTGTGGGTTTAGAGTGAAGAGGAGAAGAGGAAAGGACCCTCAGGCCGGGGCAGTCCGAGCAGGGGCTTGGTGGCACAAACATGTGTAGCACACGTGGTGTTTCACAAGTGGATGAGCTCTCTCCAAGGGAGTCATTAGAGAGGGAGGTGAGCAGATGGGAAAGGACAGAACATTGGAAGGCACCCAGTCCGGTGGGGTAGACAGGATATGTGCACACAAAAAGATAAGTCAGACTGTTGTTTTGTGCAATTTAAAGTATTAAAAGATGATTCAAAGGCAAAAAAGATAAATACTTGGCAACTGTACCTTAAAAGTCAAATAAGAGGTACAAACAAGATGTGCTTCAGGACTTCAGGGGAAGGTTGATAGAGGAGTGTTGAAGGGCAATAGGCCTTAGGAAAGGGAAGAGGGAGGGGAACAGGCAGAAGAAAAGAATTATGGTAGGTGAAGGGGAGCTCAAAGGCAAAGCTGACTCTCAAAGTTGTCTAACTCTTGGTGAAAAAGGAGATGGGTATTTGGCCAGGATGTGGGTATTAAGATGAGAAGGTCTGTAATAGTTACATTGGGAAAAGGAGCCAGGGGGTGGGTGAGGGGCAGATACCAGGATTACTAAGCATGTGCCAGGGCCAAGCTGTATTGAGCCCGTTCTGAGCCTGTGGTGGGCCAGGTCTGGGGGTGGTGGGCCAGGTCTGGGGGTTGTGGGCCCTTCTCCAGGTGTGTTTTGTGATTCAAGAGGTAGAGATTGGGAGTTGGTGGGGCCGACCTGAAGGGAGGGTCTCAGAGAATGAAGTGTCAGTTGCTGATGAAGGCAGCATTTGTATAGCTAAGCACAAGGTTGCCCGGACTTGGGTGGGTGGATTCTGAGGGATGGGAGGAGAGCCTTCTGGGTTAGGAGGTCAGGAGGGGAGGCAGCCTCGTGCGGATGAGGTCCTGGGGAGACCTTGTTGGCCAACATGGCAATGAGCTGAGAGGAAGAAGAATAAGGGAAGCTGGAAGGAGGTTATTTAAGAAGAAAGCAGAGTGCTGAATTTTTTCTTTGATATTTCTCTACATAAATGAAGTTAGGTTGAATTAGGTTGTCAACAGTAGCATGAATAACATGACGATAAGATAACTGACTTAGAAGATCTTGGACCAAACCATTCTCCAAATTTCTATAGATTTTTTTTTCTATCCAAACTGATTTTATTAAACATACTTAGCTTAATTATTTCTGTTAAATTTTAGAGATTGGAAGAGCAGAGATTCAACTTAGCTCCATCATTGCCTAATTGTGAGATCTTGGGCAACTTACCCAACTTGCCACTCATGATTTTCTCATCTGTAAAATGGGAATGACAGTACATTTCCTTGGGGCTGTTATGAAGCTAAACATTAGGTTCCAACAAGTGGGGACTGTTTTTATTTTAAAATTAGAATTTCAGAGAAGTTTGTGTGTGTCAGTACGAGGTGTTGGTCAGCCCTGGCAGTTACTCCTGCATCTGTCCTTTCTCACTCCTCACTCACTTAGGAAACACATCTACTTAGACTTGTGATTTGGAATATGGAGTGCTGAGTCCAGGTAACTGGAAGTAAGCCAGTATTGTTTGACAAGTTACAAATTATGCCACTTTTAAGCACAAGAAGGGAAGAAGAGAGAATTAACCTGTGAGTGGAGCTATTGGCAAGTCCCAGCAGTCTTCATAAGCCATTCGGGATCTTTCTCTCCTAGACTCACACAGGCTCGGATGATAGTCTCCTCCCACAGTGACTGAGTCAGGGGTCACTGTGTGCTGAGTAATGTGGCCCTTTGCCGGCAGGGAGGTGGGCAGCACGGAGAGTGAATGACGTCGGTGCTGTGGGAATCATTGGAGGTGCTCACGAGCCCAGTGCGTGGTCACAACCCACGTGAGTCACAACCACAACCGGAGTTGTGTTTCCAACATCCGTGGAAACACATCAGAAATCGATCAGCAGAAATTAAGTGAGTCCAAGCAGGGAACAAAGTTCAAATATATTTGGAAGGTATTAAAGAAAGGGAAAAAATTCTTCAGGGGGTCTGATTTCCTTCCACTTTTTGTATAAAACATTTTGGTTCTCTGGTTGCATCTTTTCTTGAGGGATATTAGCAATACTGTGTTCATTCGACACCTGTGAGCTCTCCTTTTTGGTACTGTGTGTGGGGCGAAGTCCTAGTTCCTAATTCCAAGTGTCTTGATGAGTTCTACTTCCTTGGCATAGAAAGTCTGCAGTAGTCATGGGTTTGGCCAGGATTTTCTCTTATTTAATTTGTCTAAGTCACAAGTGAAGACTTTGTGGGCTGAGGCCAAGAAATCATACGTCATATTTGCCTAACACATTTTGCCTGTGGATCTCAGATCATTGACATAGTAGTTGAGAGAACACATGTTTACTTTAATTAAACCATAATCCTTACTCAGGTATTTCCGTTGTGTGAATTTGACAGAGAAACCTACCTTACTTGTGTTGTCCCTGATTTCTTTGTTTCTGTGACTCACCTCAGAAACTTCCTTACCTTAAAAAGCAACCAAAATGTGCATGAAATTTTGTTATAAGAAAGTACTGTGGGATAAAACTTTTCCAGAGATAGACATTGCAAAATTGCCCGTCAGAGTGGACTTTTGGTGCTTATGTGTGGAAAGGGGTGGGAAAGGGTTATTTCTTCAAAGTTCAGTGTAGGTGTCTGTTGCTATTTGACCCGTGGCCATCCAAATTTTCCCTCTCAGAACTTAGGAAGCAAGTTGATTCAGATAAATCCATCCCTCTCTGAAATCTCAATTCTTGTTTTCTGAAACTCAGAACCAAATAGATTTCTTCCTCTCCAAAATCAGTGTCCAGATGCTCACTGTCAGAACTTAGGAATCAAATAAATTTAGATAATGAAGGGTACTTTCCCCACTTCTTGCTTATTAGAACCTGCTCATTTGTGGTAGAAAATTAGGGAACTACAGGAAAGAATAGAGATAACAAAAAAGACTCACTGTCAGAGGTATAACCGTGAATGGTAATTTCCTGAGAGTGGCTTATGTCAGGGAGTGAGGAATATCCTTCTTTTGTCTCTTACGTTTCCTCCTCATTCTCCCCAGCTCAGAAACATTCAGAATCCATGAGAATTAAAAAAATAAAATAAAATAAAAGTTTGTTGATAGATCTGCGTGTTGGCCTGGATGACTGTTTGTGTCTGGCCACCATGTCGTGTGTGTGAGATTTTCCTCGTTGCTGGACTTCTGCACTTGAATCTAGGTTAGGCCCCTGGGCCTTCTGTTGGTGACCAGCTGCTTGTCGCTCTCGGCCCTGGAGCTCTTGCCCGGGCTCTGGAGGATAGTCTGCTCTCCTGGTTTTTCAGGGTCACATTTGTAGCCACCGGATCCTTGGAAATATGTGAATCATCCTTGACAGTAACTCATTTCCCTACTGATACACAAGGATGAAAATGCCTCATTGAAGTACAGTTTGAGATCTACACATAAAGAGAGTCAGGAATGAAAATGATGCAGAACTGATGGTGCACACTGACGTAAAAAAATACATTTCCCCCCAAGTGCTCAAAAAATAACCACTGCTGTTGCCTGGTGTCCAGCTGAGTGTGTGAGCAAAACAAAGCCAGACACAGCCAGTTAGCTTCCAGGCTTGCTTATGCCGCGCCGCCGTGGCCAGCTTTCCTACTGCACTTGTTTTCTCTACACGAGCTTCCTCAGTTTCACCTGCGTTGCTCCTTGGGGTGGCAGCTGCAGGTGAAGGAGCAGGACATGGAGAATCCGGCCAAATGCTCGGTAATGTAGCCTTGGTGCAAAGGGGCCTCTCAGTCCAACATCCTGCTTGTTTCCAGCCTTCTGACCACAGACGCTCATGGTGAATGGGACTCCACCAGAGCAGCTTCATTTGTAGATGATTCCTTCATCTGGCTTTCTGCAAAATGACGTCAACTTTGTTAGTTGCTCCCTTCCTGGTTAGGGCTTGGGCCACTATCTATTGGGTATCTTTAAGGGAATTTCAAGAAGTCAACACCTTTGACTGGGCCTGGAGGCAGAGAGCACCATGTGTGAAGATGAGACCCTTTCCTCCAGTTGGAGGAAGCCCTGCTCAAGGTGGAAAAAAGGCCTAACTTTAGCTCCTACCGTGCCCTCTAGCACTTCACAGATTACACAGTCGTCCACGGCAGCCCAGTTAGGGCAACAGAGTGTGTGGATGAATTTCTGAGCATGCGTAGACGTCTTTCTAGCACGGAGCTCTGAGTGCCCTGCCTACCTACTCACATTACTATTCGTGCGTGTGCTCTCAGAGCAGAATGTTGGCTTCATAGGCAGGCAAACAGAAGCCCAGTGAGAGAAATTAGCCACCTGGGGGACGATGTAAGCCAGCGGTCCTGCCAAGACCAGAACCCTGGTCTTTTCGCTGGTTCTGTAAATTCCCCAGCGGGACTTGACTTAGATTTAATTTAGTTTTTAAGTCTTGGCAAACTGGTTGCTATGTGTTTGTGTAGACTTGCACCATTTAAAAGGTTCTTGGAGTTTAGATCTTGCATGTAATTTGCTCATTAGCTTTGGGCAAAAATATTTGCTTTTTGGTCCTTTGTGGTTTGAGTCCCTTCTCAGCATTAACCTGGCATGTTAGAGAGAGCTGTACTGTGGAACGCAGCAGGGGGCCCAGAGTTCAGGGCAGGGTGAGCGCAGGAGGGCTTATTACTAATGGCAGCTTTTCAGACTGCGGGAGCTCATAAGGTTTTTCCAGTTTGGTTGGTTGTTTGTGTATGTATTTTGGATATGACTCAGTTGAGATTAGGAAGCTGAAGCCGTTCAAGTGAAGCCTTTTAGACTTGGATTAACGTTGGGAAAAACCTTCTCCTGATGCACTGGGTTAATTAAGAGTATCACTGTGATGTTTCTCAGGCAAAGTGACATTTACGCTATCATAATTGTCCCTGCACCTCAAAGTTCAGCCCTCTTTGGGGAGAACAGAACCAGGGTGGGTTATTCCAGTGAAACTTCGGCTGTCCTCTTAGATTCTCCGGAGTGCCAAGCACTTCAGCATTGGTGGATGGATTACCTAGTAGTTAGGTCTAGTCACTAATCACTATATATTCTTCTGTGACAATAAGCGAAAAGCGGATATTCTGCCCCACTTCCTGAGACAGTCAGCTGAGGCAGAGAGAAGGAAGTAACTGGTTTAGTCATATGAGGAAACTCAAAACAGTATCTGTACATCCTGGGGACACCCTATGAGGATAAATCCTGAAGCTATTCTCATTTTCAGCAGTGCTTCTCTCCTCCCCCCTCTCCCTTTGAAGCTAAGGCTAGTGCTCTTGTTTTGTAGACTGTAAAACTCCTTTTCCCTGTTCCTGCACCATTGCCAACCTCTCAGATGAATTTTCAATCCCAGTGTATATGCATTGGAATCACACCATATGGGAGGGTTAGGTTCTAAAGTCAGTATGGAGGGTGAGAAGCTATTATATTTTTAAAAAATTCACCCATAATTTGCCCATTTTCATGCGGTATACGTAGTTTATAGCATTGGTATGTATAGTATATACAAAATACGTATACAGTTAAAGACTACGTACGCAACATTTAATTTTTCAGTGCCAGATCCTTAAACATTAGCAAGAGGCTCTGAGACATAAGCAGGAACAAAGATTGATTTAGGGCAGCGTAGGTGCACATCGCTCCTCTCCCGTGTTCTCCAGGGCATTTGCTCACTGAGAGGAAGGTAGGTAGAATTGCTCATGTTATTGGAAAACTTCCCCTCTCCGCCTCTCTCTCCTTCCCGCTGCCCTGTGTGCCCCCCACTGCTCACACTGCTTTTTCCCCCTGAATGGATATAGTTGAAGGTGTACAAGTTAACTATGCATGTGATGTCATTTTACTGTAGATTTCACAAATGCCAGCTGTAAATCAATGAATGTCATTTTGAAATACAAGAAAAAGAAAAAAGGAAAGCTTGTGTCTTCCTAATTCTCATTAGCAGGAAAACACACTGATGGATTTTATGATGTTGTTGGAAGGATCAGCCTATCACTGGAATATGGGTTTACTGGTAATGTTAAATCCATAGTTTACGTGGGGATGTAATATTGTCTAAGACAATGAGCTCAATGTCCTTTTGGAAAAACGCACCTTGTGTTCTCTTCTGGCGTGCACTGCATTGGGAAAGCTCCAGTTATAAACAAGTACAGCACATGTCAGAAAGCATCTAGGGAAGAATTCTGGAACTTATACAACTGAGTGTTATGTATCAGGGTCTTTACATCAAAACATCATTTTATCAGACCATTTCTTCTTAGTTACTCCAAAGCATCAACACTTCACAGCAAGGTGTGATGGCAGCATCTAGGGTTGGGAACTTCAAAGTCACAGATGAAGAGAGAGTGTATTCTGGAAAAATCATCTCTGAAGCTAGCTCCAAGACCATCTGGGTTGCTTAGTTGTCTGTTTGCTCTCAGATCCCTTTCTCATTTTCTCCTGCTCTGTTTTGTATTGCATGGGCCTGACCCATATAAACTACATCCCCAGACTCTCTTGCCAAGTGTCTTACAGCTCAGTTTGGCCAATAAGAGTCATTGGAAGATAAGAGAAAGGGAGAAGCCAAGGTATTTCTCCCTGTTGTTTTCTGCTTGGGATGGTGTATTTGGGGGTAGTTGGGTCTTATCTGCAGTTGTGGCTCTTACAGGACAGTCTCTCATGCTGGACCTCCCCAGCCCTGAGCACTGGTGACATCACCTCCTCTCGTTATTTCCTTAGCCCTAGAAAGGGTAGTGGCTTCCTGCCGTTGCTAATCTCTGGGTTGCCTCACCATCCTTTTTTCTTTTTAGCTCTTCCGACACCTTTGTGGCAAGATCCCTATATTAAAAATTTCTATCTGGAGCTACCTGATGTGGACTATGTTTTGCTGTTGTTTGTTTCCACAGGCCCTGAGTAATGCCTATCCGTGCTCTAGCCTCTATCTTGAATCTTGCTCTTGGCCTGACGGGCTTGTCCTTAGGTCTAACCTTAAATTTAACCAGAACGCTGCTCCTAACAGCCATCTTTCTATTGTTTGCTGGCCTCAGTCTTGATGCTCAGGTGATACTCAGTGGCTTTTATGCTTTAGTTCTCTCCTCTCATACCTCTGTTTCTGCTGGCGCCGAGACATTGTCTGAAATATAAGATACTGGATTTGCAATCAGAGGGGTCTTGAGGTATTTAATCTAACTCCCTGTTTTCACCAGTGAGGGCACTGATGCCTAGAATAGTTAATGACTCCTCCAAGGTCACCAAGTTCATGGTGGAGAATGGGAGGGAAGGGAAGGTTCACATTCATGTCTGGATAAGCTTGGTACCACCTCACTAACTGTAGTGTGTGACAGGGATTGGAGGCATGAAGACTGAAATAGTTACTACCTGCTGAGCCTCCTCATTGCTCGGCCTTTGCCTTCAGGCAGATGTTTTGCACTGAGTGGACAGAAATATTAATCAATTAATTCAATTCATACTTTTTTTTTTTTTTTTTTTTTTTGCGGTACGCAGCCCTCTCACTGTTGTGGCCTCTCCCGCTGCGGAGCACAGGCTCCGGACGTGCAGGATCAGCGGCCGTGGCTCATGGGCCCAGCCGCTCCGCAGCATGTGGTATCTTCCCGGACCGGTGCATGAACCTGTGTCCCCTGCATCAGCAGGCAGACTCTCAACCACTGCGCCACCAGGGAAGCCCCCAATTCATACTTATTGATTGTCACTAAGGGCAAGGTTCAATGCTGAGTGCTTTGGGAAGGACACATATGAATAGAAAATGACCCCCATCCTCAAGAAACTCACTCACTGTGAAGCAGTAGGACATATATACAAATGATCTAGATGCACACACGTCGTCTATGCTGTATGCAAGATAGAAAGCTCTAAGTTCCACAAGTGAGATGCAAACAAAGTATTAAGTGATGTGGAGGAGAAACAAAGTTGCTCTTTCTTTCACTGGCTGGGCAGTGTTACTAAAAACTTCATGGAGCAGGGAGTACGTAAAGTGGACTGAAAAGCATGGGTAATATTTGACCACAGAGAGCTGGAGGGAAAGCCGTTCAGGAGGAGACGGTGAGTGGTTCAATGTAGCTGGAAAGTTGATGGCCTTTAAGGGGGATGATGACAATGATGATGGTGATGATGTTGATGATGATATAACCACCACCACCACCACCACCGTAGCTAACATTTAATAGACTCCTACCATGTACCCATACACTGTGCTAAGTATTTTACATGTTTGTCTCAACCTATGAGATGGGTACTGTAATATCTGTCTTGCAGATGGGGAAACTGTGGTTCAGAGAGATTAATAACCCAGCTAGCAAATGATGGAGCTGGGATTCCACATAGGTCTGCCTGATTCTAGATAAGTGTTAACCCCTAAGCCAGATGGGTAGGCCATAAGGAAAAGTAAGGGATTTACATTTAGATGAAAAGGCATGAATAGTAAATTTAGTACTGAGTTCTCAGAGCTGTCATTAGGAAAAACGAAAAGACCTAGATCCCTGGGGAAAAAAAATCTTGCTACTGCATTCTCACTGGAGCAGAGATCTAGCAACTTTCCTGATTCAACATGACCATTATTACACTTCTGACCATATTCTCTCAATAGAAGTATACCTACTCTAACATGTTTGTGCACACATATATGTGCTTTGGTCCTAATATAGTATGTATTTTATAAAACATACATACAAATCAATTTAACATGGATGAAGTAAAGGTAAAAATACTTCAGCAACATAATTTTTATTTGTTAGCAGTGTTGGAGAGGGTGTGGAGCAAAGGGAACCCTCTTGCACTGCTGGTGGGAATGTAAACTGATACAGCCACTATGGAGAACAGTATGAAGGCTCCTTAAAGAAACTAAAAATAGAACTACCATACGACTCAGCAATCCCACTGCTGGGCATATACCCTGAGAAAACCATAATTCAAAAAGACACATGCATCCCAATGTTCATTGCAGCACTATTTACAATAGCCAGGTCATGGGAGCGACCTAAATGCCCACCGACGGACGAATGGATAAAGATGTGGTACATATATACAATGAGATATTACTCAGCCATAAAAAGGAACGAAAGTGGGTCATTTGTAGAGACGTGGATGGACCTAGAGACTGTCCTACAGAGTGAAGTAAGTCAGAAAGAGAAAAACAAATACCGTATATTAATGCATACATGTGGAATCTAGAAAAATGTACAGATGAACAGGTTTGCAAGGCAGAAATAGAGGCACAGATGTAGAGAACAAACTTATGAACACCAAGGGGGGAAAGCAGAGGGTGGTGGAGGTGGTGGTGGTGGGATGAACTGGGAGATTGGGATTGACATACATATGCTAATATGTGTAAAATAGATAACTAAGAAGAACCTGCTGTATATAAAAAAATAGGGGCTTCCCTGGTGGCACAGCAGTTGAGAGTCCGCCTGCCGATGCAGGGGACGCGGGTTTGTGCCCCGGTCCGGGAGGATCCTGCATGCTGCGGAGCGGCTGGGCCCGTGAGCCATGGCCGCTGAGCCTGCGCGTCCGGAGCCTGTGCTCCGCAACGGGAAAGGCCACAAGAGTGAGGGGCCCGTGTACCACAAAAGAATAAAAAAATAAATAAAAATAAAATAAAATTCAAAAAAAAAATTTTGTTAGCAACTCAAAAAACCATTTTTGCCTTCACAAAAGAGAGGCTTTTAAATATTTATTATTAAGCTTAATCAAGTTTTATAAATACTGGTTGGGTTTCACATAACTTCAAGCCTAGTTAAAACACTTGCAGACATTTGCTTTCTAGTTCTGCATGCTTTGTTTTTAATGTCTTGCTAATCATCAAGATTTCATACCATCACTGGCTAATGTCTCAAGTCATAATAGACGCTTAATGCAAGGTTCATCATTAATGATTGCGGGTGTCAGTCCTTATTTTAAATAAGTTTTAAAAAAATAACTTTGAGGTCTTTTATTGGTTGACCTTTTGGAAATGAAGGCGTCCATGTTGTTCACTTGTGGTGTGACTGGTGAAGAGCTTGTCAAAGAGTGAAAGCTGTGGGCTCTGCCATTTTCTCATGGCTTGTTGGGGCTGGTGTAACTGGCAGTACTTTCAATCTGTGGTTTCTTTCTGTGAATCTTTTGCAGTTTTTTCAATGATTTGAAGGTTAAGTTAGTTAAAATTACATACTGTGATGCATACAGCCACTTAACCAGGCACAAGGAAACAGAAAAATGTTCTAAAATGCTGAACGCAAACCAAGGGCTGAGGATAGATACCTCTCTCAGCCTTTCAGGAAACCTCACTCAACCTTGAGTGTTGCGGATTGGGTGAAAGCTCTAGGTTAATCTGGATCATGCATATTTATTAAGCTTAATTAATTTATTCTTAAAAAATATGTAATGATAGCCCGATGGTCTAAATTCCTACAGGATTCCATTACTGTTGAATCATCAGAATTGTGTACCTTGTCCATTTCTTCATGATTTAGGCTTCTGGAGAAAAATATGAAAGAAGGAGGGACAAAAGTATTCAGATAATATTATTTCCTCTAGAAAAATCTGAGGTGTGACTCGTAATCCCTGAAAAATTCTCCTGGAGTTTTTCTGGGCAGGAGTGACTAAATGCTGCTCTAACTTAGAGGAAGGTATGCATAAATATTCATTATTTCTATATATTAGGGTTGAAGAACTCAAACATTTACAGGAAATTAAATCCTATTTTCATTAAAACTCCCCTGTTTGGAATCTTGAAAGTGGATAGCCCTGACATTTAAATCGGAACCCACTCCCTTCTTTATTCTGTTGACCAAAGTAATACTAGGAAAATAAGGGAATTATCTGTTTACCATAGTGATACCATCTATACCCAAGCATGCTAAACCAAACTCCAGAGCCTAGTGGATGAAATATCTCCCTTCTGTGTTGAGGCCACCAGGTTCAATTCCTGCCGGGATGGTAGTTTTTTCAATTAAATTTCCATTAACTTTTCGCCTCTGTGTCATTAGACACTAATTCTTACATGTGGCAAAGATGAAAGCGTAAAAGGAAATATCTGGTTCATGCATCATGTTGCTGACAAGTGAAATGTCATGATGACAGCTTTTTAATGTGGGAGATAGGGAAGCCAGCGAGGGGACAGTTCTCTCAGACCTGACACTGACCACGGCTTAGGAGTGGTGGCAGCTGCAGCTCAGGAAGGCAATTTGGAAGATAGCGATCTTGCAGTGGGAGCGTTCAGGATGACAGATGCTGGGATGGGAAGAAGAGGCTGGGTGGAGAGAACAGGCTGCAGTAAGCCTGCCCCACGGGAGGAGCAAGTCCCGGAGACACATGTTCAGCAGAGGAGATGGAGGGGTGCTGGTGGCTTGGAACAGGCTGGTATGCAGCGGGGGAAAGCAAACCTCTTTCGCTAAGGAGAAGAAAGACTGGGAACCTTAGAGGCAACCCACTTGGTTAATACCTGTATTCTCAGATGAGCTAAAGTTCAAGCAACCAGAGTTAAAATATTAAGAAGAGCGTGTGGCTAAGAGGTACAAAGGAACAGGTCACGTATTTAAACTTAGAAATGGAAAGGGTTCCCAGGGCACAGATGAAGACATTGAGAAGCAGGCAGAGGGTACAACAATTTTGCAAGAAGGGAAAAGATAAAAAGACAAAATCCAACCAAACACAACCCAAAACATATGTTTGCTAATAATGGGTGGTGTGGAGAGATAGTAATAGTTGATGCTCAAGAGAGCTAGCCCACGAATTTTCAAGAAGTACCCATATTCTTTCAGGTTTTTCATGGAAATACGAGTAAATGGTTTTTAGAGTTCCATTACACAAATTACACAAATTTTTACCAAATGAGCACACAGAATTTTAAAAAATAGAGGCAAAAGAGATTAAGGACAATTTATTCATTAGAGTTTGTCTAGGTTTACAAGGACTGGATAATCCAATTTTTAAATTATTCCATGTTTTATTTGAGAATCCAGAGTAAACAAAAACGATTGTACATACACATACTTACAAATGTACATATACATACATGCATAGTCTGTGTTTTTTTTTTTTGGTTTTTTTTTTTGCGGTACGCGGGCCTCTCACTGTTGTGGCCTCTCGCGCTGCGGAGCACAAGCTCCGGACGCGCAGGCTCAGCCGCCGTGGCTCATGGGCCCAGCTGCTCCGCGGCATGTGGGATCTTTCCGGACCGGGGCACTAACCCGTGTCCCCTGCATTGGCAGGCGGACTCTCAACCACTGCACCACCAGGGAAGCCCGTGTGTATTTGTATATAAGAAATAGAATCAACTTTTAAGCACTCGTAATAATTCCTAATATTTATTGAGTGCTTACCTCTCCATGCACTTCTTAAAACATGGTACAGCTCAGTAGTTTATAACAATTACTCTATTAAAGAGAAACTCTCTCTCTTTTACAGATGAGAAAACTAAGGCACGGAAGCTCAAATCCAAGTTCACAGGGTCTGTATGTGGTAGAGCTAGGGTTGGGAACCACGCATTCCAGTTCTAGAACCCGTGTTTGTTACCACAACTTCGTGGAATGGCAGTTAATAATAAAAAGAATTACATCTGGAATATGTTTAACATTTATATTTGAACATAGCTTTGCAAGCTGTTCTGAGAATATTTACTTCAAAATAAAATAGTGGAGTCCAAATTGAAGTTAAAAGGCTAACTTGATTCGAGAGGAACTACTCTTTTTTTTTTTAAGGCTTGAAGGAAACCACATCACTTTTTAGAAGGATACGAAACATCAGTTTAAAGTAAAGTAGGCTTGTTTCAGCAAGATTCTGTTGAATTCTTGATTAAGAATTAGCTAATGCTCAGCCCCCTGCACTGTGTGTGTGTGTGTGTGTGTGTGTGTGTGTCTATGGAGTTCTGGAGTCTACTTTGGAGTCAACCTTATTGCTTCCATCTGTGCACTGACAGTTGGAAGGCATCTTATGACTTTGGTCTGTACATAGTTTTGCTTTTGCTTTGCCTTTGTGGGCACCGACATCTCCTAGGAACCTGGGCCCCCAAACCCTTGTGTTGGTTAGGCATGCACTTGTCCCCGAGTAACAGGACATCCAGCTCACAGTAGCTTAAACAAATATGGGTTTATTTTTCTCATGTAGCAAAAAGTCTGGAGTGAGGCAGCTGCCTCACTCCAGACTTTTTGCTACATGAGAAAAATATTGGTTTAGTTGCTCAGCATTATTCGAGTTGGTGTCTCTGCAGTGCTCTTAGCCTTTCCTTCATGTTTGTGAGATGCAGTTGCAACTCCAAACATCCAAGGCAGGCAACGTGGGGAGCAGGCAGCAAATCTTCTTAGAAGACCTTGTGCCCTTCCCTTCCATCTCCACCTCCAGGGACTTGGCTGGGACTGGGTCACCACGGGCTGCAAAGCAGACTGGGAATGTATCTGGGCTGCAAAGGAGAAGGACGTGGATGTGGGTGTTGAGCAGCTAATCAAGAGGTTGCCCTCGCACCTCAATAGACCTTCTAATTTAAGGAATAACCTGAATTACAGAATCGTGCAATAGATAATCAAAAAAATTTCAAGCTCAGGCTTTAAGTCAAATTAGACTAAATCATATATTTTTCTTTTATAACCCTTTTATAACATGCAGCTTGATCTCTTAAACATTTGGCCCTAAAATCTTATTTTAAATGTTCGTTTTCATTGTCAGGAAGAAATGACTTCTTAAGCAAGAGTAAACCTCAGTTCACATCTTCTCCAAATGATCTCAAATTCCAGATTGTTTGATTCCAGACTAGTGAGGTTTTACTACACTTCACCTATTTGAATAATGTTTATTTCTGCATCTGTGCTCACTTGGATGAGATTTACAGAGCAGAACTCAAGTAAAATTACCTTTTTCACGGAACTTTTAAAAAGTCAGCATTAACTAGTATTATGTTTCATTTTTACTCACTAGCATGTCTTCTTGGAAATGCAATTAAAACAAAATTATGCAGTCTTATTTCAAATAGGAAAATTAACACATATGGGAGTTACGTTTCTACAAAAATTCAATCCGTGTAATAAGAGGAAAAGTTAAAATAAATTGTGGGGCTTCCCTGGTGGCACAGTGGTTAAGAATCCGCCTGCCAATGCAGAGGACATGGGTTTGAGCCCTGGTCCGGGAAGATCCCACACGCCGCGGAGCAACTAAGCCCGTGAGCCACAACTACTGAGCCTGTGCTCTAGAGCATGCAAGCCACAACTACTGAAGCCCGTGAGCCACAGCTGCTGAAGCCTGCGTGCCTAGAGCCCATGCTCGGCAGCAAGAGAAGCCACCACAATGAGAAGCCCACGCACCGCAACGAAGAGTAGCCCCCGCTCGCCACAACTAGAGAAAGCCCGTGCGTAGCAGCAAAGACCCAACACAGTAAAAAATAATAAATAAATAAAACAAATAAATTAAAAAAAATAAAATAAATTGTGGAAAACAAGCAAATAATGCTTTTTAAGGATAACTAATAATGAAGAGGAGCAGAGAGATGGAGGGCACGGCACCCAGCTGTAGGGGGTGGTTCTTCTGGGGAGGTAAGTTATGCGTTGAGGGGAAACGTACTGTCCATATACTGAGACAGTTTAACTGTGCAAGAGGCACTATTAATTATGCCAGGATGTGAGGCGTAAACTGACAGAGGTTCAGGCAAGGCAGAGTAGATAGCCACCTTAATTGGACCTGGGTTTGAATCCAGGCTCAAAAATTACGGATTCATTAATTATGAGAAACTTTCATTACTTGTTATCACGTTTTTCTGAAATGTTTTGTTTTGTCCAGTATTGTATTACATGTGTAATTTGTGAAAACGTCCATCAAGATTTTAAAAATACGGGCAATGTGAGGCTTGTACTTTAAAAATCTTCAGAAACTAAATCAGTTTTGTTTTTTTATCAGTGCTACCACTTCATGTAGCTACTTTTATAGCTTATTTTTAGTCATTCATCCAATTTGAATAATGCTTATTAAACCTGTATTATATATCAGATATTATACTTCTGTGCCTCTTAATCCTTATAATGACCCCAGGAAGTAAGTATTTAGTCCAATAAAACAAAACAAAACAAAACTCTGTGAAGGTAAATAACATGCCCCAAATCGCACGGCTGGTAACTGTTGGGGCTTAGATTCAAACCCAAGTCCAGTGCTTTTCCCCTTATTGTACGGCTATTTTGAATATTGTTCAACACAAGTTATCTTTATTTTTTAAAACATGTGCTTAAAATATGTGTTGCATTCTTAAATGTGCTTTTGATTATGTTTCAGGGCCAAATTATTTTCATAGAAATGCACCTCTAATTTTATAATAGTATCAGTGGGAAAATAAAAGAGGCTGTATGGAATTTTGCTTTACTGCCAACTCCATGGGAGAGATGTCAGAATTATAAGCCTAGGACTTGAAGACAGAAAAAAAGTTAGCAATGCCAAAGCACTGTTGTTACAGTAAAAGATATCTGAAAGTAGGAAAGCACCTTTATTTTTAACAAGATTTCTAAGAACCTTGAACTTTGCCACAGTACAGTTCATTGTAAAGTAGATGTGATATAAAACAAGAAACATCCTGTACCTGCCAGAGGAGTTCAGTCCATTACTCAAGTCCCAGAGATACTGTTGTAAGTGACCTAACTTATAGAAAGCACAATGTGAAGTGTTACGTTAAAGATCTTGTCTTTTTTACACCTTTAGATATAAAGTAATTTTTTAGAAATTCCAGGGCAGTTTATCCAGCACTGAAATAAAGATGCCAGAAACAAATAGCAGCTGTTGAACCATGTACAGCAACACTGCACAACTGTTCAGGACAGGAGGCACAGATGAGCTATGCTGATAGGCTGTGAAGTGGCAACATTATTTGTGCCTTTTTTTTTTTCCACCAGTCTCGAGTTCTCCATTACCCACTCCTATAAATGATTCTACTGAAAAATGCAAAATAGCTCAGTTCATTCATTTTCCTTAAGTTCCCTTAAAATAAAACACCAGAACTGTAATCTCCTAATCATATTTCATCATTCACGACAATCGTGCATAGAGTTATGGTTGGTGAAATCTCTGAGAGTCTGCGTGGCTGTTATTGTATGAAGACCCATTTTGGCAATGGAAAAATGTGTTGATCAAGAGCAATTCAGCACATCTCAGACTCCATACAGAAATGTAGGTCTTGGGAGTGATTTATTTTTATCCTAGAGCAGCTCTCAATTTTCTGTGACAACAATGAAGACTATTGACCTAGATGTTCAAAACAGTGGATTAATCCATTCAGTTGGGTGAAGGCCATGGGAATTGGATAAAAAGGAAACCCTTCAGTATGGAGGCTCTAGTTCCAGTGGAAAATGTCTCTGTTGGTGACTTAGCTGTAGTCCAGCTGACCGGCATGCGTGCCGAGCAGTCAGGACCCTGTGATTCTTGACACGTGACTACCCTGTGATGCTGATGACGTCGTTGACTAGCACCAAGTATCCATTCCCTTATTCAGAGGAATAAGTAATATTTATGAGCCAAGCCATTTTGCTAAATGCTTCAGAAACATATATTTCATTTAATCTGCCAACAACTTTAAGAGATGGACATTTTTATGTTAATATTATAAGGGAAGAAGCTAAGGCTTACAGAGGTGAAGGTCTCTTGCTAAAGTCATACAACTAATGAATAGCTCAACTAAGTTTGATCTCAGGTCACTGGCTTCCAAGTTCATTGTTATCTCCTTTAGATTACCCTGCTTCTCAGTAGCTGGGTACATAAAAGAAAATTTTATGGATGAATGATAGGCTCAAAGGCAGCCAGCAGATGAAAGCCTAAATTGAATTAGTAGGCATGAGGGGGTATAAGGTCAGTAGTCCTTGGATCAACAAGTAGTCTGTATCTCAGTCTAGCATTCCTATAAAAAGTCTGAGCTCTTGGTGGTAGTTTGTCCAAACCTTCTCTCTCTAGGGGTTCGTGTTTGGCCTTCCCCATCTTCTGCCAGCTCACTGGTGCACCGAACCCCTTTGCTGCCCTTGTGGTGCGGGAGACTCCCTTGTCAAATAGAGATCTTTACAGGGTGCATCTTTCAGATCCTAACTTTGTTGTGTAGACAACCATATGGTTGGCTGGCTCAAAGTCTCCTTTTGAGATCTTTAGCATCCTACTTCTTTCTCTTATGACTCTGTTCTCATGTAGTATTAGAAACTGTGAGCATAACGAATGAAAACTTGAGTCTCTACTGACAGAGAAGTCCTTTCTGCAACATCTCTGGTATGACATCCAGTTCTCTCCCATAGGACCTGAGTTTGTGTCTCATCTCTGTCCCTTATTAGCTGAGGAGCCTTAGCCCACTTCACCTCTCTAAGCCTTGCTGAAAAATAGCCAGCCTTTTAGGTGTCATGTGAGAGTGAATTTGGATGGTATAAATGACAGCAGTCTGGAAACTATAAAATGCTCTATAGACTTAAGATACCAGTTACCCTACAGATACTCACTCCCTACTGAGTTGCCTAAAATATATAAAGATGAAGTAACAGAAGAATCTGAAACTATTTGAGGAATTCTAATTCCAGTGGTAGTAAAAATTCTTGCCCTGGCAGGGTAGGGACCTTCTTCTTTGCTCCCACAGTATCTTGTATCTTCCCTTCCTTACAGAACTTATTCAGTGAATTGTGGGTATCTGTTTACATGTCTGTTTTCCCTACTCGAGAACAAGGAATCAAACATACTCATCTTTTTATCCACAGTGCTTAACATTCAACATGGCACACAACAAGCACTCAATAAATGTTTAATAATATGGGTAATGTTTACTGAGCGTTTACTCTAGGCCACTGTTTTAAGCACCTTACACATAGGCATACCTGGGAGAAATTTGCAGGTTCAGTTCCAGACCATCACAATAAGGCGAATCACACAAATTCTTTCTGGTTTCCCAGTGCATATAAAAGTTATGTTTACACTATACTGTAGTCTCTTAAGTGTGCAATTGCATTATGTCTGAAAAAGCAATGTGCACACCTTAATTAAAAAAATACTTTGCTAAAACATGCTAACTATCATCTGAGCCTTCAGCAAGTTATCTTTTTTGCAATAGTCGCATCAAAGATCACTGATCACAGATCACCATGACAAATATAATAATGAAAGAGTTTGAAATATTGCTAGAATTACCAAAATGTGACACAGAGGCAGGGAGTGAGTGAATGCTGCTGGAGAAATGGTACCAATCAACTTCTCAACACAGGGTTGCCGCACACTTTCAATTGGTAAAACAAGTGCAATATCTATGAAGCATATGGTAAAGCAAAGTACAATAAAATGAGGTATGTCTGTATATTAATTCATTTAATCCTTCCAACAATAAAATCCTCTTCATTTTATCAGTGAGGGAACTGAATTCCAGGGAGTTAAGTAACCTGCTTAAAGTCATGCAGCCCATAGGTGGTGGACTCAGGCTATGAACCCAGGTCTTCTGACTCGAGACTGCTCTTAACCACTACACCTTCCTGCCTTGGAGACACTAACACTCATTACAGAAATCTGGACAGTAAAGGAAAAGAGAGCTATGAGAAAATATATTATTTCCTTTATTATTTTATATATAATCATAATTCCACCGTCTAGACTAGAGGTAACTACACTTGGCATTTCTCCTCATTCTGTGGGTGGTATTTCGGAGAGTTGAGTTTATACTATAAATAAATGTGTGGCTATTTTTTAACTCTTTTCATATCATAATCACTTTTGATGATAAAAATATCCTTGCATAAATGGGTGGATCATTATTTAGCTACGCTTTCTCCCGTAATTGGGCACTGCATTTTGCCTCCCTGTTCTAGATGATTCTGTAACAGTTTTTGTGCATACGTTTTTGATGTGGATTATATTTTTGTGCGATTCACAGAAAAGGATATTCTTGAGATTTTTGATACACGCTGCCAAATGGCTTGCTGCGAAGATGGTATGAATCTACACCCCACCAGGAGCATCTGAGCAGGTCTTAGACGTTGGAGAGGTTTTGAAAGGGGCAAGTGAGGAGACTTGGAGATTCTGAGTAAGGAGGAGTTGGCCCAGGAACCAGTGAGTTGCCTATTTCAGAGTGTTAAGCCTGGCTGGCCTTTAACACGCCTGCTCTTCACCCAGTTAGAAGAAATGGAATGAAACAAAAGCTGCCCAAAGAGGAAGTGGAATTCCATTGTCTTAGGCTGCATCTCCATTGTCTAAGGATCTGAATGGCTCCTTCTTGCTAAGTGTGGCAGGTCATTAGGCCTTAGTTTGTCAGCAGGATGATGACATGCCTTACGTTTCGCTAAAGAATAATGAAACACATTTCAAAGGCAAAGCAAGCCATCCAGAAAATATTCTTAGAATTGTCTCTTGTTCTGTATGTGTGACGCACGTGTGCACGCTTGAACACGTGTGTATGTTGAGATGGTGGTGCATTGGCGGCGGGGGTGGTGGTGGTGGTGGTGATCAGATTGAGAACAGTTGCCATTAAGAGAAATAACTGATCAAAGGAGTTTACTTTGCCATTTTTGCGGGTTTTCTGAGCTTATTTTGTTAATTTTGGCACGCTGCGGCAAATTAGGAGCACCATGCTGAGGCTTTTCCATTAATACCTGGGAGGCTGTCTCTAGCCCATGGCGCTTCAGTAGAGAAATTAGAAATATATAATTTACTCAGTGTCTAACTTTGTATCTTGTAAGATCCCAGTTTTAATTATGCAAGAAAAGCGTTTACTTTTCTCTGCCTTTATCTTATGCTCTGAGTGGGTCTCTTGGCTTTCCTCATCTTTCTCTTCCGTCCTCTTTCTCTTCTCTTTAACCCTCTAGCAATTATTATGTCTTGACCGCAGGGCAATCATGTTTCCATCCAGGGGCTCCATTTTTATTGTTTGTCTTCGCAGTAACTATATTCACCTGTTTATATCTGTTGACTTTTTTTTTTTTAATCCCAAAAGACCAAGTGTACTTTGCTTACCTTGAGTAGCAAGAAGGAAATGATCTCTCTCAGTTTCAGAAAAGCAGATGTGGCCACAATGGGAATGCCAACCATGGAAACTACAGATTATTTATGCCAAAAAATTGCATCCTTTGACAAAAAGAATAAGAATCGTCTGGAGAGAACTGGTAGCATTGTCCTTGGGCATGTGAGAACTTTCAGTTTGGCAAGGGGCGTTGTAAATAACACCATGGGCTTCCAAATCAGATAAACCTAAATCGGAGGGCTGGCTCCACTTAACAGCTTATGAGTTTGGCAATGGTTTCTGAGTCTCAGCTGCTTCGTCTTTGAAAGGGGTATGATGACATTTACCCCCATAGGGTGGCTGGAAGGTTTAAATGAGATAAATCATGTCGACCATTCAGCACAAAGCCTGGCCTGTGTGCTCCGTAAATGGTGACTGCAATTATTTTGGTAGTTATACCATCATTATTTGTTTGACTCATAAAATTTCTCACTTGCTCTGTCTTATAGTAAGGACTCTTTTTTTCTTCCTAAATGTAGCCTCGATTTTTCTGATAACCTCAACAGATGAAAGGGAAGGGGTATCCTTTCCCAGCAACCTGTTACTAGTGTGATGAGAATTGCACACATTTCCTCCTCTTGCAATTGTTTGAGAAACAGCTGTCTGTTTCCATGGCTCGCCCAATAGTGTTTGATTGTGGGGTTATCTGATCCCTAAACGGATAGGGGAGACCATGGAGACACCAGAGAAAATATTTATGAAGAAGAAAGCATCGCAGGCATAAATATGTATCTAGCTTGTAACAGAATCATTCAAACCAGCGCTTTGCGCTACCACCTGGATTCATGGCTGATACATTTTCATTCTTACATACTCTCTCCTAGGGTGCATACTATAAAAACAATAAAACATTAGTAATAAAAAAGGGCCTTCTGAAGATGCAGCATGTTATGATAAGTTGTAGGGCATTAACAACAATTCTATGAAATGTAATTTGAGGCACCTATTTTCAAAAGAGCCTGCCCCAAATCTATGGCATGCTTGATTCAGATTGGCTGCTGTGGTCTTACATGTCTCCTTGATTTTTTTCTTTCATTGCTCGAGTTGGCTTGCACAATTTTTTCTTTTCCTTTTCTTCCATGATCAGTTTCCCACTTGCACAAAGCATCAGATCTTTCAAAGGCTGGTTTCTCAGTGCTTAGCAAAGCTTTCTGTCTTTCTGTTCTGTAATTCTGCAGGGTGGGGTGAAAAGCAAGACAGCTTTAAAGTCAGCAAGTCATTTTCTGTTGGTTTCTTTTTTTAAATAAATTTTTGTTGGAGTACAGTTGCTTTACAATGTTGTGTTAGTTTCTGCTGTACAGCAAAATGAATCAGCCATACATATACATATATCCCCGCCCTTTTGGACTTCCTTACCGTTCATCTGTTGATTTCTTTATACTCTTGAATCAAGACCTTAGTTCTTCTGGGTCTTGCACTATTTTAATAAATTGGCAACCCACCCACTAGGACTTTCTTCTCCTGGAATGAACTGAGTACAGGACAGTAAACTCACTTGATTATGGAACCCAGAGCCCTGGGGCTAGGTATCAGATTTTCCTGTAGGGTAACCCACCTTCCTGGCTTCTGCCATCATGGCCTACAGGAACGCTGGCTAGCAGCAGGTGGAGAGAGTGTGATTGGGTCCCATAAGTCATCCCTCCCTATGTGCCACCCCCGCCCCCAAGAGTGAGGACTGAAAATGCCTGACCTTACGTAGCAGAGAAATGAGAACATTTTTATATGCAGCCTTTTACTGGGATGGAAATAATTTCCATTTTTTAATAAATTTCTCTGCTGCTAATTTTTGAATACTTGGTGGTAGGGGTGGTAGGTGGGTGGGAGGTACCATTCATCTTGTGGGTGAGAAACTCTGGGGAAAATGACTTGAGGGGTCAGGCTGTGTATAAAGAGAAGGCATTTCAGACTTAGTACTCACACAGCTTGGTCTGGAAGAAGAGAGCACAAATGCTGTGCATAAGGAGAAAACAGGGTTGGGGGGATTAGTTGCTGCTCATTATTTGATGGTTAGAGGTGGGAAGTTTGGAGAGAGACTTGAAAATAGTAATATTATCTAAACTTCCTTTTTCTATATAAATTTATTTATTTTTAAATTTTTGGCTGCATTGGGTCTTTGTTGCTGCCCACGGGCTTCCTTTAGTTGTGGCGAGCGGGTGCTACTCTTCATTGCGGTGCACAGGCTTCTCATTGTGGTGGCTCTTCTTGTTGCAGAGCATGGGGTCTAGGCATGCGAGCTTCAGTAATTGTGGCGCGCGGGCTCAGTAGTTGTGGCGCGCGGGCTCTAGAGAACAGGCTTAGTAGTTGTGGCACGCGGGCGCTAGAGCACAGGCTCAGTAGTTGTGGCACATGGGCTTAGTTGCCCCGCGGCATGTGGGATCTTCCCAGACCAGGGCTCCCCTGCGTTGGCAGGCGGATTCTTAACCACTGCGCCACCAGGGAAGCCCCTATGTAACTTCTCTTGAGCGACTACTGTGTCTCTGGGACTGTTCTAAATGCTTCCTGCGTGCTGACTCATTGAATGTTCACAACTGATAGGTGTTATTGATATTGTACTTGTGTGTATGTGTGTGTGTTGAGGTGAAATTCACATAACATAAAATTAAGAGTTTGAAAGTGAACGATTCAGCAACATTCACAATGTTGTACAACCTCCTCCTCTATCTAGTTCTAGAACACTTGCATCACCTGGAAAGGAAACCCTGTATCCACTGTATTCATTTCCTAGGGCTGCTGTAACAAAGTGCCACAAACTGGATGGCTTAAAACACAGAAGTGTATTGTCTCACTGCTCTGCAGGCTGGTGCTCCTAAATCAGCCGTGTCTGCAGGGCTGTGCTCCCTCTGAGACTTTGAATGGAATCCTTCCTTGACTCTCACAGCATCTAGTGTGGCCAGAAACTCCTGGTGGTCCTTGGCTTCTGGCTGTATCAGTCCAATCTCTGCCTCCATCTGCTAAAGGCATTCTTCCTGTGTGTCTTCACATTGTCTTTCTTCTATGTGTCTGTCTCTGTGTCCAGATTCCCCTTTTTATAAGGACACCAGTCATATATTGGATTAGGGCCATCCTAATGACATTGTTTTAACTTGATTTCCTCTGTAAAAACTCTCTTTCCGGGCTTCCCTGGTGGCGCAGTGGTTGGGAGTCCACCTGCCGATGCAGGGGACGTGGGTTCGTGCCCCGGTCCGGGAAGATCCCACATGCTGCGGAGTGGCTGGGCCCCTGAGCCATGGCCGCTAAGCCTGCACGTCCGGAGCCTGTGCTCCGCGGCGGGAGAGGCCACAGCAGTGAGAGGCCCGCGTACTGCAGAAAAAAACACACAAAAAAAACAACTCTCTTTCCAAATCAGGCCATATTCTGAGGTGTACTTGGGGTTAGGACTTCAGTATATCTTTTTGAGGGACACAATTCAACCTGTAATACCTATTGAGCAGTTACTCATTCCTGCCTCCTCCAGCCCGTGCAGCCACCAATCTGCTTCCTGTTTCTATGGATTTACCTACTCTGGGCATTTCTTATGAATGAAATCCTGCAGTATGTGACCTTTGGTGTCTGGCTTTTTCACATAGTATAATGCTTTTGAGGTCCATCAGTGCTGTATCCTGTGTCAATACTTATTTCCTTTTATGGGTGAGTAATATTATACTTGTGTTTCAAATGAAGAAACTGAGACACATAAGGTTAATTAATGTTTCCGGATTACACAAGGAGGAGACATCAGAGGTAGGAATTGGACCTGGAATAACACCTGAATAGCCTGTGTGTCCTTGAGGAGAAATGCCTCTAAGGAGCGCAGAGGAAAATGAGCACAGAAAGAGAGCAGACCAGGAGCCAGGAGAGGAAGATGGCCAAGGGTCTCTTAAGAATGGTGCCTGGGGCTTCCCTGGTGGCGCAGTGGTTGAGAGTCCGCCTGCCGATGCAGGGGACACGGGTTCGTGCCCCGGTCCGGGAGGATCCCACATGCCGCGGAGCGACTGGGCCCGTGAGCCACGGCCGCTAAGCCTGCGCATCCAGAGCCTGTGCTCCGCAACAGGAGAGGCCACAACAGCGAGAGGCCCGCGTACCGCAAAAAAAAAAGAATGGTGCCTGGTATTCAGTTTTAGGTTGTTTCCTATTCCATGCTATGTAGCCACCTTCTCCTTTCTTCCCAAACCTTCAGTAAACTCTTCTTTACTCTTTGGTATTAAGTCTGCTTTGAGGAAATAATGAAGGGTGGCATCCAGAGTGGAGACAGGAATTTGGATTAAACCTAAATGGGAAAAGAACTTGAAAAAGAATAGTTACACGTATATGTATAACTGAATCACTTTGCTGTACACCTGAAACTAACACAACATTGTCAATCAACTATGCTATAATATAAAATAAAAATTTTAAAAAATGACCTGGAAAATGTAAGCCCTGGACATTTTACAAATTCATGGATGTCTGACTAAGCTATTTTATTGAAGTACTAAGGGAGAGTAGGCTCTCGGGCAGGGGTGGGCGCTGCAGGATTTAAGGACAAGCCTACATCGCTCTGTGTAATCATCTTGATGTCACCCAGAAGATGTGACATATCAGAAGTAAACCTGTCACCCTCACCACCCAGACCCACCACATCCCCATCACCTCCCCTTGGATGAGTGGACAGTAAAGTGGAATGTGTCATGAGAGAAGATGCGCAAATCATTCCTGTGCCAGGTCAGTTCCAGAACTGTCCAAAAGCTTTAAAAATTGCAAGGACCAGTTTGCCAAGCCAGAGAGATGTGGTTCTCCACGTGCAAATCAAGACTGGGACTTCTGGGAGTGAAGGGAGCATCCTGGTTTCCTAGGGCTGCTGTAACAAGTACCACAGTCAGTGGCTTCAAACAACAGAAGTTTATTCTCTCACAGTTCTGGAGGCCAGGAAAGGTGTCAGCAAGATGGATTCCTTCTGGAAGGATCTGAGAGAGAGCCTGTTCCCCTCAGATACGAGTGGCCAGGGACTAGGAATTCCTTCTGATCTCTGTAGTTAATGATGGGAGAATCACAGTATCCACAGGGGATTGGTTCCAGGACCCCCAAGGATACCAAAATCCACAGATGCTCAAATCCCTTACATAAAATGGGGTAGATGTTGGTATATAACCTATGCACATCCTCCCATATACATTAAATCATCTCTAGGTTACTTATAATACCTAATACAATGTAAATACTGTGTGAATAATTGTAAATACAATGCAAATGCTATGTAAATATTTACCAGGTGTGGCAAATTCAAGTTTTGCTCTTTGGAACTTTCTGGAATTTTTTTTTTTTTTTTGCGGTACGCGGGCCTCTCACTGCTGTGGCCTCTCCCGTCGCGGAGCACAGGCTCCGGGCGCGCAGGCTCAGCAGCCATGGCTCACGGGCCCAGCCGCTCCGCGGCATGTGGGATCTTCCCGGACCGGGGCACGAACCCATGTCCCCTGCACCGGCAGGCGGACTCCCAACCACTGCGCCACCAGGGGAGCCCCTGGAATTTTTTTTTCTAAATATTTTCGATCCATGGTTGGTGGATACGTCGGTCTGAATGCATTCAACTGCTGTTGCCCCTGCTGGCAACTTGGGCTATGAGCCTCAGCCCTGGGCTGACCTTGGAGCCACCAGGACATTGAGTCACTGCAGTCAGAAGGATACATGAGACGTGGGGGATTGGGTGGGTGTGAAACACCTGCTGGAAACAGAGTTTGAGAGGTCGGTGTCACTGTGGAGTGTAGATAGAATGGTCTGAATGCTCTCGTGGTTGCCACCTCAGTGGCTTGCCATCTATTGCATTGTGTAAATCTATGTTTTTATCTTGTGATAATACTTCTTTTACCAAAAAAAAAAGAGAGAACCCCCCCCCCCCACTGCCAAACCAAACCCTTCCTGCCGCACTGAGCTTTGGGAAAAGGTGCATGTTTAATGAAAAATTCAGTACTTGATATCCTTTGCTCAAGAGTACTGATGAATGTGAAACTTGTTAACATTTGCCAGCTGCTCTGGGGGCTGTGGTAATATCACTGACCACAGGTAAACCCAGAAGACAAAGTCTTGTGAAAAAGCATCACCATCTATTTAAAAAATTAGTAACTTTTTCAGACAGTTATGCCTGGTTGTGTTTTTATATCACTCTGAGAAGTATGACTTTTCCATTAGGTAAAATGATTATTCTAACAAGTTAATTTTGCTTAATTTTGCCTTCCTGTGTTCTTGTGCACATAGGAAAAGTAAAGGGATATTTGTGGGATGGCTCCACTAGCAGAAGAAGAATGTCACAAACAGTTAAATGACGCAGTTTTATATCAGTTTCTTCAAGAAAAAGCCAGTTAATTTAAATAATGGTTTGATTATTTTTTTCAATCCAATTCATGGACTCAAAGCTTTTGAAAGATCATTTTGTCAAAGATACAGCATCTGACATTATTGTAGTTTATCACTTCACTTAAAAATAATTCAACAGTGAAGATAGTGGTGGTACTAAAAATACAGATTTTTCGTGGAGCACAGCATAATGGGAAAAATAGTGTTATTACTAAATTAAGAAATCTGTGGAGCAGAAATGTATTTGGAATTAGATGTAGCACGTTCATAGTTCAAAACTGCATCCAAACAAGCTGTGATAGTCTACCAACAAAATAGAAGCTATAGTTGACAGACATTATAAATATTTTTATTTATACACAGAGAAACTGAGCTACAAAATGTTTGTGATAGAGCTGATGTCGAATTAAAAAGCGCTTCAGCCTGGCAGTATGTGCTTGTTTTCCTTTTCTGCATGTTCTTACATTTTAGAAATGTTCAGCCTTTGAAGCGCTACTTTGTAAATCAACCGAAGTGTAATACGATACATAGTGACCTTTTACTTAAAAAAATATTTTTAAACAAACTAGTACTCTAAATTTTGTTTGCATTTTGTTTAAAATAAGTTGGTAATTTTTAATCAAGTATTCAAGGAATGGTGAGCCAAAAGACTTCAGCTCTGGAAGCTTTTAGGAAACTGTAACTATTGAAAACAAAATTTGTACCTACAAAACCAAAGAAGGAATTGAAGAAATTAAATAATTTTAAATTTGAGAGTAAATACTTCTGCTTTGAAATATCTTACAGGAAGAACATTCTGACGGAGCTTTTATATTTAACTGGATGGATTTATATTATGTACTGGAACGGAATGAAATTGTGAAGTTCTGTGATTGTGTAGCATCTAAATTTGGCAAAACATTTTTAAAAATCATAAATAGAGACAACTTACTTGATGAGTTTTGTCTCATAAAATATTTGTCACAGTTTCCCTGAATGACAAAAGAATGGTACCTGTGAAAAGATTTGAACTGAAATAGTAACACATTTCACTAAGAAAAAAATTAGAATTGAGAATATTTATCAGAATTACTTCTTCACTTACCAGATATCTCAGCACCTGTAGAAAGACTATTTTCTTAATTAGAAATACTGCTGTCAACTGAGAAGAGTCAATTTGTTGCCAGCCAGGGTTCTTGGCCTCCTCAGTCATTAGAAATTGATAAAAGGCCAGATGAGAAATTCATGCAAGGCTTTATTGAGGCCCCTGCTGCAGCAGAGGGGGAGCTAAAACAAGCCACAGATTCCCTTCCTTGCTTGTTCCCCTGCTCACCGGGGGCAGGGGGATGGGGGTTGTTGAACTGGTCCCTTATATGGGGTGAGGGTAGGGCTGGGTCCAGGGGTCGGGCTGGAGGGGTGGCTTAGGAGGTCTGCCCGCCCCTTTGGTGGTGTTCAGTGCAGGGGGCATGCCCAGTACCCTGCTTTTGCTCCTGACACCCTGCTTTTGCTCCGGGCTCTTCAGAAGTGGCAGTTGGTCTTTTTGTTCTTTTTGTATCTTGGTTTCCATAATTTGCCCCCAACTGACCATGCATGCAGTTATTTTTAGTCCCTTATAGTTTCTTTGTATTTTGTTGCTCAAGGAGATGTTTGTCCAGGTGCAAGCACTGCAGCAAAGGGTCCCAGGTCCCAGCCTATCTCAAACTGATGGTGTCAACAATTTTTTGGCCTCTCTGCGAGGCATGTGGGATCTTAGTTCCCCAACCAGGGATCGAACCTGCACCCCCTGCAGTGGAAGCACATAGTCTTAACCACTGGTCTGCCAGGGAAGTCCCAGCAACTTTAAATTTATAAACTATGAAATGCAACTTTGAAAAAGATTGAAGGCAATCTTATGAAAAAATAGAAATATATATTAAAAATTCATTCTTTAGAAAAATACCTGTAGCATAGCAGTAGATATAGATATGACTCTAGAACTTATTACAATAAATGTTTATGAAATAAGAATACTGTTCTGCTTATGTTATTTTTAACCTTTTAGACTACTCAATCTAAATAATTTTAAATGTTTTGCTTTAATGGATACAGATTGATTGTTTTATTTTTAGAAATGATTTTATTTTTGAAAATAGTTTTTCACTGGAATTATTTTATAGGCCTACCATTATAATAAAACCAACTTGTCAATCTATGAATGCTTAAAAATATATTTTTTGAAATTCTTAAAATATATTTTTCACTTTCAAAATTGTCCCCAGTGTGGATAATAAATTATATAGTTACATAGTAGTTAAAACAGATGCCTGTTTTTAGTGTTTTTCTAAAAACCCTGCTGCCTCATTTGTGACTTTGGGCGATGATCCACAGTTATCCATCCATTTCCAGACTCCTGAATGCTGAGAAGAGAAGACTGCCTACTGCTTCCATGATTAAGAAGTGTTTGTGCATTGGGTGTTGGATGGTCTCACTTGCTCCTTCCCCAGCTCACTTTGACTTTCCTCTCCCCACAGTTGTGCCGTTCAGTAACTTCTGCGTCTCACTTGGCCAGCTCTGCCTTGAGTCAGTAAGCATTTAAACCCTGGTGGCGCAGTGGTTAAGAATACACCTGCCAATGCAGGGAACACAGGTTTGAGCCCTGGTCCAGGAAGATCCCACATGCCGCGGAGCAACTAAGTCCATGCGCCACAACTACTGAGCCTGTGCTCTAGAGCCCACAAGCCACAACTACTGAAGCCTGTGCGCCACAACTACTGAAGCCCGTGCATCTAGAGCCTGTGCTTCGCAACGAGAGAAGCCACCACAATGAGAAGCCCGCGCACCACAACGAAGACCCAACGCAGCCACAAATTTATATAAAAAAGGTAATTAAAAGAAACCTGTTTATTTTGTTTTGGTAATTATATTGGCATTCATTATGTACCTTTAACAAATCATTTTATTGTTTATTTATATTACAGTATATAGTTCCTTTCTGTGTAGAAGGAAAATGTAATTCTTTCAGTATTGTAGCATACTGCACACAAGCATACGCACTAATGAGTTCATTAAGAGTCAAGTAATTAGGTAATTGGTGTATTAAATGACATGCAGAAATCCACAGTGGGTTGTTTTATAGGTGATTAGGAATATAGGTGGTATAGGGAACACGTTATTTATTTTTCCCTTTAATGTAATAGAATATGGGTTTCCGCTACCCACAAATTCCCTATCCAGTGGAATTTCAGGTACAGATTACACTCAGATAACAAGGGCCACCTGTATCTATTGAATGGTTTATTTTTTTCCAGCTTTATGGAGGTATAATTGACATATAACACTGTGTAAGCTTAAGGTGTCCAGCATGTTGATTTGATGCACTTATGCATTGCAAAATGATCACCACCACAGGTTACACTGAGTGACTGTTTAAAATGCCAGGCACTCTTTCAGCCCTGGGGGCCTAACAGTGAACACGCAGCCTTTGTCCTTACAGAGCTTACCTTTGGTAGGGGGAGAAGGACACGAAAATAAACAAATAATATAAACTATGGCAGGTGGAGATGCGAGTTAAAGAGAAAAACAAACCAAGCTAGGGGGACACAGACAGATGAGGGAGGTGCTGTTTTATTTAGTCAGAGAAACGGTTCAGTGGAGAGACGGAAGCGAGGTGGTGAAGCAAGCCATTGGGATATCTGGGGAAGGGCGGCCGGCCAGGGCTGAGCCGGGAGGATGCCTGGTGCGCTGAAGGAAGAGTGGGGGGGAGGGGAGGGGAGGAGAGAGGGTGGGGTGGGGGAGGGCTTGGAGGACCTTGCAGGCCAGCGTAAGGACTTTGGATTTTACCCTCAATGAGATGGGAAATCACTGAAAGTTTTGAACAGAGGAATGACATAGCTTACATTTGCAAAGGGTCATGCTGGCTGTGGTATAAAAAATACTCAGTGTGTGCGTGTGTGCACGTGTGCTTGTGTGTGTGCACGTATGTGTGTGCACGTGATGGGGAACAGAGGCTAGAAATGGGAGACCAGTAAGAAGACTCTTGCCATGGCCCAGACAACACACGGTGAAGGCGTAGGCTAGGGTAGTCGCACTGGGAGTGGTAAGAAACAGTGGATTCCAGTTATTTTTTGAGAGCAGAGCTGACGTGATTTGTGATGAATTGGAGGTGGGAGAGACTTGAAGCCTTCTGGCCTGGGTATGAGAAAGGAAGGAGTTGCCATCTGCTGAGCAGGGGCAGATGGAGAGAGAAGCAGGTTTGGCTGGGGTGGAGTGGGGGAGTCCGGAGTTCAGTTTCCAACCTGCTAAATTGGAGATGCCTCTAAGACATCCCAGTGGAAACGGAGTGGTTGATTACTTGTCTCCCTGTGCCTGGTCACCTCATCAGGAGATTGGAGCTGTTAATGATACCCACCTACTCCACAGAGGATTGCTGTGAGGATTGAGAGTTACCAGGTTGAAGTACTTTGCCAGAGCTCATAGTAGTCACTCAGATGTCATTGTCATGAATATCCTTGATTAATTCACGTTTTCTGAGAAAATTCATACAAAAAGGAAATACCACGTTGAGTCCATCCCTAGACACATAGAATGGGAGCCAGAAGTGATCTTTAGTCTCCACTAATTCCAACCCTCATTTTATGGACGAGAAGACTGACTGATGACCAGGGACCAGGGAGGCTCATGGCGAATCTAGAATCCAGGTCTGGAATCCAGGGCTGCTGCCCCTGAAGCCTGTAATCCTTCCATGACATAGTACTTTGCATGGAACATTTTCCCCCCAGGGTCTCGGTTTTAAAGGGTGCTTGCTAAAAACCCAAGATGATGCTTAGCAAGGCTTCTCAGAGGTTTAATATTCAGAGAGCAGGGAGCATTCTGGGCCCGGGAAGAAGGCACTGTGGGTGAGGTTCACATCACATCTTGTTCAGAAGTGTGAGATGTGGGAGGAGTGGTTCAACATGTCATAACCTCCAGGGGACCAGGCCTCAGCATTCAGCCCTGCAAGGAAGGCTCTTTTCTTTGGTGAAAATATCCCATGATCCACCTTCCTCAGTCACGTGGGCATGTTCAGCCAGAGGGAATGGAGGACAAGATAGATGGATCTAGGTAAAGTCAGTGCCCCCGAGAGGCTCCTTTTCTTCCCATCTCACCTCTTGCCCTCCAGCCCCTGAACCCTCAGCTTCTAGGTTAATGCTGCCAGAAATTATATGTGTCTGATCTTTTCCATTCATCTTCAGATGGTGATTAATGCATAATTTATTCTTGAGCCCTTTTGAGAGTCTGAAGTTTCTGCAGAAGGGCTTTGTGGCAGGCCTGGAAATGAGTGCATCAGATCCTTTTCCATTAAGGCCTGCAGCAGCTGTGAGTGCTCGAAAGTTGAGGGTGGGTGTATTCCCAGGGCTTTCTAACTCTTTCCAAAGTGGGGACTTTTCTCCGCTGAACCAGAGGAAATGAGCAACCTCTTCCCTTGCCCGTGGGAACGTGCACTCAGCTGATCACGCTGATGATCTAGAAAGGCTTTCCTCTCTCCCGAAGCTCTAGGCCCCACCTTGTGGTTTAGCCCAGCGCATGCTGAAGAGCGGAGGAGGTGGTGGGCAGCAGGCCTCAGCCACTGCAGATCGAATGTGAGAGGCTGAAGGGTCTGGACTCTGCTCAGAGCCTGCACGGCTGCTTCCCTGCCCAGCACCCATTCTCCTCTTTCCCTTGGTGACAAATGCTAATTTTGTTTGTAGCAGGAATGTTACAATGAGATGGAAGAGACGCCTACTGAATGGAGATTCTGGGAGAGCTCTTGCTTTTCTGATAAAAAAAAAAAGCACAAGGTCTAGAGTAGGAATTTTGATCATGAAAATGAAAGCCCCAGACTAAGGATGGCAAAGCAGAGGGACACAAGGAGCTTGGGACTTGGCTGTCACTAAGGATGTGCTGTTCCAGTTCCTCACTTGGACCTCTTGCTGGGTGAGAAGAAACCATCCCCATCTGACTAAGCTGGTGTTTGGAAGTTTTGTTCACACTGCTGAGAGCGGTCCTAAATGCTGCCCGCGTCTCCACGCTTTGGGTGGAAACTTGGCTCTGACACTCACCTGCTGTGCAGCCTTAGGAACAGTACTTGAACTCTCTGAACCTCAGTTTCCCCACTACTATTGGGTTGGCCAAAAAGCTCATTTGGGTTTTTCGTAATGTCTTGGGGATAACCCGAACGAACTTTTTGGCCAACCCAATAACGCGAGGACAATACTGTCTTCCATGCACGTGGGTTCTGAGAGAATTCCAGGGACTTCTGCAAGTGTGACCACGGTGGCCTGCCGTTGTTGATCGCCTCTAGGCTCTGTCCCTCTGAGGGAAGGGGAAAGGGATGTATGGCAGGACAGGGAGGGAGGGAAGGAAGGAGTCTTTGGAGGGGGAGGGACCAGGAAGCAGAAGCCAAAGGTGTGAATTTGCCTGAGGCCAAGGCCAGCTCAGCTAAGCTTCCTCAAGTGTTTCTTGCAGAGACGGGAAACCAGGGCCTGGTGTGCAGGGGCAGGCACCTGAGTGGTTCAGCTGGTGGGGAGTGTAAGGTCCCTGGGGCTGGTCTTCACACTTACATCGTGAGGATGATGAAAGAAGTGTGTGTGCACGTGCATGTGTGCGCCGTGTCGGGCCTTGGGCAGTGGTAGGTCAGGGAGTGATCTTTTAAAAACCTTTCACTGCTTCTAGGCACATACCCAGGAGGAGGATTGGGGAGTGACAGCTAAGGGACGCAGGGTTTCTTTTTGGGGTAATGAAAAGTTTCCCAAACCGAGTGTGACGATGGATGCAAAACTCCATGAATAAACAAGTCATCGAATCATACACTTTAAATGGACGAGTTGTATGGTATTTGAATTCTGTCTCAAGTTGTTAAAAATGAAAAAGAACACTTTGTTAGTTTCTTATTGCCAAGGATAAAGGGTCTTCCAGAACTGACTTCTGCTGGCCTCTCTGCTCTGGTGTCTGACCAGTATCTGCTTGCCCTGGTGTATCTTTACCTGCAGCTGTGGGAACTGTTTGTATTCTCTTGGCTATGTCGTGTGGCTTCATGCCTCTGGGTCGTGCTACTTGTTGATCCCTCCTCTTCGTCTAGTGGAATCCTCGCTCTGGTCCTGCAAAATGAAGCTCAATTATTTACTACCTACTGTGTTTCTGGCACAGTGCCAGACACCTGCTCTATGTCAGGCATAGAACCAGGCACTGTAAATATATTTTCTCATTCTATCTGTTAATGAAACCCACGTGTGTGTTAGATAGGGTAAGTAACATTAGCTGCTGTGACAAACGACCCTAAAATTTCAGTGGGTTAACGCAATAAGGTTAGTTTTTGTTCATCTCATAGCCAGTGTGGCCCATGTTTATGTGTGTGTGTGTGTGTGTGTGTGTGTCTGTTGGGCTGGGGGGCTCTGTTCTTTGTAGTCTCTGAGGGACTCAGAATCTTTCATCTAGTGGTTTCACTTCCTGTAGGGCCTCTCAGTCCTCTGCTGGGTGTTTGCATCCTGCTGGCTAAAGAGCGAGAGACAATCCAGGAAAGATCTCAGTGGGAGAGGTTTCAGAGGACAGTCCTGGAAGTGACGTTCAGCCGTCCTATCCGCCTCCCGCTAACGAGAGCTCATTCCTGTGGGCACTGCAGGGAATGCTGGGAAAGGTCTAGACGTGTGCCCAGGGAGACAATGAGCTAGATTGGGTTAACACACAGCCTTGTGCCTGTCACAAAGAGATAGTCATTATTGTCAGTGTTTTACAGATTGGCTAATTTTAGCCATCTCATAGCCAAACAATGAGCTTTTTCCCTGAGAGAAAGTGTCTTCTGCTGTTCTACGGTTCCCTGTAGCTTGCACAGCTTCTGACACACAATCGCACCCAGCACACTTCCACCCAGCACACTTCCACCCAGCACACTTCCACCCAGCATACTTCTCTTGTGCTGGGTGGAATCGGAGAAGCTAAAACTTACGGCAGAGTGGTGAGTGATTCATAAATACGTCCCCACTTCTCTGTGACATTCTGGTTTTCTACTTTAGCTGGCAGCCCTTCCCCTCCGTTGGAAGGTCGACAGCGGAATCCCTGGCTGCCACCCGAGGCTGATGCCGCACAGAGAGACTCTTGCGTGCCAGGTGGGCAGCCCAGGGCCTTTTGGAATGCTTCCTCTCTGGGTTTCTTCAGTGGGATAAGAAAAGTCTAATGATGCAGAAATACTATGGGGGTAGGATGGAGGAACAACTCTGCTGAACCCGGTAGTTCTTTCTCCTTAAGGAGAAAGAATAGATAGTTATCCCAAAGCAGAGGATTATTGGTTTATGATAAACCGATTGTTTTAGAGGGAAACTTTTCCCCTGCTTCTACCAGGCAAGCTCAAGCCCAGGTTCAAGTGCTGGTCCTGGAGGGTGTTCCACACTCACCCTCTTCTTTGCCGTGCGCTAGATGTTATGCGTGACCCTTTGGAGATATTCTGTCCTCTTCCTCCTCTGTCCTTTCACTGGGGAAACAGCCCTTGAAATTTCATATTGTTTCTGATCCAGACCTTTGACTCAGCAATACCCAAATGGCTATTTCTTTCTTTTTCTTAATTGTCTTTCCTCCCCTCTCCCTCCATGACCTAATCAGTGATTATCTGAGAATGGATACAAATGAAGGAGAGAGGGGTAAAGGGCTAAGAGGGGAGAAAAAGGCCCCAGAGAATGGAAATCATCAAAAACAGACTGGAGATACAGCTGAAAGAGCTTCATCATTATTAATTTAGGAAGCTTAAAGAGGGTTGGCGACAAGAAAAGGGCAGTAAAAAGTCCCAGTGATAAGCCTGCCGGGCTTGAGAAGGTTGTCCAGTCCTCTGAGAGCCAGGACAATCCCAGGCTTCTCATTTCCTTTGTTCCTCCACAGGGTCAGGGGAGTGCATCGTGCGGGCAGCAGGCCCTAGGGGCAGACGGCGCAGAGCAGTCCTGCAGCGGCTGGCCCACCCCTGTGGGTTGTTGGCAGGGCCTGAGAAGGCTCAGCGGTGCTGGGCGGTCTCTTGGGCATGTCTAATGGAATATGACTATTTAATCATGGGTCTGGCCCAGACTTGGACCAGTCAGAATGGAAGTCGCCTACCACACTGAATCCAGGTGCGGGCAGGCACCCTCTGTTGCCAAGCCTTGCCTGTTTAGTGAAATTGCTGGGTTTTTGGGGTGAGACCGGGGGTTTTAGGAGAGGGTGGGGGCAGCTGAGGTAGTGTGTGGGAGATGGGCTTGGGGAGGGGTTTTCGGCCGCTAGTGTGCAGCATTTCAACATCTTAATGGGTCCAGCTGTCCCGGTGCATGCCAGCTGAACTCCCACCTTGGAGCATCACCCCTATAGCTTGTGCTGCTGTGGGGATGGAACCACATTTGAGCCACGACATAGCACTGGATCTCTTTGGTGGAATCCCTCATTGGCTCAGTTGGAGAAAGTCAATCAGGCATTGTAGCTGACAATTTCCAAGAGTGCCAAGTTTCAAGCAACACCGAGCCTAGTTACCCTTGACTTTTCTGACTTTCCCAAATGTGTTTTTCCCTGGGAGGCCTCCTCCTTCCCTCCGCGCAGCACTCTTTGGTCTCTTTCCCTCTTGGGCATCTTAGTCTCAATTCCTTGGGCAGGTCCCATGTATTTTAATCAAAGGCAAGAAGAAGGCAGCTCACGGGTTGTCATTAGGATGATAGGATGTGAAATGACCACTGGATTGTTTTCATTTCTCCAAGACAGCAGCCTGGTGTTCCGCGTTGTCAGCTCATTAGAGGATGTCACTGAGAAATGCAAAATAGCCCCGTTCCAGCACCATCAGCCCCTTCTAATTCCCTCAGCACAGGACATGAGAGCTGGAGCACGCTAATCTGGTCTCATCACTTGGGCAGAGGAGTTTTTTACTGGGCTCACTCAGAGGTGGCTGCAGGGCTAAAACAAATTCAGGCACTTTCTTTCTTTTTTTCTGACAGCAGGTATATTTCCACGATGTATATGTCCGCAAGATCTCTATCTCTCTCTATCTCTATCTCTTTCTATCTCTATCTTTGTCTCTGTATCATTTCCTACCTTGTTCCAGAAAGGATTTAAGGCTGCTTTCAACCTGACATGCTTCAGCTTAAACTTGAGCTAGGTGGCTCTGAGATATTAAACTCTTTAAGAAAAGAGAAATTAGGAGATAGCAGTTCCCTTTGTAAAAGAATTCTTGACTTTAAACAAATGACATACTTTCTGACTTTTCAATATAATTTAGGCTACCTAAATTTATAATAAAGTAAGAAGCCCTTTCTTGCAGCAGAATGTGTTTGGAATTGCCTCACAGTGTTTCTCACTCTTTCTCCTAAAACGCCCTGATGCCAGAGGACCAGAGGTCTCTGCACCCTGGGGTCTTCATGTAGCTCAGAGGGACCTGCAACAAGTAGAAACTTCTTCAAGGTCACATGTTCTAAGTGTGAATGGTACTCTGGCGTGCTATTCCATAGCCTATCTGTTCATATAAAGTTCTGTACCTGGCCTGTGATATTGAAGAGGTTCCAGACTTTTGGCGGGGCTGACCCTCCTCATGGTCTCCCCGGCCCGCCTGCACCTCTGCCTGGAGGACTTGTTCTTCCATCTGCAGCCCAGGAGAAGGGGCCTGGGAAATTCCTAGTCTTGGAGAGACCAGAGGCCCGGAGTTCAGAACAACTCTGGCATTTCCAGGCCTTCTTGGCCCCCTAGATCCAGCCTATTTTGTCATTGTATCCTCATTATTGGGCGTTCAGGACAGTCTGTCCCATTCCTGGGCCTGCTGACCGAAAGAGAGGATCTGGAAATGGGGGTGGGTGTATTGCCCGCTTTCAAAAATTTCCACTTGCTTTAAGTTTGAGTTGGGGTGAAACCACTCTCTTGAGTACAGTTGACCCTTGGACAACGTGAGTTTGAACTGCATGGGTCACTGATATGTGGATTTCTTTCACTAACTACCTGTTACAGTACTACATGATCTGGGGTTGGTTGAATCCGTGCGTGTGAAACCACATATACTGAAGGCCGATTGTAAAGTTAAACTTGGATTTTCCACTGTACAGAGGGTTGGCACCCTTAACTCCTGTGTTGTTCAAGGTCAACTGTATAAATATTTCCATGTGTAAAATGTGGTTCAAAAAATTCCATCATTAGAGAAAAATAAAATGCTACAAGGGCTATTTATGTCTTAACATGCATAATTAGATGGTGATTGCTAACTACCACTGAAAGGAACCAGGGCTCCTTGGAGAAGTGGCTGATACCAGTCCAGGAAAGTAAATACTGTACACAAGATGACCCTAGAGGATCTTGTCATCCTGAAATGCAAGCAGACTTTTAAAGTCTGCAAGGGTGTGTCAGAAAGACTCAGAAACCCCCCTGAATAAGCTCCATATGTCCAAAGAAGGTATAATTTAGGCATCAGTAAAGATAATCACTGTAGTGGTTGGAACATACCCAGTCCCTTTATGCGCTCAAGTTTATACATGATTCTTATAAGAAAAAATCTTTATTGGTCACCTTTGGAAGAGTCTAGGAAACTACCTTATTAGTTTGAAAACTGGTAAATGAAAGAATTAAACATTAGCTTACATTTACTCCATGAATTCTACCTTGGGGAAATCAAATAGTTGATTAGGAAGTTTTTCTTTATACCAATATTAGTGCTAATAATTTAAAAAAATGAATGATGAAATTAGAAATATAACATTTTGCAACCCCAGATGAATAAATGGATCTAGGCCAGGGTTTCTCAACTTTGGACTATTGCCATTTGGGGCCAGATAATTCTCTGTGCTGGGGGGACTGTGCATTGTAGCAGCATCCCTGGCATGCACCCGCTAGACTCCAGTAGCATCTCTTCCCCTAGCTGTGATGACCAAAACTGTCTCGAGACATTGCCAAATGTTCCCTGGGAGGACAAAATCCCCCTGGTCGAGAAACACTGCTGTAGGTAATAATCACCAGTGGCTGTGATAACATCACAAAAAGAGTGACAACCAGACTTCACGCGTCTCCCAGTGGAAGCACACACCACCACCTTTGAAATTCTTGCCGAACCGGAACAAAACCAAACTGGTGCGAACTAACTCTCTACATCTAACTTCCACGGAGATGTGAGACAGACAGACAGACAGACACACACACACACACACACACACACACACACGCGCGCACACACACACACACACACACACACACACACACACACACACACACACACACACACACACACACACACACACACACACACACCCCAGCATTACAAGGATGCAATCATCAAAATCCAGACTGTGTCAAAGGCTAAGAGCCCACGACATAGTTTATTCAGCAAAAAACTGTAAGGAATAAGCAGTGGTAGAGGAGGAGCCTGTAGGTTTTAAGAGTATCACCAGCCAATTACACCGCCGAGCTCATGTTTGTATCCGAATTTAAACAAACTTAAAAACTATAAGATTCATGAGAAAATGTAATGACACTGAGGAATTATCATTATTTGTTTTTAGGTCTGGTAATGGTATTGTTAATATGTTTTAAAAAGTCCCTCTCTTTTAGTGACACGTACTGAATAGTTCCACATGAAATAATAGGAAGCCCGGGATTTGCTTTAAAATAACCCAGAGAGGGGGGTGCATAGATGAAATAACATGGGCCATGTATTGATAATTGTTGAAGGTAGTTGATGTTGATGTTGACGTGCTTTTCGTATGTTTGACTGTCTTCATAATAAGTTTTTATAAAAAGTTAAAAAAATGGGGCTTCCCTGGTGGCGCAGTGGTTGAGAGTCTGCCTGCTGATGCAGGGGACGCGGGTTCATGTCCCGGTCCGGGAGGATCCCACATGCCGTGGAGCGGTTGGGCCCGTGAGCCATGGCCGCTGAGCCTGCACGTCCGGAGCCTGTGCTCCGCGGCAGGGGAGGCCACAGCAGTGAGAGGCCCGCATACCGCAAAAAAAAAAAAAAAAGTTAAAAAAATGCATGAGCCCTCAGCGGAAATTCCAATATTAAGAGAAGGTTACATTTAGTCCAACCCATCTTCGGATGCCGCCAGGGATCTGAGGGTAATATACAGTATAGAGGCAACGTGAGTCCCATTTTCTGCCCTGGATCCCGTGTCTGCACGTGGGTGCTCAGGAGTGAGTGGAGATGAACAGAGGGCTCAGCCTCGTCCTCGTGTTAATTAGCCATTAATTGTTCTAAGGAGTGGATTAACTGACTCATGATTTTCATAAATTTATTCGCCCTCCAGTTAATGAAGAGCCTAATGCAGTACCTTTGGCATATATCATTCCTTTGTGGGACTGGCATGTCCTTTTCTCCAAACTACTGAGCTTGGCTTTCCAGGGAATGACAGCCGCTCAAGTTCTGGGCTTGAGGAAACCAGTGTGGCAGAGAGTAGAGAGATCCGGGGGCACAGGCTGGAAAGGATAAAAATGTCCAGGTGAATTAATAATGCACATGCACTTCCTGCCTGCGTGCAGGCACGGGGAGCCTTGCCGGGATCTGCTGCCAAGATAATGGTTTTGAAAAGCTAACCTTTGTTCCATCCCTTCCCTCCCCCAGCCCATCATTCTCCCTTTGCCAGCTCCTCCCTCTTCGGAGCAGCCAGGCCACCTAATGCTCCTTGCCTCGGTGGGGGGTGTGGGGGGAAGGATGGGGTAGAATGGAGAGCGAATGGCCTGCCTGCTTTTTGCTGTCTTACACCTGTTTCAAAGGACTACACCCTTAGGGAGAAATGTCAGGAGGGGAGCCTGGGTCCCTGCACCCATCATTACCCCCAAATCTAGGCGAGGTTTTCCCTGGGGATAAGAAAGGAGTAAAGACAGTGGGTAAGTGGTAATCAGATGGAGAGGTACCCTGCCTCCTCCTTCCAGGGGCTGACCGGTGGCCTCAGCACACATTGCAGAGACTTCCATGGCCCTGTGTGGCCCGGGCCGGAGCAGGATGACCCCCTGCCCTTCACCTGTCTGTGAACAGAGGACGGGGAAACGCCTGGTGGACAGTGGCGCAGGCTTCCGGTGGACCTGCGGGCCGATGGCTGCCTTCTGCACCTGCGTCCGGCCCGTGCCGGCCCCGCTTACGAGATCTTGCTCCACGTAAAATGCTCTGCCCAGGGGAAAGGAGGCTCCAGAATTAACAGCGACCAAGTTTCTTCCCCTCCGGCAGGGTGGGGGGCTGCAGGAGGCCCTCGTGGGCTGAGGTTCAAGCCCACCACAGCAAACACACCCAGATGAAGGTGGCAACAGTAGCGCGTTGTACGTGATCATCTTGCTTGCTTTTTCGCTACTTTTTCTCATCAGCACCACACACACACACACACACAAAGTATACACGCAAAGCTTTTTCTCGCGGTGCACATTATGTTTTTTGGGTGCGCATGCAAGTGTTTCAAGGGACGATTGTCCACGAGCCCTCTGTCTCTTAAGCACTCAGGGAAAAGATTGCCTACAAATTCTGAGCTTGTTGGAACTCTGTGGTTGCAGGTGATGGGACTACCGTTTGAACTGGTTCCCACAAAGAGAAACCCTCTGTTATAAAATCTGGGATGTGGACCCAGTGATAGGGTCGGAGCTGGGGGCAGGGCGTGGAGGACACCCAGAACTGTCTCTCATCTCTTCCCTCTGCGCCGTCTCTTCTCTTCACGCTGCACGTAGCCAGGCCCACAGCAGCGCCCGTGTTTGATACAGAACAGCAGGGTCAACATCAGGCCTGTGAGCCACCCTACACCCACTGAGTCAGGGTCCCTGGGGAAGTGGCCTGGGAATCTGAGTTTCAAGAAGACTTCTTGTGTAGTTCATTCTTATTTACTCTAAAGCTTGAGACCCTCTGAATGACAGCTTTAGCCATTGGAAAGAGACTGAAACAATGGTGTCCTTGCAGAATAATCCTAGAGAAAGGGCCTTGCTGGCCTAGCTTGGAATAGGTACCCGTGCCTGTCTGCTGTGGATTAGGGGGTGAGATCATGTTACAACACAGTCATTCCTCTGAAAGCACATGGGTGGAGTGAAGAGGGATGCCTGAAGGAGGAGAGCGCTGTTCCCAGGGGAGAGAGGGTCAAAACTACAGGCATCTACACCTCATTTTGGGCACCACAGAAGGTGATGATTTCAGGCTTCTGCGGTTCCCAGCCAGAGGTTCTAGTGTTCCTTCCCAAATGCCTTCTCTCTTGATCTCCGTGACCCTGTGCCCGCTCCATTTCCCTTACACTTCATGACTCCTCTTTTGAGGCCCCCTTTGTTTGCTTGTCCTTCCTCGTGTTTTCTTTAACCTGGCACAGCCCAACCTTCTGCCGTCAATCCTCCTATTTTTCACCTTCTTCCTCCAAAAGCATCCCCTACCTCATATATGCAGATGACTGTTGTCGGGTAGTCTACACACTTCCAATAGCTGAAGGACTCATCCTCATTCTAAAAGCAACGCTGCCCCAGTGTAACCCAGAGAAACAACAGACTCATGTGGTCCAGTCTAGAAGGGACTGCTGAATTTTGGGAAACTGTCTAGCCTCCAAAGGAACATAAAAATAACCCAAATCCTATATTCACATTTTCAAAGACCATCAAAAAAGGAATCTTAGCACAGAGTAAACAGCAATTGGTTCTTTTCCTACTTGACTCTCTATCCCAACCTCCCCCCAAATTATTCAGAGACTCTCACTCTCCAAATTCTAGAAAACTCTTCATCCCTTCCCTTTATTCCTTACTCTGAATATTTGTGTCCTCCCCAAAATTTGTACGTGGAAACCTAATCACAGCGGTTTTGTGATGGTATTTGGAGGTGGGGCCTTTGGGAGGTGATTAGGTCATGAGGGTAGTGCCCTTAGACAAGAGACCCCAGAGAGCTCCCTCCCCTCTTCTGCCACATGAGGTTATAGTGAGAAGAGGGACATCTATGAACCAGGAAGCAGGTTCTCACCAGACGCCTAATCTGCTTGTGCCTTGACCCTGGACATCTTG